>NW_011494949.1:5115500-5137326 GCF_000754665.1 Bison bison bison
CCCGCACCCGGCCCGTCTTCCGGCTCCGCGGGGCTGGCCGCACCGGGCGCCGCAGCGGCGCCCTCTCGCTTCTTTCCCACCGGCACCTCCAGCCCCATCATGCGCAGGTAGTGCAGCCGCTCGTTCCTGGGCACGAAAGTCCGCACGGAGGCCTTGCCGCGCCAGCCGCACAGCACGATGGGGCACTGCAGCGTGTCCGGCTTCCTGCGCACAGAGCGGCTCCCGGTTAGCGGTCCTCGTCTGCTCACGGCAGCCTCAGAGGCCAGCGCAGACGACCGCGCCCACAGCCACCCCCAAGCCGGTCTGCCCTCCTACGGGCGTCCCTCCTCCCGACTCGAATACCGCCAAGGCCCTCAGGCTGGCCAGTGTCTCCCTCTACAAACTCGCGGGCGAGCCCCCAAGTCTGCAGACGTCCAGCACTCTCACCGTGAGCATCTGCAGGCACCTGCGCCCTCTCAAGTCTGAAGGCCTATCCCTACGCCTCCCTGCCTACTGACCAACAAGGCACGCAGCCCTGTCCCTCACAGCCCATCCGGACACACGAGCACACCGAGGCCCCCAGAGGCTGGATGACACGGCCCGGAGCCGGGATGGCAGGGGCTTAGGGTCGGGGACCAGGGCACCCGCCCTCCCCACACTCGAGGCTCCCGACAACCGGGTCTGGGTCCGCACCCCTGACAACACAGCCGTGACGCGCCGGCCTGTCCTAGGGAGGAGGGCACTGACAGTCGGTGCCACTTGGGTGCCCCTTACCCAGCACGGTGCCTGTCACTGTGGGCCACACGCGCTGTTTAGCTCCTTTCGCAGGAGACTCTGGTCTAGTTTTTGAGCTCCTAAAGTCCTCGTTAAATAAACACGTGTCCCAAGCCCACTGGCGACAGGCATCAGTGATGCAGGCGGAGCAAGAACCAAACAAGGGTTTAAGTAATAACTAAGAAAAAACAAACAGAAAAAGATGAGAAAGGCCTGAACGAGTAAGAAAAACCACTAAAAGAGAGAGACAGAAATCTATCGGAACTTTCTATTTTTTTAGAACAATTTTAGTTGACTAAAAAAACGATGAAAGAAAAACCTAACACAATTCTCATACTCCAGTTTTCTTCCTTAAAAAAAAAAACATCTAATTCCTGAAGCTCTTTTCACCTGAGTACTTCAACTGGCAGAAACCAGCGTACATGGAACACTGAACCCACACCTTAAAACTGTCCATTTTAAATTTTCTGTGAGCCGCCCAAATACTAATATCTTAAAACTGACCTGCCCCCTCCACCCTAGGCGGTGCAGAGCCCCCTGAGGCCAGGCCCCGCCGCTGGCTCCACCTCAGGGGCTGGGCCCCCAGCTTCCCTCCCACCACCCAGTCAGGCCAAGGCCCGCCTCGGGATGAGCTGCCCAAACCGCTCTCCAGCCCAGGGCCTGTTCTCTCTCCTCTTCGGGAGGCAGCGTTTTGTCAGAGGCAGCTGCTGAGTGGGGACCAGCTGGGGTGCAGATGCTGACTCGGCCACCCCCACCCCGCTGAGGGCCCCGGGCCGGCACTCAAGTCCCCTGTCCCGTTTCTGGCAAGTGCGGACCACCCGGAACCACACCCTCCTGCGAGGGGTGTCACTGAGCGGTGGTCCTGGGGGCCATGGCGGCTGGCACGGCCGCCCCCACGGGCAGGGCAACAGCACCGGACACGGCCGGCAGGCGTGGGAGAACGCAGCCTCTCTTAACGGCCCGTCTTCACACTGACCCTTCGCTTTATCCTCTGAACAAACATGCATAGGTACTTCATAAAGAGGACCGTCACGGTGACGCCCGGGAACACTGCAGTTCTGAAAGGCTTCTAAGACAACCCTGCCCTCTCCCACAGAACTCGGAGGCTTCGAGGGCGGAGCATCTCACTTACGTGGGGTCCGGCTCATACTTCAGGACGACGCTGCCCTTGGCTGGAAGAGAAACAGACACCGCTGCTTGAGCCCTCCGGGCCCAGACGCCTCTGCTGCCCTCGTTCACGGGCCCAGAGGAGAGAACCTAGATGCTAGGTCTCAGGGGTCTCGGAGGAGGCCAGAGGCCTTTCTTTAGAAGCCCACCAGGCTGCCCCACACCAGGTACCAAGTGGGGCCGTGGAGACAGTGGAGTCAGAGCGCTCAGGGATTCGGCCGCTCTGCAAGGCTCTTTCGGGCGCAGGGAGATGGGGATTAACCACTGCTTAATTCTCAAAACGCAAGATTAAAAAGATAATTGGTCCAACTCCCAGAAACAGCAGGAAAGAACATATAAAAATTGTCAAAATCATACTGCAATCATCTAAAGGCAGGATTAAAAGGAAAAAAACAAAACTGACTCCAAGCAGTTCCCTTATCCTTGACGACAACCCCCACGGTGAACGCGGTTCCACCCGAGGAGTCGAGCAAGGGGAGGCCGCGGCGTGCCTGCGCGACTTTAATACTGCGTCTATACCGTCTCCCTCTAACCGAACCAGAAACGCGGGTTCAGCGATAAAGAAGGAAGCGAGAACAGAAAGCAAATGCGATTAGAATCCCCGGCAGCCCTATTTTCATTCTGAGCTGAAAACCTCACTAGAGAGATGTAGGGTGGAAGGCTGGGAGACAGGAAAGCCCGGCTGAGCCCGACGCGCCCTGCAGCGCGGGGGGCTGGCCAAGACGCCAAACGAACCACATCCTGTGCTGGCTGCCCTCCTGGGCCTCGGCTTCCCCGCCCACAGATCCCCACCCCATCTGCCGGCCCCACACCTGCACAGGCTGGCGCGAGGGGCGGGCCGGGGAGAGCGGGGACTAATCCCCCATCGGCGTGCGGGGACTACCGCCTCTGTCCCTCAGATCCCTCGGCAGGTGGACGCAGGCCCTGAGAACCAAGCCTCAGCGTGCAGAACACGGAGGCGAGAAAGGCCCGGCAGGCGGGAGCGCCGAGCCGCCCCAGGGGAGGACGGGCTGCGTCTTCGCGTCAGGCCGCTTACCCATGTCCTTGACCTGGCTGTAGGCCTCGCTGCTGAGCTTCCTAAAGAACGGGTTTTCCTGGGTTAACAGAACTTGGACGTCTTCTATTGATACGGTGATGATTCTTGAGTTAATAAACGGATACAACGTATATATTCCCTGGGGGATACAGAGACCCATCACTGTGACGACCAGTGTGAGGCGGTGCCCGGGGTCTGCCCCCTCAGCATGGCCCCTACCCGGGGGTGGGGGGACCCCGGTGACACGGGGGTCGCACAGGCAGACATACCCCCCAGCCCAGGAGAGCTCAGAAACCACGAGAGCTCCCGCTGGAGGCAGAAACCAGGCCGGCTCAGAAACACCTGTCCATGCCCTCACCTCCTGTGCCAACCGGAAAGCACAGTCGAACTCTTCACCGCTGTTATTTCGACACCAGACTTTAATCCCAGTGTTAATGACCTGTGATGGAAAACACAGATGAAACAAACGCATGAAAGCGGAAGTCAGAAAAATCAATGGGAATACTCCCTTCCGTCAGCCCCCGAGCAGACAAAGCTGTCAGCAGCTGCTCAAAGAAGGGAAGAAGTGGCCGCCACGGTCCTCTGACTAAAACAGATACTCTCTCAGCCTGACTGAAGTCCTCAAGCGGTTCTGCTTTAAGTGGCTTATACTAACACTTAGCACACGCGTGTGTATGCGCTCAGTTGCGAAGTCCTGTCCGACTTTTTGAGACCCCATGGACTGTATTCTGCCAGGCTCCTCTGACCATGGATTTCCCAGCCAAGGATACTGGAGTGGGTTGCCATTTCCTTTTCCAGAGGATCTTTCTGCCCCAGGGATCAAAGCCATGTCTCCCGCATTGGCAGGTGGATTTTTTTTTTTTAACCACTGAGCCACCAGGGAAGCCCAATAATTAGCACTTAAATAAGACACTAAAACTAGGAAACTCTGAGAACACAAGAAATGCACGTGGTCCACGGGCCATCAGGAGCAAGGCTGCCATCACCCTGGAAACCCCGGTGGGCCCCTGGGAAAGGACAGTGTCCGAGCCCTGTCCTGAGAATATGTGACGCCCAGGACCTCCAGACCACACGGAGGTAGGCCGTGTGAAACAAACAGGCGAGAGGGAAATGAGCTGGGAACACAGTTCAGCAAGTAAATGCAGGCCCTAAAGGCTACCGTTAAGAACACACGAAACCAAGGCCCACAGAGCAGCAGGCAGGCCCCGGTGCCCCACGACACAGATGGCGGGAAGGACGCGGCCGGACGGCCTGCACCCAATGGTGGCTCTGAGACCCCTGGGCGGGCGGCCCGCATCCACTGGTGGCTCTGAGACCCCCAGAAGGGCGGCCCGCGCCCACTGGTGGCTCTGAGACCCCCAGAAGGGCGGCCCGCGCCCACTGGTGGCTCTGAGACCCCCGGAAGGGCGGCCCGCGCCCACTGGTGGCTCTGAGACCCCTAGGCAGGCGACCTGCGACCACTGGCGGCTCTGAGACCCCCGGGCGGGCAGCTGGGCCCTGGCCCCTCCAACAAAGCGGGAGCAGCAAGAAAGGACGGCCCTCCGTGGCCGGGACCCCACCTTCATCCTCTCGCTGTTGTTCAGCAGCACGTTTCTCAGCTCCTTGGACACCATGTAGAGCTGCCTCTTCTTTCCTTCCGTGGTACGGGTTAACAGATTCGTCTTTGGGAACGAGGGATCCAAAGCATAAAACTTCCTGTGAAAGAGACACAGCTGGTTACGAGGGTTCAGCTCAAACGTGACGCCAGCCTTGTGGCGTCCCGCCCCTGCATGGTCTAACGTCTCACGCTCGTGTGGTTCAGGGCCGGGGGCTCTGCCCTGGACGCCCACTGTCTAACCCTAACGTCCCCCGCTTGGCCTGCACCTCCTGGATCCAGGACCTGCGTTCACAGGCACAGCGTCTCCCCCGAATTCCAACAACACACCTGAGAACACTCCCCCTTCACGGACATTTTAGGAGGGATTTTCACAAACACAGGCAAAGGACCAGTCATCTACAGGACAGCATATGTGAGCACTTTGGTTCACAGACGCTAAATTTAACCGACAAGGAAGAAGTGAACCCGACAGATATCCTGAGCACCTTTCCCCTGTGATCGACCCAGAAACCCCACCCGACCAACCCTCCCTAACCAGCAGCAAGGTGGGGCGCCCTGGCCACGGACCCCCACCGAGGGCTTCCCACTTGGGCCCCCAGTCCAGAGTCCCCATCTCCGTCATCTCTGCCTTCAGGGGTCCAGCATTCTCTGATTACTGCTCACCTTAAACTGAAGGGTTTGGTAAACACCCTCTAAAGCTTCCCCCAGCTCTCACAGGCAATTAAATAGGAGCTAAAAGAACAACTACGGTTACATGTGACCACGTGTGCATTTAACCCCACGGTAAACATAAACAAGGAATTGTAACAGGCCGAATGAATCCTTACTGGATAGGTGGAAACAGCGGGTCGTCTTCGGGAATAAACACAAAGGGATCTTCCTTAAACCCAAACAGCTTCATTTTCTTGGATGGAGGAGGGCTGAGGCGGGTATGGGATGAGGGCATCCGTCAGCGAGGGGTCGCAGTAGTCCCTCCAGCCCAATCCTCCCCGCAGCCCCACCCCGCCCTGCAGGGACGCGGGTCTCTTCCTTGCGGAGGACGATCCGAGGCGTCCATCCCCTGCGGTTATCAGCCACGGGGCCCACACAGCCAGGACCTGCTCGCCCCTGCGAAGCCGCCACCCGGACCCTGCTGAACCCCGAGGGCTGGGCAGACGCTGGGGCGCCAAGGCCACGACGCAGCGGTCCTCACCCGCACACGCCGTCCCTCTTACTCCCACTGCTGTCCATGTTCTCCACTCTCTCCACTGCTCCTGTGTCGCTGATGCCAGGTGCCAGCTTGCTCTCCAGCTCCGAGGTGTCGGAGGTGCAGCCCGCCATGGGCTCCGCAGGGCTTGGGGGGACGGGGGCCCGCGGCTCTGCCAGCTCACCCTGCAGCTGGACAGGGACACGCTCGTTAACACTGGGACAGCAACTGCCTCTGTCCTGACACAGGCAGGGAAGATTCCAGGGCCACAAAACCCACCCGAACGAATACAGCAATTCACATGCAAAAGACAGACAACAGGATTCTTTAAAAAAGTATTTTAAATCTGCTATTATAAGCAGAATTCATGGGCACAGAGTCTAGTTTTAACTTCCTGTTTCTTAGCGGGGGCCAGCAACACCGGCCTGTCTTCACCCAGAAATTCTGCCAGGCATCTGCTCTGTGCGGTGAGTCACACGCTTCCAGACACGCTACACAGGGCCGAGAAGGAAGACAAGGACTCAGAGAGGAGAGTGGAAACGCTCCAGGGCCCAACGGAAGAAAGATGAAGTGCACCTCCCACGATGGAGGGACCAGTTGTCGAAAAATGAGCAAAGTGTCTTACTGCCGTTAACTTTCTACGTATACCTTATGTAAGATCTTAGACGACAAAAGATCGCGTGACACACAGCACAGGGACTACTGGTAACAACGCTGCTTATATACTTCAAACTTTCTATGAGAGACCTTAAAAGCTCTCACCTTGGGAAAAGACACCCCACAACCAGGTGTATGTGCACAGCATCACCCTGGTGCCCCTGAGCCGACACGATCTGTGTCCATTACATCTCAACTTGGTAACCTTCTTTAAAACTGTACGTCCTTTCTAACAAGTCACCAGGCTGGTAAAAGTGGTATTTCCCAACCCTTATGAAGTGAGTTTACAAATCAGGTTATGTACACGGGAAAGTCCAACACGTCCGTCAGGTTCACAAAGCTATTAAGCGGACAGGCTGGTAAGGTTCTGTAACGCTGTGCAACACTGCCTCCCAGAAACGTGGTTTAATTGTAAAAGAAAAAGGCAAACAAAGAACAAACCCCCAAATCCTCTGCCAAGGTTAGCAAGGCTGTGTGTCCTTTCCACCCCGCCCCTCAAGTCTGGAAACCGCCTGCTTTCCAGAGCCCCCTTCCCGCGCCCCTTGACCCAGGAAGCTCCTTCTGTTGGGCGCAATGCTGAGATCTGACCCGGCGCCCTCACAATGACACCAACAGCACTCTGTCCGCATGCCTCTCCCCGGCCCCAGCTCCAGCAGCGTTCACACTCTGCATCGCTTCAACGGGACAATGGCGTCCTGAAGACCGAGGCCCCCAGTCTTATCACGTGGCCCCAGCAGCGCCATGCTAGGTGGGCTCACGAGTGCTCTGACCAGGTCAAATGTGACCAGTGCAAAGTAAGATGGATCTCAGAGTGCAAAATTCAGTTTTTAAGTCTCAGAACGAAAGCATACAAACTACTTCATTAGTAACATTGTGACTGCATGAAAATCACATGTAATATAAAGCAACAGTTGCAAGATGATTCAGTTGCAGACGAGGTCGGCGTTCACATGTTGAGCGCCCGGCTGTGAGCTCCACGCCTCCTCTCCTGACGGGGACCAGGGGCTGTGAGAGGCAGGAGCCCCGCCTCCAGGGGACCCTCTCCAGCCTCACAAGCCCCAGGACGACTGCTTGGAAGCGCCGCGTCACCTCGCCATGAGGCTGTGCCTGCAGGCATCTACCTGGATGAGCCATACCCTAGAGAATGGTTGGCTTCTATTTCTCCGAAGGCTATAAGCACCACCGGTCCTCATCGTCCCACACGGACCCGAAGAAATTAGAGCCCCGCTGACAGTGACCCCAGGCCCCAGTCCACGGCAACAGGAGGCATGCTGATGGACGAGCTATCAAGTCCCACCGCACGCTGACAAAGGGGGGTACCGCGCTTCACACCACAAGCCTGAGTTAAGACTCAGAGGCTGCCCTCGGGGTTCCCTGGTGGCTAGGGGTAAAGAATTCACCCGCCAGGGGTTCAGGGAGACCCCACAGGCCTCCGAGCAACTGAGCCCGTGGGCCACGATTACTGAGCCTGCGAGCCACAACTCACGAGCCCATGCACACTTCCTGGAGCCTGTGCTCCTCGACAAGAGAACCCACTGCAAAGAGACGCCTCCATACCGTGACTAGAGAAAAGCCTTCATGGCAAAGACCGCCCAGCACAGCCAAAAACAAATAAATAAAATTATTAAAAAAAAAATAAAAGAGCAGCAGCTGCCCTCTCCCCACCTCTCTGCCTCATGGCCTCCCTCACACAACCCTGGGGGCGGCTGAGGTTCATTATGACGGATCAGCCCTGCCCACGTCCACCTGAGGCAGGCCTGGACAGCCTGGCATTGCCCCTCACGGCCAAGGGGAAGGCTGCCGGCCTGCGGCTGGCAGAGCTGTCCCAGCTGAAAACCACCCGTGGGAACGCAGGGCTCAGACACCAGGGGATTCTGACTGAGCCACAGAGCAGTCTTCACGCCTCTTCAAGTTTTATTAAAGAAGCAAGCTGAAGATGCAGAAGGAAGGTGTGTGTGTGTGTTAAGTCGCTCGGTCATGTCCGACTCTGCAGTCCGTGTATACTCCAAGGACCATAGCCCATGCGATTCCCAAACTCCACCTTTTCCACTTCCCTTATAAGGTGGCTCAGCTGGTAAAGAATCTGCCTGCAATGCGGGAGAGACCTGGGTTCCATCCCTGAGTTGGGAAGATCCCCTGGAGAAGGGAAAGGCCACCCACTCCAGTACTCTTGGGCTTCCCTGTGGCTTAGCTGGTAAAGAATCTGCCTGCAATGTGGGAGACCTGAGTTCAATCCCTGGGTTGGGAAGATGCCCTGGAGAAGGGAAAGGCTACCCACTCCAGTATTCTGGCCTGGAGAATTTCATGGATGGTACAGTCCATGGGGTCACAAAGAGTCAGACACAACTGAGCGACTTTAATTAAAAGTTTTAAGAAATTGGTGCTTTTTGGAAAACTCAAAAATATAAGGACACCATCACCACCACACACACAAGAACACCCAACTGCCCTCCACCCTGCAAACATGCTCCGTGGTCAGCTCCTGCCTCACCGGTTAGCAAGGCCACACAGCACGCTCTGCTGTCCCGGGAGACGCTTACCTTTGGAGGACGCTTATTCCACGGCATCGAAGCCTTCTTCACCAACACAGCCACAAAGAAGCCTCCAGTGTTCTGATGATGTGGTAATATTCTAAGACTGAAAAAGCACACGCATACACAACTTACCCTGTTTAACTGATCCAAAATACAATCTCATAACACAATATATTACTCACAATACAACACACAACCCTCACTGAGAGAACGGCAGTGTGTCACCTGTAAGGAGTTGATAACGCAGTGTCTAGAACATCGCCATTTACGTTCACACCGGTTTGTTTTTTTAAGTTTACAACACAGCTGCTTGCTACCAGCAGCTAGGAGACACTGAGAACCTTACTTGCTGTAAAGTTCAGGTCCAAAAGTTCAGCCAAGGGCACAGCACAGCCCATGCAGGAAACGCCCGAGACGCATCTCCCAGGAAACTCACCACCGCTCCAGGTGCATGGCCTGAAGCTTCTCAGGGTCCTTCGGGGGGAACATGGTCGGCCGGATCTGGGTGTGTCTGTTGTGGGGGACATCGTCCCAGGATGTGAACCACTGCCCATCTTTCGTCATCACCTGCAGGGCCAGAGGGTTGGGACTCAATGACCAGCCCATCTGAGAGCAGGGAAAGCCAGAGGAGGGGGTGGGGAAGCTCTCAAGAGATGGCATGTCTCATTTCTCCCTAAAGAGAGGAGGACGGTTTGCAAGGAAAGAAATGACACCATCTTTTATTCCATGAACCAGGACACTCATTCTATGAGGTGGCATTTTCATTTTCCAAGCGGGTTATTTTTTCTCTCTTTCTTTTATAAAACAAGCCTCAGACCGTTCCTGGGCTAACACTGAGAAGTGAATTGCTTCCTACTGGAAACAAAGGTTGGAATCCCAGCCAATTAAAAGGGAAGAAAGCAAAGCTATACTTGTACATAAACAAAGCTGACTCGTGATTACAGAATAAAGGCAGGAGAACTTCCACTGCCAGAAATATTTGTATAAACGTACCGTTTGTCATTAAACATAATTCTGAAACTGATTCTAAGTTGCATAATCAAATGAACCATTTATTCAAGTTACCCTAGAGTGGATGCTTTAAAATTCTCACGACTCTAAGAGGCCTAGTAAGTTGACCCGCCCTTTTGAGCCAGAGTCCTGGCGGGAGACTACCTTCCACTGCGAGAGCCCAGGCACCCACTTCAGTCCTGGCAACTCTGAAGACACGTCGGCGAGCTCCAAAGCACCTGCGGGTCAACAGCAAAACAAAAACTCCCGTTATCCCAGTGAAAGGAAACAACTGTAAAAGATCGCACACTCTAAGATCCTGTTTACAGAGACTGTTCCGGGAGGCCAGACCCACCCAGACAGAGCAGATCAGAGACTTCTGGGGTGGGTCAAGGACTGACCGTAAATGAGCTCTTCTCCACAGCGTAGCATCAAGAGTCACTCAAGCCCACGGACCTGCACACTTAGAGCAAGTGCTGCCACGTGGGTGAAGGGCAGCACGGGAGCTGCTGCAGGAATCAGCTGCAGAGTCCACGCTGCGCCCAAGGCGCGGCCATGCAGGCGGCCTAGAACGCACACAGGGCGGGACCCTGCGCTCGGCCGGCTCCTGGTCTCCAGTCACACCAAGGACTACATCTGCGTCTGCATGCCTTTATCTCGAACAAACATACCGATCCAAAAAGCAACACGATGAAACTGTGGACATTTTTAAACATTCAGCTTCAGGTCCAAGCTGGTTTTCTAAAACGGCCATCAGGACGACAGCCCCCTTCTAAAGCGGTGTTCATAGGAGTGCCATTACAAGAAGCTCTACTCTGGGGCCGTTACAGGAAACCTCTCAGATGAACTACCCACCACAACCCACGGACAGATCCATGGACAGCCTCACAAAAAGAAAAATCCAACACAGCTCCGTGGAAGCTGTGAAAAACGCAGGGCTCATGAAAACAAAGCAGAAGAATCCCCAAGGCGGAGGTCCAACAGGGAGAAACGTCAACAAAAGCGTCATGCTGGCCGCCACGGGGCATCCAAACATTCCGGCTCCTAAACGCGAACACCAGGTAACAGTGCAAACACGGAAGCTGGTTTTCTCAGTCCAACGCTGCCTGGGCTCAGCGGTGACTCTCTGCTAGCATCTGGGTCAGAAGCGAGCACTGACTGAACGCCTACTGGCCACCTATCCCCTCTGCTGGGTCTGAGAACGTTCAGGTGGGGGCCCCACGCCTGCAGTTAAGATCCCCAGCAAATGCAGAGGACAAGACCCAGCAAAAGTCACTGTCTGATGAAGCCACGTCTACACACATGCCTCTGATGGAGCATGGGAATGAGACACCCACGATGTGGTCTGGAGCAACCATGTGCAAAGAGACAGCTGTGACAGCAAAACGCAGACGGAAGACCCACCTGCCCAGTGAGAGGGTGCTCAGGGAACAGGACTCTCAGTTACTGTCAAATTACATCACCCGTGACCTTTCTCTTTACCGGCCTTCTGAAATAGAGCACCACCAAAAGTGCGGAGCTTTTCCATACGGAAAACACGACACAGAAATCAAGTCTCAGATAAGGGTAGCGAAACAAAATACGACACAGGAAATTCAAACTGAAAGGACCACAAAGGTGAGAACAGGAGGGCTGACCTCACAGCACAGGCCTTTCAGCCACTGAGAAGAATGTAACAGAAGCTGAGACAGTCGTGGACACCATCTCAGGAAATGCACACCAGTTTCAGGATCTACATTTCAACCTGCTTCATACGCAAGTAGCATTCTATTCAGGAGATGTAATTAGTTTTAAATTTCCCACTATTTGCTTTAAGGAGAATTTGATGGAAAAGATTAACATTTCAGCAAAAACATAAAAGGAGAAATATTTGACATGAAAACATGAAACGTTATGTCTGGTCCCTCAGCGTAAAACAGTGTGGTAAGACCTCCCTCCCATTGGGATGGTTAATAGTCAAGAAAGCAGAAAATGGCGAGTGCTGGTGAGGATGCAGAGGAGCTGGAAAACCTGTGCACTGTTGGTAGAGACATAAAATGGTGCGGCTGCTGTGGAAAAAGCATTGTGGGTCCTCAACAAATAAACACAGGATCACCACAGGCTGCAGCAATTTCACTCATGTATACACCCAAAAGAACTGAGAGCAGGGTCTTTCAAGAGTCGCTGGTATAGCCAGGTGCAAAGCAGCATTATCACAGCAACTAAAACGTGGAAGCGACCCAAGTGTCACCGACAGATCAATGAATGAACAAAGTACAGTCTAAACATACAATGAGTATCTTCAGCCTTAAAAACGAGGGAAATTCTGAGAGTATATCATCTAACGTGAATAAACTTTGGGGACATGATCCTAAATAAGCCGGTCGGTCACACAAAAAAATGCTGCAGAATTCCGCTCAGAGGCGATACCTAGAGCAGTCACACACAGAGACGGAAAATACAGCAGGGAGGGCTGGGGCGGGGGGATATGGGGGAGCTGCTCAAAGGGCCTAGAAGTTCATTTGCAAGATCAAGAGCTTGGGAGCCTGGCTACACAACAGAGTGAACGCAGTTACGCTGGTGAACTGCATGTTTTAAATTAACTGTATAATTTCAAATTACGTGTGTTTTACCACAATTAAAACTTTTTAAAAATGCAACGGTGTGGTAAAGGATCTGATACCACCTTTCAAACTTATAGAAAGAAAACAGGCAAAACTCATTTCTCATGGAAAATGACAAATTCATTACAGAAGCATGTCTGTAATCAGGGCTACCTCATTTTGAGGATTCCCGAGTGGCGCTAGTGGCAGAGACCCTGCCTGTCGATGCCGGAGACATAAGAGAGGTGGGCTTGTCTGGGACGTTCCCCTGGAGGAGGGCACTGCAACCCACTCCAGTATTCGTGCCTGGAGAATCCCACGGACAGAGAAGCCTGGCGGGCTACAGTCCATAGGCTTGAAAAGAGTCGGACCCGACTGAAGCGACTTGACAAGCACACATACACCTCATTGTAGGGTTTATGGACTAATCATACAAGCTAATGTCCATGAACAAAGTTAGAAAAAGTCTACAGGAGAATGCACCACAGCAATAAAGGTTCTGAAATACATTTTCCTAAAGATCCGTCACGCACTTACCTTCACTCTTTTCCAGTAGAGACGCTATGACGGCTTCATCCTCGATGGGATTCAGCGAACACGTAGAGTACACCATCCTGCCCCCCTCTACTAGCTGCTCAGCACCCCGTGTTGCGATCCGTAGCTGTAAACTGAGGGCCAGATACTAGGTTACTTTACGACAAGCACAACCATACAGCACACGCATCACAGGCC
The DNA here is from genome assembly GCF_000754665.1 of Bison bison bison. Classification (NCBI taxonomy): domain Eukaryota; kingdom Metazoa; phylum Chordata; class Mammalia; order Artiodactyla; family Bovidae; genus Bison; species Bison bison. The sequence goes on from NW_011494949.1 coordinate 5,128,735, forward strand.
CTACTAGAGCAGGTATTCATTAGTTTAGGACAGACTTGCTGGCTCAGACGGTAAAGCATCTGCCTACAATGCAGGAGACCCGGCTTCGATCCCTGGGTTGGGAAGATCCCCTGGAGAAGGAAATGGCAATCCACTCCAGTACTCTTGCCTAGAAAATCCCATGGACAGAGGAGCCTGGTTGGCTACTGTCCATGGGGTTGCAAAGAGTCGGACACAACTGAGCGACTTCACTATGACAGACCTACAACAAAATACAAAACACTCTCTGTAAAATGAACAACGCTCATTATTATACCTTTTAAGGTTCTAAAGGAAGTCAGTGTAAGCCTATTTAAGGTTCTTCGTGCTGATTAAAAACAAGAGTCCCAAGTCCTGCATTGTCCCTCCTCCCCTTGCCACTGGTAACCACCAGTCTGCCCCCGTATCTGTGAGCCTGATTTCCACCTGTGACAGTCACTAGCTTGCTGTAGTTTTTAGACTCCACATGTAAGTGGCATCAGGTGGCACTTTATCTGTCTGGCTTACTTCACCTCGAATGATCATCGCTAAGCCCATCCATGTTGCTACAAATGGCACTATTTCATTATTTTTAATGCATCCCAATATAGTTCTGAGGTAAAATTATGGAGAGAATTTGGGAAACCAACTGAATTATTACAAAACTTTCCCTTTTCAAAATGACAGTGAAATTAATAAAACCGGAGGTTGAGGGGACAGAAGATACCAGGAACGTATCTGTAGAAATCCTTCATCTCCCATGCAGGGAGCAACCAATACCCATAAACCCAGAATGTGCCATTCACAAAAATAGTGTCTCCAATCTTTTAAAAGACTTTCCTTTTGTTCATAAGGCTCTTCACAGAAGAAATACCTTTTTGAATACCAGGATTTTCAACATAACTCCATTTAAAAAAAAAATTTTCAACATAACTCCATTTTCTGTTCCTCTGTGAAAGTAAATCACATCTTCTAAGTCTACATGACACGCTTCATTTAAAAGTGAATTCTGTGCACTCGCTCATTTTCACTTTAGTTCTGGCTGCGCTAGGTCTCTGTTGCAGAGCACAGGCTCTACGTGCGAGACCTCCAGCAGCTGCGGCTCACAGGCTCAGCTGCCCCAAGGCACTTGGGATCTTCCCAGACCAGGGGTCAAACCCACGTCCCCCGCGTGCGCAGGGAGATTCTTCATCACTGGGCCACCAGGGAGGTCCAATGCGATGCGATTAATACACTTAAGCTACATTGGGTGTGTATATGTGTATGCAGATGGCATCCTCTAAGTGTTGACTATGACTATTTTAGATGACCTCTGTAATCCTGATACTAATCTATATTATCTAAATCTATTACTTCACTATTCTGATAATTGAAAAACAAACAAAGTATCTGTAAACAGTGCTGATACTAACCTATGTTATCTAAATTTATTACTTAACTATATCAATTCAATGCTTCATATGAAACATGAATTTAGGTTTAGAATACATCAACTGCTAATAGAAAGAAATATCATGTATTTGTATGGTCTTTTTAATAGTGAAATTTTCCTAATATATTGAATTCAGTTGTTAGCTTTATGCTTTGCTCATTCACATGTTGGGAAAGGTTAACAGAACAGTAACAACATTGCTTATGAAAGTGAAAGTGAAGTTGCTCAGTCGTGTCCGACTCTTTGCGACCCCATGGACTGTAGCCTACCAGGCTCCTCTGTCCATGGGATTCTCCAGGCAAGGGTTCTGGAGTGGGTTGCCATTTCCTTCTCCAGGGGATCCTCCCAACCCAGGGATAGACTGGGGACAGCAGGCCAGTCATGAATGCCCACTAGAAAGAGTTGTCTCCAAGGTCCCTTAGGGCAGCCTGTACAGGGAACAGGTGCACACACTCCCAAGGAGGCTGCCGTCTGCAGCCACTGCACACTGGGCCCCCACGGGAAAAGGGCACAGTCGGCTTAACTGGCTGCAAAAACAACGCTGCTTATAGATACTTTTTTTTACTTTCATTATTTTTTCTGCACCAGTGGATTTTGGTTTTTTTCTCAATTATCAGAATATTTAAGTAATAAATTTGGATAATGTAGATAAGTATCAACATTGTTTACAGATACTTTTTTTTAACTTTCATTAATTTTTTTTTCTGTACCAGTGAATTTTGCTCCCCCCCCCAATTATCACAGTAGTTAAGCAATAAATTTAGATACTATGGATTAGTATCAGGATTATAAAAATATTCTTTAGGATACTCTAGATCAGGGCTTCACAGGTGGTGCTTCAATGGTACAGATCCGCCTGTCAATGAAGGAGACTTAGGTTTGATCCCTGGGTGGGGAAAATATCCCAGGGAAGGAAATGGCAACCCACTCCAGTATTCTTGCCTGGAAAAACCCCATGGACAGAGGAGCCTGGTGGCCTGTAGTCCACAGAGTTGCAAAGAGCTGGACACGACCGAGCAACTGAGCACACACGTGCGCACACTCTAGGTCACCCACAGTTCTGTATCTGTGATTCTGATGTTAAATGAGATAAAAAGCCAAAGCTCTGTGGACACTACAATTTAAAAAATCCCTATGCACAGGAAACACTACAATACACGAGGAATTATAAAATATATCTGAGTTATAAGACTGCCTTTTTCCTTTCAGTTTTAAGAACTTTTCAAAAAATTTTTTAAAGATAGCCATAAATATTTCTGAGATCAGATGTTAAAAGGTAAAATAATTCAACACGAAGAACTGAAAACAGAGAGGAGAAAGATTAGTAAGAAACGGTCTTTTCATGGACAACATGTTTAGAAAATAAAAGGCATTTTCGATACATGCATACCTGAAATGTATACAATTTCATGTCCTACTCTTGAAAGGTTTCAGAACCAACTCCTGACAAATATGCAGACTCAAGAAGGCAGCTCCGAGGCTTGCGTCAGCCAGCTGAAGCTCTGCACGCTCAGGGATTCGACCGTAAGCCTTCACTCACCTCCTCGTCGCCCAGGGCCACCAGGGAGGTGCAGCTGACTTACCCATGCAGCTGCAGGCTGTTCAAGGCGCTCCACTTCTTCCAGACGTCGACGTTTTTTCTCATTGTGCCATCTCCACTGCAAAGAAAGGGATTTAAGAACTTAAAACTCTGTACCACAGGATGACTGGAGCTTAATAATCCATGCTAAAGGGTATTATGAGTACCACTTAGAAAACAATCTAATTCTCACAAGCCCCAATAAACTTCCTATTTCTGTTTGGAGGACACTCTAATGCATTAAACTTTCTAATCATATTTCAATTTTAATTCAACAAGGAAATAAAAGATCTGAGTAGGAAACCTCACTCGACAAAGAGACAGTAATTTGCTTCCATTTAAGAGAAATACCATCAAAACACCATCTCCAGACCTAGGAAAGAACTCTGAACATAGATAACAATCTGATCCTACTACTTAGAAACTTGCTGATCAACAGCAGCATTTTAATCAGAATTACATGAATAATGATAAACTTATAAAGGACTTCCTCAGCAAATTCAGTAAGCCAATTTAATTTCTCTACCACGAGTGTTCTCTGTATCAATTAAACATTTTTGAAATTTCTACTCCTATTTAACAGAAATCATTTCCATGTAAATTTCATAATACAGTTGACCAATTAAGGCTTTTTGTCCGGGTCTAATTTCGAACCCCAGATTTTTTGGAGGAATTCCTGTGTCTGCTGGCTTTCCCTGTAAAACGTAATTTTCACTGTGGGTCTAGTCACATGTCCTTGAGGTGAAGGCTCTGCAGGGTGGAAATGTCCTGTAAGATATCACGGCTTTCAAATGACATCCCCTGCTGTACTGTGGGGACTACAATTATGACTGCCGCAGCTTACAACTCAGAGGGCACATCATGGGCACAGTGTTGTATCTCTGATCACAAGAACACAGGGAGCACAACCCAGTGCTCCGTGACCACCTAGAGGGGTGGGAGACGGAGGGAGGGGATGGTGTACACCCGCCGAAGCTGAGTCACGGGAATGTATGGCAGAGGCCAGCACACGTGGTAAAGCAATTATCCTCCAATTTAAAAAAAGAGAGAGGATAAAAAAACCACAGGAGTGGGAAAACATCTAATCCAAAAGAAAACTAAAAACCTGCAATCTGAGATAAAAAAAACAAAAACAAATGCAGCTCATGACCTATTTCAACTTTTCTGAAGGAGAATTCTTCCGGGTGTTTGACACACAGTAATACCGCCACCGAGCTCTGCCACCAGCAGTAAAACTACCATTTGTTTAAACAAGACAGGACTTGGTAACAATGCATCCCACTTAAACGCTGCCTTTAGAGCTAACAAAGCACGATGGAGGGTTTGGTAGAACAGTCTGGCCAAGTCACGTGCTCAGAGAGACACATTTGACGTCCACGTCTATGGCAGTGTCTCCGGGAGCTTAGCCACTTTACTTTTACTCCTTCCTTTCTGGAAAAACTCAGTAATTCAGCTATACCTTGAAATTCTCTTATCAGTAAACTCTACAAAAATCTAACATAATACATATCGAAGAAAGAGATGTGTACAAATGCATGAGTTCGCCAACCTTCACGGAACCCTTGGATGTCCTACTCAGGATTCACCGGGTGTTAACACCGATTATTACGCTGTGACACTGTATCTACATTCCCCGCAAGCAGGCGCTGAATGAACACTCACACCTCACTCCCGGCACAGTGCCCGCAACAAGGCCCTAGTGATATCACTGCTCTCCACTATCGTCTTCATGTTCCCTTTCAAGACCATTAAAACCGTCCCTCTCTGATCTCCTTCAGTTTATCACTAAAACTGTTTCTATTTTCTGATTTAGGCTCACACTGCCTCTCTCTTCAAACCAGCTGTGACAAATTCACTACCCACGTGCAGCTTCACTTTAGACTCTGATTTGCTTTCTCGTGGGGACGCTGGGCTTCCCGGCCTCCTGACGGTACCTGCAAGGGACATCACAGAGGATGCGGTCGTAGAAGAGGATCTCCTTCCTGCCGTTGACATCCACCTGCAGGCGCGGGATGCAGGACGCGTCGTGGTTGACCACCATGATGCAGGGGCTGCCCAGCCGCTTGGCCTGGTGCACCAGCAGGTAGCACCGCCTGTTGTCCACGTCGTTGGCGATGACAAAGCCCTCTGCGAGCGCAAAGGCGGCGTCGGGTTAAAGGCAGCGGACAGGGGGCCGCGCTCGCCCCCAGGCTGGCAGGTGGGACCAGCAACCCAGCCTCAGACTTGCCGGAACTGGGGCCGCGATCCGGGAGAAGGAAGTGGGCGGCTTGGCAGGGGTTTCAAGTCCCTTAAAATGTCAAATCTTCAAAATTCATCTTGCCAACAGTTCCTCACTTTGGACGGCTTATTCTGCCCAAACTAGCTTTTCTACCATTGACTATTAACAAAAAAAGGGAGAGTGAGGAGAGAAAGACGTGGAAACTAAGAGAGTCTCCTGACAAGCGTTTAAAATAGGCCACACGTGCTGGGGCTCCACTATAGACCCTGAGAGTCAGCTCCCAGAGTGAGGTGGGGACTGAGGCTCCTGAGGGTCCACTTGCCAAGGAGGCTCGGACCTTTGCCATCGACCTCATGTCCTCCAAGTTCAAGACGGAAGCCTCGTTTCCTATGTGGAGCCTGGAAACGTCACATAACTCACCTACCAGACGCTGGTGGGATTTGAACCTGGGGAGTCTGACAGTGGCTCTAAACTACATCCTCCCGCCTCTCACACAGGTACTAACCGTCAGAAGAGAACCAAAACCCCAATGTGAGACGGGGACTCCCTAAAATTCAAACTGAAATCAACCTATTGGGGCCCCCCTTGGGGTCTGGTGGTTAAGACTCTGCCTCGCCATGCAGGGAACGTGGGTCCAAACCCTGGTGGGAGACCTGAGATCCCACACGCTGGGGGTCAACTCCTGGGCCGAGCACCAGGACGAGGGCAGGCTCGCCGCGATGAGAGATCCCGCATGATGTAACCAGGGTGCGAAGCAGCCAGAGATTTTCACCAGGCAGATTAAAAAAAAAATCTACCTACTGTGGCTTCTAAAAGAAACAACACATGCTTTTACAGAAACCACGCGTGATGCTAAACTGAAGGCCCCTCTCCACGGGGCACACGAGGGCACAGGTGACGGGGTCAGGCACAGCACCCAGCTCTACTTTCAGAGACAGGGAACCCAGCTGCCTGACTCCTCCTGTACAGACAGTCAATTCCTAGGCAGGCTGATAAGAAGTCCCGGGTACCCAGGGAGGAAAAAGGGGTCTGGAATTCTCAAGGAGGAGGAAAGGATAAACACCTTTTCTTTTTTTCTCTACATTCCTTAGTCTTAATCACGTAAAACTAAGTTTTTTTTTTTTTCTTTAAGCCCGAAACTGATGATTACACAACAAACAACCCAGTTTAAACTCTGTCCTAGGAATTAAATAACAACAATCCTGCGTGAGGACAGTTTCCCCTTCCTGAAAACCTTCTGACCAATCCTGGTATCTTAGAATGTACATCATGGGAGTGGGTCTGGTGGGACCTTTCTATTGTTAAGTTCTAATTCTTTTATCCTAAAATGTAAATTGTGGGAGTGGGTCTGGTAAAATTTTTACAACATTGAGGCATTCTTTCAATTTACTGTAATAACTAATTTAAAAAGTATATAGCTCCCTTGCTAACACTAGCGAGGGGGCACTCTCCGCCCCTCTTCTGATGTCTGTGTCAGAAGCTTTCCCTGTCCCTTTCATACTTTAATAAAACTCTGCTACACAAAAGCTCTTGAGCAACCAAGCCTGGTCCCTGGTCCCGAAGCTACATCTTCTTCGGAGATGACATCGTTCACCGTAAGCTATCACTGTGTTTGCTCTTTCCCTCATCCACCACCCACCAGAGCAGCACCCCCACCCCCAGACCCCGGCCCCACACATACCTGGGAAGGGAACGTTCATGTCCGCATGCAGCATTTCAATCAACTGTGTGGTCTTTGACCCTGGAGCTGCACACATATCTAAGATCTAGTGAAAAGCAAGAAAACGTTTGATGTTTTTCTTTATATAAATCAACTATCCTACATCTAACTTAGAACAATTTAAAATTATTTTTCATTTCTACTTTAGGACCTAAGCACATTTATTTCTAAGATAAATCTATGGCATATGTTCTATTTAATTTATCGGGATGCCCTAATCTATATTGCCCCCAAACCACAGAAGGAGAAAGATACTCGCTCCACAGGAAACAGGAACAAAAACAGCACTAGAAACCGGCAGAAAAATACACTCAGGGATGACGAGTGAAGATACTAAATGCAAAAAGCATTGTAACAGAACGCTAGGGGGCAGAGTTCGCTGGGTTCCAATCTCAGTTTGGCCCCTGACAACTAACTTCTAACTTTAAGCCAATTACCTCCGTTTTTCTTTGCCTCCTTTCTCTCGTCTGGAAAAACAGGGACAGTGATAGCATCTGCCCTCACAGGGATGTGTGTGCAATAAAGAATTAATTCACAAAAAGAACAAAGAACCATGGTTGGCATTCAACAAGCCCTCGGTATGGGTTCACTGTGAATTCAACCTGACTGAGTCAGAGACAATGAAGATAATCTCAACAGCAAGTAAAAAAACTGAGCTGTAAAAATTGCAAAAAGAACCTAAAGCAAAATACATATCATTTTTCCACTTCACCCAAAGTGAAAAGGAAAAATAAATAATGAACCACATTAAGATAAAAGGTCTCAACAAAACAGAGAGAGATGAATACCAGCATTTTCCATGTAAGGCTCAGAGTACCTTATGGTGAGGGTGGGCATTCAGCAACAGCGGTGGAATCATGCTGACGGCTTCCTGACGGCTGATGTTTCCCTTGGAAAATAAAATTGTTAAAAATCAGCAACGGCATTAAAAAAACAGCAGAAAAAATTAATATTGGGCATTATTTCCAAGGCATTAAGAAAACACTGTATAACCATACACAGAACACCAAATTTAGTACTATCGCATATACAGCAAGTAAGACCGATGTTTCTACTAGTGGATAAATGGCCACTATCAAAAGACAGTAATCCCATCAGAATGACATTCAGTTCAGTTCAGTCGCTCAGTCGTGTCCGACTCTTTGCGACCACATTGCCTACAGCACACCAGGCCTCCCTGTCCAGCACCAACTCCCGGAGTTTACCCAAACTCATGTCCATTGAGTCAGTGATGTCATCCAGCCATCTCATCCTCTGTCATCCCCTTCTCCTCCCACCTTCAATCTTTCCCAGCATCAGGGTCTTTTCCATCAGGTGGCCAAAGTATTGGAGTTTCAACTTCCGCATCAGTCCTTCCAATGAGTATTCAGGACTGAGCTCCTTTAGGATGGACTGGTTGGATCTCCTTGCAGTCCAAGGGACTCTCAAGAGTCTTCTCCAACACCACAGTTCAAAAGCATCAATTCTTCGGTGCTCAGCCTTCTTTACAGTCCAACTCTCACATCCATACATTACCACAGGAAAAACCATAGCCTTGACTAGACGGACCTTTGTTGGCAAAATAATGTCTCTGCTTTTGAATATGCTATCTAGGTTGGTCATAACTTTCCTTCCAAGGAGTAAGCGTCTTTTAATTTCATGGCTGC
>NW_011494949.1:5137426-5141618 GCF_000754665.1 Bison bison bison
CATCTGCAGTGATTTTGGAGCCCAGAAAAATAAAGTCTGACACTGTTTCCACTGTTTCCCCATCCATTTCCCATGAAGTGGTGGGACCAGATGCCATGATCTTTGTTTCTGAATGTTGAGCTTTAAGCCAACTTTTTCACTCTCCACTTTCACTTTCATCAAGAGGCTTTTGAGTTCCTCTTCACTTTCTGCCATAAGGGTGGTGTCATCTGCATATCTGAGGTTATTGATATTTCTCCTGGCAATCTTGATTCCAGCTTGTATTTCTTCCAGTCCAGCGTTTCTCATGATGTACTCTGCATATAAGTTAAATAAGCAGGGTGACAATATACAGCCTTGATGTACTCCTTTTCCTATTTGGAACCAGTCTGTTGTTCCATGTCCAGTTCTAACTGTTGCTTCCCGATCTGCATACAAATTTCTGAAGAGGCAGGTCAGGTGGTCTGGTATTCCCATCTCTTTAAGAATTTTCCACAGTTTGTTGTGATCCACACAGTCAAAGGCTTTGGCATAGTCAATAAAGCAGAAATAGATGTTTTTCTGGAACTCTCTTGCTTTTTCGATGATCCAACGGATGTTAGCAATCTGATCTCTGGTTCCTCTGCCTTTTCTAAAACCAGCTTGAACATCTGGAAGTTCACGGTTCACGTATTGTTGAAGCCTGGCTTGGAGAATTGTGAGCATTACTTTACTAGCATGAAATGAGTGCAATTGTGCGGTACTTTGAGCATTCTTTGGCATGTCTTTGGCATTAATGTCAGAATGACATTAGCTTGTTAGAAACTCAAGTACAACATGCACAGAGGACAGAAAGCCCCCTAGAAGTGTCCCCTCACAGCTGAAACCGTAACTTCTACTTCCTGGTTCTCCCGTCTCCAGGAGCAGCCCACACCTGCTCTGTATTCCTGGACACCGCCCCGTCAACCACTGCCTCCTTGCCTCAGCGGAAGGCAGACAACAACTAAACCTCCACACTAATCCGCCATCCTCCAGACCTTCACCCTTGGGTCAGGACATCTGTTCACGTGTTCGACTGTTCAAAGATTCTTTGCAAAATCCAGCACCTGTGACACTCACAACTCTATTTTAACAGCTTAGGACTGAATGCCCAACAAAAAGCCAAAAACTGTCAGCTATCAGGAGGCTTCTGCTCCTTGACAACCTGGGCTTCCTGTCTGAACTGCCACCCTGCACTCGTCAGTCACCTCACATGGACGCAGGATGACGAACGCTCTGCTCAAGTGCAAATCTGCACTTTCGCCGACAGTTCACACACCCCTGGAGATTAAACGCCAAGCCAGAGAAGTGCTTTCTGCACAAGTCTGCGCCAACAAGGGGGCACAGGCAGTGCCCAGCACCCTGTGCTGCTCTACACGGCGGGAGTGGGAAACCAGGCCAACAGGAGCCTGCCTACCAGCTCACCCGAGTGGACAGGAAGCCTGAGAGCACGCAGCTGTGGACTGAGCAGATCAGAACTGAGAGAGGTGAAGCGCTTCTAAACTGGCTGTGGCTTCAAGGCAAGAATCATGGGAAGCAAACAGTCCCGCCAGGCGGACAGAGAAGCTCAGGGCAACAAGGAAACAAAACCATCTGGTGGCACTCAGGGGTCCTGGGCCCAGCAAAGGAGGCTAGAGAACAGGAAGGGGAGCTTCCGATGCCGCGGGTGAAACAGAAAGGAAACCGCAACACTGCCGACGCCCGTCGCTCGCGGGCGCTCACTCAGTCATGCACTGCGTGCGGGGGCAGTTGTTTGCTGGGGAAGACGTGGTGCTAAAGGTAAGAAGCTTAGTGACTGAACGGCAATCAGGGGGTGGCTGAGGAACCAGGGGGCAAAGACCATGTCGTTTTATGAGAACCAAGTCTGTCACATTTAGATGGTGTTCTTCTGTTTGGCAAAGGTGGAGTATAGCACTTTAATTAAAATAAAGACGGCCATAAACACCCATCACCTTCTCTCCAAGGAAGGCACCCGGCATGTGCAGCCCAAAAGGACACGAAAGCAGACGGAATACACTCCAACGTGAGGGCCGGGGAACAGAGTGCCGGGCCCAGCCGTGGCTGCAGCGAGCGACACCAGAAGCCACCCGGACAACCGTGCCGGCGCCCCCGGGACTCTGCGTGACCAGAGGCGCTACTAATACCTACATTACCAGATGTTACAGGGCCGCTCACAGTGAGTTCAGGGTGCTTTTCTATCTACCTAATCACTGCCAGTGGCAAGCGTGGTTGAAATAAAACTGCGATACTAAGGCTTCAAGGAAACCAGCAAGCCTGAAGTCATCTACTCACAGATTCAGTTTCGCTGACCAGAAACTGGTGAAACTTTTCCAGCTGTGGAGACTTTCTCAAGATTTTTCGACTTAAATTTGTGTGCCAGGCAAGTTCTTCAGGATACCTGACCGAAAGGAAAGTAAAACACGTAAGGGTCACACGTGCTAAAGCAGGCTCTTCACAGCGCCTTCATCACACAGCTCATGGGCCGAGTGAGACGCCCAGCCGTGTGCTGGCTGCTCACACCCCTGCCCCGTCCTCCAAGGACGAGCAGCAGGACACGGAGGCTCACCAAGACGGGGCCCCGGCCCTGGGCGCTGAGGGACACGGCACGGGACGGGACTGAGGAGCTGTGCCGGTGAATGGCCGAGAGCAGAGGCAACAGGGAGAGCTGATGCCCCACTCTCCACCGTGGGAACCTGAGGGCACACAGCCCAGGAGAAGGCAGATGACGACAGGCTACAGTGCGGCTCACACAGAAGGGAAATAAGGCTGCGGGGCAGCTATCAGCATGTCCGACGTTTGATTACAGTATTTGTTTTTACTGTATTTTTCACTATTTCTCAAACCAAGCAGTCCAATAATATTGTGAAATGTTCTATATACCCCCAAACCTTGGAAATCAAACATTTATTAATCTGAGGTCCCAGGCTGATGTTTATACAGACCGAAGAACAGAGCCTCTCCTGCCATCTATGTAAACATATTTGAACAGTGTGTGAACGATGCCATCACAGATGAGGAAGTGTGTGGTTTCTTCATCATCCCGTGCGCCTGTCTAGCCACTCAAGTCCAGCCGCATGGGTCAGTACATGGACAGGACACGTGGGGCCATGCTCAGCGTCACACGGCACTCGGCGACAAACCTTACCGCACTTAGTGTTAACTCTGAGCCATAACGATGAGCTCAATTTAACAATAGGGCTCACAATGTGCCATGTGTCACACCACAGCTAAGGCGAAAGCCGTGAAAATGGAACGGAATGTTTGAAAAACACCACGTTTGCTTTGAAAATCCGAGTGACTATCTGACAGAGACAAACTGAGGCTTAAGATCTGAAGAAGCTGCTCAACTGTCATTTTATCACGAGCTATTCTGATGAGTGCTTTCCACCAAATTATGAAGATTAAACTGGCTGAACCTGTTCATGGCCACCCTCAAAATGTCCTGGAACTTTGGTTTCTATTTCTTATGCTTGCTTCCCTCTTCAATATTTAACCTGTTTCAAAAATACAAAACGAAAGTGCAATCATACTTATTAGACAATTTTAATAAGTGTTTAGCTTTAAATACTCCCTGTGGCCTCACTAGAGGTGAACGGCAGGGATTCCTGTGGGTTGGCTCTAGCTGTGTAACTGAACAGAACCTGCCGCCCCTGTACAACCTTTGTGTGTATTTATGTGCTTGTGCTCCATCATGTCCAGCTCTTTGCGGCCTCGTGGACTGCAGCCCGCCAAGCTCCTCTGTCCCTGGGATTTCCCAGGCAAGAATACAAGCCTTTGGTGATAGCCAAACATCTGCTTTCATAAGATTCCTGGCAAACGGAATTGTCTGTGATCAACAACAGCACACGTGCCAGTAACTACCTTATCAAACCACCAAACGTCACTAATTTGAATGCTGCCTGCCGTTACTTATTGTACAAAGCTGAATTTTCATTTTCTAATAGACAGCAGAATTCTAACTACCACACAATTGCACTCATCTCACACGCTAGTAAAGTAATGCTCAAAATTCGCCAAGCCAGGCTTCAGCAATATGTGAACCATGAACTTTCTGATGTTTAAGCTGGTTTTAGAAAAGGCAGAGGAACCAGAGATCAAATTGCCAACATCTGCTGGATCATGGAAAAAGCAAGAGTTCCAGAAAAACATCTATTTCTGCTTTATTGACTATGCCAAAGCCTTTGACTGTGTGGAT
>NW_011494949.1:5141730-5148256 GCF_000754665.1 Bison bison bison
GCAACAGTTAGAACTGGACATGGAACAACAGACTGGTTCCAAATAGGAAAAGGAGTACATCAAGGCTGTATATTGTCACCCTGCTTATTTAACTTATACTCAGAGTACATCATGAGAAACTCTGGACTGGAAGAAACACAAACTGGAATCAAGATTGCTGGGAGAAATATCAATAACCTCAGATATGCAGATGACATCACCCTTATGGCAGAAAGTGAAGAGGAACTCAAAAGCCTCTTGATGAAAGTGAAAGACGAGAGTGAAAAAGTTGGCTTAAAGCTCAACATTCAGAAAACAAAGATCATGGCATCTGGTCCCATCACTTCATGGCAAATAGATGGGGAAACAGTGGAAACAGTGTCAGACTTTATTTTTCTGGGCTCCAAAATCACTACAGATGGTGACTGCAGCCATGAAATTAAAAGACGCTTACTCCTTGGAAGGAAAGTTATGACCAACCTAGATAGCATACTCAAAAGCAGAGACATTACTTTGCCAACAAAGGTTCGTCTAGTCAAGGCTATGGTTTTTCCTGTGGTCATGTATGGACGTGAGAGTTAGACTGTGAAGAAGGCTGAGCGCCGAAGAATTGATGCTTTTGAACTGTGGTGTTGGAGAAGACTCTTGAGAGTCCCTTGGACTGCAAGGAGATCCAACCAGTCCATTCTGAAGGAGATCAGCCCTGGGATTTCTTTGGAAGGAATGATGCTAAAGCTGAAACTCCAGTACTTTGGCCACCTCATGTGAAGAGTTGACTCATTGGACAAGACTCTGATGCTGGGAGGGATTGGGGGCAGGAGGAGAAGGGGACGACAGAGGATGAGATGGCTGGATGGCATCACTGACTTGATGGATATGAGTCTCAGTGAACTCCGGGAGCTGGTGATGGACAGTGAGGCCTGGCGTGCTGCGATTCATGGGGTCGCAAAGAGTCGGACACGACTGAGCTACTGATCTGAATAGAGAGCAGACTCTAGGTATAACTTGAGAGGAATATTTCTTTATGTGCTTTATTGGTTAAGTTTCTACTAGTTAAAAATGTAAATTTGTTATTACAAGAATAAAATCTGACTGTTAAGTTATAATTACGAAAGCTTTTCATCTTATGAGAAAATTATTTAACTTTCAAAGAGTTAACTACAAAGACAGACTGAGTTCAAGTCTCTCTCTATATATAACCTCTAGGATAACTCATCATCAACTCAATGAAAAGAACATAAACAGAATGACAATAAGGTGCATTTGCAACAACTCACTGTCAAAACAAGGCCTTATAAAAAACGCTTTAACCCCTCGCAATTCCCAGTCTATGAAAGGTAAGAAAAAAAATGAAATCTGCACACGCTGTAAGTCCTATATATGACATTCCTTCTAGAAAACCTGGTCCCCCAAAATACTTCTCCTACATTACATCCCACTATGTCTCAAAAAGTTAAAAGACTATTAAGATCTATTTCTGCAATTTCCACAATATAAAGAACCACCAGAAAGTATTTTATGTTTCTGCTTTATTTACCGATTTATGGGTATCCCACACCTGACCAGTGAATTTGATTTAATGTTTATAGAATAAAACTGTCTCACAGTTGTCACTGATAACGAAAAAAGGGTGAGTATTAGGAACTCGCATCTTACATGTTGCTCAGACCCTTCATCTATGTTCAGAAAACTGGATGAAACAGTATTGTGAAGAGAAGGCCCCGCTGTTACTGGGGTGACTCCTTGCATTCTTCACCCACAGACTACCTGCAGGGCCTTTCCAAGAGGTCTGGAATTGACTGGTCCTGCCTTGAGATCCAAAGTTCAACAATCAAGAGTGAAAAACAGCCATTAAACATTCAATGGGCCAAGTAAACCAAAGGCCCACTGTAGTTTGCAGAAAACAATAAAAATAGACTGATTCCGTATGGGTTGGGACAGTGGAAGAAAACCACCAGGACAGCCCAGAGAGACACCCCTTCCCCAGGGGACCGGCTCACCAGCTCCTCTTTCTGCCCAGAGGCAGAGAACCGCAGAGGCAGCCGCATCTGAAAAGCTGAACTTCTGGACACAGGGTGGAAGGAATAAACGTTTCCAGGTGACTGTGTGAGGCAGCAAAAGCAGGAAAGATTATGCATAGAAATGTGCAAAGACAATCCTAAACCTGCTTTTGAAAACATCAAACACACCAACTTCGAGCACCGGGGCCATCCCCCAAATCTCCACATCATGGCACAGGCCAAGAGCCAAGTGCACACCCCAGTGACTGAGAGGGGGGCCCACGCGTCACGTGACGGCCGCCGCGCTCGCTGATGCTGCAGACACAGCAGGGGAGACACCTTCCTTACCTGCTGGCCTCAGCACCTGGCCTCAGAGACCTTTTCCTGTTCTCTAACAGTCAAGCTTCTAGACTCTGATTAAAACTGTTTAACAAAAAAAGCCATCATGGAATTTTTTGGTGTATTATTCCTGTATACCAGAAATGCGCTCTGAAATGGTAACATTTGGTTTTGATCTGATTTAAGCATCTGGCCACTCAGTTCTCATTCCACCGTGGATTCTGTGCACATCTGTGATATGGACACTGAACATCCAAATGGCCAACAAAAGAATGAAAAGCAAGCAAACGCACGGACCAGGAACAATGAAAACCTCAATTTGGCTTGTGATGAACAAAGGTTGGCCAAAAAGAAAAGATACATCAAACACTTGAACAGTCAAAACTTCAAAAGCTGTCAAGAAACGCTGCTTAAATTCATCTTCTCAAGCAGAAAGTGAAGAGGAACTAGAGTGCCTTGATGAGGGTCAAAGGAGAGTGAAAAAGCCGGCTTAAAACTCAACATTCAAAAAACAAAGATCATGACATCCAGTCCCATCACTCCGTGGCAAACAGAAGGGGAAAATGTGGAAACAGTGACAGACTTTATTTTCCTGGTCTCCAAAATCACTGCAGACAGTGACTGCAAGCATGAAATTCAAAGACACCTGCTCCTTGGAAGAAAAGCTATGACAAACCTGGACAGTGTATTAAAAGCAGAGACATCACTTTGCCAACAAAGGTCCATCTAGTCAAAGCTATGGTTTTTCCAGTAGTCAGTATGGACCATACTGAGAGTTGGACCATAAAGAAGGCTGGGGTCCAAAGAACCAATGCTTTCAAATAGTATCACTAGCTCAATGGACAAGTATCTGAGCAAATTCCAGGAGATGGCGAAGAACAGGGAAGCCTGGTGTGACACAGTTCATGGGGTCACAGAGTCAGATGCGACTGAACAACAAACTGCCAGACAATGATGGTTAAATTCACCTTTTTATGGTAATCATTTAAAATGTGCTGTTGTCCTTTTGTAAGAATTCTCAGTACCTTAAAGTTGATAATCTGCAATGTGCAACTGTTAACAACTTCTTGACTTCCACAGCCCAGGCTGTGAGACTATTCACAGTCCCTTGGACTGCACACAGATCCAACCAGTCCATCCTCAAAGAAATCAGTCCTGAATGATCATTGGAAGGACTGATGCTGACGCTGAAACTCCAATCCTCTGGCCACCTGATGCAAAGAATGGACTCACTGGAAAAGACCCTGATGCTGGGAAAGATTGAAGGCGGGAGAAGGGGGCGACAGAAGATGAGATGGTTGGATGGCATCTCTTGACTCAATGGACACCAGTTTGAGTAAACTCCAGGAGTTGGTGATGGACAGGGAAGCCTGGCGTGCTGCAGTCCATGGGGTCACAAAGAGTCAGACGCGACTGGGCTGAGCTGAGCTGAACTGATGGCCCCGGCCTTGGCACGACCACGGTTTGTGCCTGACTCTCTGGGCCATTCACGAGACAGACGGGACTGCTTTCACACGCCTAAACTGGATCAAGACACACAAATGAGCCACGAGACACCGACAGGACAGCGAGGATAAAAGGAGGGTGAGCATGGGCCCTGGAGACAGAGACAGACAGGACAGCTAATGCAGCCCCTGCTGAGTCTTTGCTGGGCGAGGAGCTATGGTGTGATTAATAGTCATGGGAATCCCACTCATCTTGTGGGATTTTGGGTGATCTTGTGACTTTGGGTGATGTCGAGGAGTTTGAAATGGAGGCACAGGGGCCAATGTGAACCTCCATGAGGACTGTTTGGAAACATCCGCCGTTTGGTAACGTCTCAGAAAGACACCGTGGGAACAGAAGGGGCGACTGATAGAGAGGAGGTCTCAGATTATCACTGTTAAGACATCCACTGTCGGGACGCTTTAAAACACTGAGACGGGGGCTTGAAGGTTCACTGTCAAAGGACCTGATGCTCCAAGATGGAGGAACTGTTTCACAGACAGACGCCACTGGAGGCGCTGTCAGAGCAGATGGGGACTTCCAGCTCACACTTGTCCCAAGGCCCACCTGCAGGCAGGGGACCGACACTCATGCCGAGTCGCCTCCTCCATCACCCCCTTTCCTTTCCTTCTCTGCGTGACTAACTTTTGTTGTGCAGTGTGTTCGTATGCAATAAACCAAGCAATTAGCAAAATGAAATGTTAGCTACACTCCATGTGTGTCCCAGCCTCTGACTCTTACCTGGTCTTATGCCTGGGCCCTGCAAAAAAACATTAAGTCTGCAACAGTTCTGACATGAAGACAAGGGGTTTAGGTAGAAATGGTGGAAATGGTAACATCGAGGAAGAAGAGAAGCTGGACTGACTTGGAAAAACCGACGGAAATCAAGACTCCAACACACAGCGCTGCAAGTCACAAAGGAAAGCCTGCACGCGTGTGAAGCAACAGCGGAAAAAGCACCGGGAGTAAGAACAGGAAAATGTCTTGAAAGCACATTTAGGTTCCTTCGTGCCAAAATCAAACGGGTTACCAAGAAATAAATTCAAGCGACACAGATTAAAATCCTAGAGACATATCCAACAGAATGAAGCCGTGTTATACCTACCAACTCAAGGGCTGTGGAACTTCAACTTTCTGCCCATCCACCTCCAGGTCCTCCAGTTCCTTGAAATACTTGTTCTTTAAGCAATGTAGAATCTCTTTTGCATGGCTATCAAAAAAATTTTTTTAAAGTTTCAAATCAATCTGGAACGCTAATTCAATAAACCTTATCTCTTTATAAACCCAAGATTGTGTTTTGTAATAAAAGCCATCCTTGTGTGCCAAGTGAAGACATTCTTTCATTACTACCATTTTACCGTATTCTTTCAAAGCTTAAACAATCCTTGTCCTTTAATCCCTAAAAGGTGAAAAACTACATTCAATACTATTCTATCCCTTCTCTCCTAAACATTCCTCGAGTTCCATCTTCACTTTCAGGTCCTCTTCAAAAGGTACAACTGCAACCATATCCTTAAACTTACACACTAAAGGTTCGTAAGGAAGAAACAACTTGATTAAATGACATCTCTAAGCTCATTTCGAAGAAGACCACCGAAACAGGATATGGCCACAACAGTCCTAAAGGCTATTTTGCCCAGTAGAGGCACATCAAAGGACTAATACAGCCCACAGCAGGGACGGTCCCTGGCGATCCAGTGGTTAAAATTCTATTTTTTTCCAATGTAGGGAGTGCAGGTCTGATCCCTGGTCTGAGAACTAAAATCCCACATGCCATGGGCCGAGGCCAAAATATTCGTAATAAACATTTTTAATAAGTTAAATAACGCACAGTAAACTTTAGACATCACAAAGTGAAAATCCACAACATGTAACAGACTCCCCACCCTGAAATTGCACATAAAAAGGGATGAAGCACAGCTGAACCTGCAGGGGATGCTTGAAACTTAGCTTTAATTTCCACCCATCATTCCAGTGCCCCCTCCTCCACTTATTCCCTACTTCCATGGATAAATACCCTGCTCAACAGCTGACGGGAAAAGAGCTGATCACTGCCTCCTGTCTCCTTGCTTGACTATCCTGTAGTAAAGCCTTTTCGCTTTCTGCAAGACTGTTGCCCCCGTATTTGGTCTTTTCATTGTGCAGCTTACAATAAGCCCACGTGCTCAGTTACACGACTCAAAAAAAAAAAATTAAGAGAGAGAACACCATAAGCTTCACTTAAAACTCACTAACGTCACAGGTTCTCATGTGTTCCAAAGGGTGGGGGATCGTCAATGGGCCCCCAAGAGTCAAATGCTTCTCATCTTGCACACTCGTTTCTGATTCTAACCTCCCAACTTGCCAGGTCCTCCTCCCCGTACTCCGTTGGGACACCCGTGCTCCCTCCTCTCAAGGCCTCCAGGCTCTAGCATCCACACCGCTGACGTGTGCTTCTTGGGAGAAATACATTTCCGTTTTAAACCCGGGGCATTCTAAACCCCAACTCCCCGAGAAACATGAAAGGCACGACCCCCTTACCTCTTGTAACCGGTAATTCTTAAAGTGGCCGGGAGAGGCTCCCTGAGCGCTCCCATGAACTGGTCCCACTCGCCCTCGGGCACGATCTTGAGCTCCTGGTAGTAGTGCTCGAACAGCTTGTTCTCCTTGACGATCTCGGGGTAGCCGCCTTCCCAGCCCTGAGGAGTGAGAGAAACTTGGCACCCGGGGCCGCGAAGCCGCCC
>NW_011494949.1:5149591-5153057 GCF_000754665.1 Bison bison bison
CCCCCGCCGCCCCTGGTGCACCGCCCTCTTGCCACCCCGGGCCGGCTCCCTGCACCTGTACACCAGGTCCTGGCGCCCTCTCCTTCGCCCCTGCTCTCTCCCCCAGCGCCCTCTTGCTACTTTTCTAGTTCCGTGTGCACTCTTTGTTTAGGGTGGAGGATTGTTCCCCCCAATCAGATGATCACTTGCACCTTGGTCTGGTTTCCAATTACTGAATGGGTCACGTTCAGGGACTTTCTCCTCTACAATATAGGCAGGTGCCTCCAGCACTGTGAAAGTAGCCTTCCAAGAAATAAGCGGTAAACACACCTAAGGTCTTTAAGCTAACTTACAGATGTTTGGTTTTTGTGAAGAAGGCTCAATGGCTGTGTCTGTACTCTTCAGGTCTGTAACAAGTTCGGACTCTCTCCAGGTCTTAGGCTTTGGCTTTTGCACAGCTTAAGGGCTTCCCTGGTGGCTCATCTGGTAAAGAATCTGCCTGCATTGCAGGAGACCTGGGTTCGATTCTTGGGTGGGGAAGACCCCCTGGAGAAGGGAATGGCAACCCACTCCAGTATTCTTGCCTGGAGAATCCACACGGACAGAAGAGCCTGATGGGCTACAGTCCATAGCGTCGCAAAGGGTCGGACACAACTGAGCAACTAACATTTTCACACTTTTGCATAGCTAAACCAAATAGCTGCTCGAAAGCTTAAAATCAAAATTTGAAAATTTGTATTCAGACTTCTTAAGGCTGCCCAGTGTTAAAAGGGATGTTCTCTACACATCAGGGACCTGATCTCAACTGCTTTGAGAGCGTGGGCAGATTACTTGATCTCTCTGGTTGTGGGTCCCACCTTAGGACACCCACTTCACAGAGCAGTAGAAGAAGTCAGTGCGGGTGTCTCTGAGCCTCTCTTGAATCCCTGGGCAGCTGCATCCCAGTCTGCTTTTAAGTTTTAAGCAGACACTGGGAATGGGCAGTCAGTGTTCCACGAAGTCTTTCTGAGTGCTCTGTACCTGACAGTCCTAGAGAATTCCCGTAAGCAAACTCAGTAACAGACTCATCAGTGCATTTCCCAGTCACATCTGACTCTTTGAGACCCCATGGACTGTAGCCCGCAAGGCTCCTCTGTCCATAAATTCTCCAGGCAAGAATACTGGAGTGGGTAGCCATTCCCGTCTCCAGGGAATCTTCCCGACCCAGGGGCTGAACCCAGGTCTCCTGCATTGCGGGCAGATTCTTTACCGTCTGAGCCACCAGGGAAGCCCAAGTTTGCCATAAATCCGTACCAAAGCAGGGAGCCACAGCACCTAAATCTGGCCAATAGTTTCATTCATGAAGAGAGGAAACCTCTACAGCAAGGGTGCCACCCACAGTTGCTCATATTATTGTACACATAGCCCGTGTGATTTGGGGACATTTAAATTTTCCAAACTTTCCAACTTAAGCAAACTCCAGGAGATGGTGAATGACAAGGATGCCTGGTGTTCGGCAGTCCATTGGTTGCAAAGAGTCAGACTTGACTGAGCAACTAAACAATGACAAGTTTTCCAAATAGAAGAGATAAACATCTTCCATTCTACCCAAGCAGCTAATTTATTCAACGGTCATTTGACCTAAGTCAGTGAGCACTGTCGACTAAAAAAAGATGTACAACTTGAGAGTTGCAAGTTAAGTTTTATTTGGGGCAAAATGAAGACTGTGACCTGGGAGGCAGCATCTCAGAGAGCTCTGAGAGACTGCTCCAAAGCGGCAGTGGGGGAAAGTCAATATGTAAGGTTTTGGTGAAGGGGGAGTTCAATGCCATGAAGCACTCATGTTACAAAAGGTTTTTGTTAGTCATGAGGATCTGATGTCACCATGAAGGGATTTAGTGCTTTCTCTAAGATATGAGAAGATGCAAAGATTGAGATCATAAAATCTGTTCCTAAAAACATCCAACTATCTAAAGACCTTTCCCTCTAGATCCTCTGGAGCACAGAGTGCCTCGCTCCACCTTGAACTCCCTCAGGGGTTGTTGAAGGTCAACAGCTGTAGCAGCCTGGGATTCAATTTCCCTGCAGGCAGATGGCAGTGATCTTCATAAGTGCCAATTTGTAGTTGACACGGCCCTCTTATGGTCATAAATCCAGGCATACATTGAGGGGCATTTCATAACCATTTTGTCCTGCCTTGCTGGGAAGGCTCATTCCCAGTTCTGAAGAAGGTTTTTGCTGATAAGCCACTCAGTGTGCCATTACCGGACTAGATCTTAGCAGTCAAAGACGTCGGGACACCTGTCTTCTAGTTATGGTCCAGGAAAGGATTCCCTCTTGTTGCATGAAAATACCTACAGTTACACTATTACAATCATTGATCGTATATTGAGCTATACATTTGATCAGCTGCTTCAACTCTAATCCTCATTTTCATTGGAGGCTTAGTCATACACCTGGTAATACAAGAAATAATAATCTTGTGAAAGAAGCAAAATGCAAATGGTATAGTTAATAACATTAGTGGAATTAAAAGTAAATAGTTTAGCCATGAACCTCCCGCAGCAAACCATTTTTTTTTTTTTAAAAGATCATCAAGACTAGGGAATGGGTCACTGAAAGCAGAAATCTGACTTTTCATATGGTTCACCAAATGTGTTATTTTAGAGAATTCATCAGGTATAAAAACGTAGGATTCAGTTTGAATTATGGCGCAGGTGCCTCCCTGAAATGCTGTAAGGATGTCAAGGGCCATGCAGTTGTGTAGAACTGCCTTTTTCATCAGAGAGATCTCAGAATTCAGTAGGCTAATAGCCCGATTACTATCATTTAAAGCTTATGAAAGTTGTTAAGGCTTCAGTTCAGTTCAGTTCAGTCGCTCAGTCGTGTCCGACTCTTTGCGATCCCATGAATCGCAGCACTCCAGGCCTCCCTGTCCATCACCAACTCCTGGAGTTCACTCAAACTCATGTCCATTGAGTCGGTGATGCCATCCAGCCATTTCATCCTCTGTCGTCCCCTTCTCCTCCTGCCCCCAATCCCTCCTATCATCAGGGTCTTTTCCAATGAGTCAACTCTTCACATGAGGTGGCCAAAGTATTGGAGTTTCAGCTTTAGCATCATTCCTTCCAATGAACACCCAGTACTGATCTCCTTTAGGATGGACTGGCTGGACCTCCTTGCAGTCCAAGGGACTCTCAAGAGTCTTCTCCAACACCACAGTTCAAAAGCATCAATTCTTCGGCTCTCAGCTTTCTTCACAGTCCGACTCTCACATCCATACATGACCACTGGAAAAACCATGGCCTTGACTAGACGGACATTCATTGGCAAAGTAATATTTCTGCTTTTGAATATGCTATCTAGGTTGGTCATAACTTTCCTTCCAAGGAGTAAGCGTCTTTTAATTTCATGGCTGCAGTCACCATCTGCAGTGATTTTGGAGCCCAAAAACATAAAGTCTGACACTGTTTCCACTGTTTCCCCATCTATTTGCCATGAAGTGATG
>NW_011494949.1:5153157-5172457 GCF_000754665.1 Bison bison bison
AGCTTTAAGCCAACTTTTTCACTCTCCACTTTCACTTTCATCAAGAAGCTTTTGAGTTCCTCTTCACTTTCTGCCATAAGGGTGGTGTCATCTGCATATCTGAGGTTATTGATATTTCTCCTGGCAGTCTTGATTCCAGCTTGTGCTTCTTCCAGCCCAGCGTTTCTCATGATGTACTCTGCGTATAAGTTAAATAAGCAGGGTGACAATATACAGCCTTGCTGTGCTCCTTTTCCTATTTGGAACCAGTCTGTTGTACCATGTCCAGTTCTGACTGTTGCTTCCTGACCTGCATATAGGTTTCTCAAGAGGCAATCAGGTGGTCTGGTATTCCCATCTCTTTCAGAATTTCCCACAGCTGATTGTGATCCACACAGTCAAAGGCCTTGGCGTAGTCAATAAAGCAGAAATAGATGTTTTTCTGGAACTCTCTTGCTTTTTCCATGATCCAGAGGATGTTGGCAATTTGATCTCTGGTTCTTCTGCCTTTTCTAAAACCAGCTTGAACATTTGGAAGTTCATGGTTCATGTGAACTTCCAAATGTTGGAGAATTTTGAGCATTACTTTACTAGTGTGTGAGATGAGTGCAATTGTGCGGTAGTTTGAGCATTCTTTGGCATTGTCTTTCTTTGGGATTGGAATGAAAACTGACCTTTTCCAGTCCCGTGGCCACTGCTGAGTTTTCCAAATTTGCTGGCATATTGAGTGCAGCACTTTCACAGCATCATCTTTCAGGATTTTAGATATGGCCAATTACATCCTCTAAGGCAATGGCACCCCACTCCAGTACTCTTGCCTGGAAAATCCCATGGATGGAGGAGCCTGGTAGGCTGCAGTCCATGAGGTCACTAAGAGTCGGACACAACTGAGCGACTTCACTTTCACTTTTCACTTTCATGCATTGGAGAAGGAAATGGCAGCCCACTCCAGTGTTCTTGCCTGGAGAATCCCAGGGACAGGGGAGCCTGGTAGGCTGCCATCTATGGGGTCTCACAGAGTCGGACACAATGGAAGCGACTTAGCAGCAGCAGCAGCAGCCCTATTGAAGGCGTGCATGCACACGTGCGCACACACACACAGTAGCTGCTGAACGGTCATACCAGTAGGATACAGATCGGCGACCCACTGGGATCATACCAATGGTAGATTCGTTGGGGTTACCTCTAATTTGTTAACATGAATGACCTTAAGTTCATGGGAATCCCAGGCTACACCTTCGTATTCATCCCTGTAGATGTGATGGCCATAAATTAGTCTGACGAACCCACAGAGTTCCATACCAATCACTCTCTCTAACAGTAATGATAGACATAGTTCATAAAGCACCCAGTCTTGTTTCAAAATTACTAGGTTGATCATTTTTAGTATGATTTAACCCTTCCCAACATAGAGGGGCTTTTAAACTAAAATGACCATAGCCTGGTATTAACCATAAGGATCCAACCCATAACTGTGAGAGTTTTCCTTTTAATAGATGAGAGGTTAATTTTTTATAGAGACTTAGCTCATCACTCTGACTGAGTTTGAATGACCCTAAGAGAAAACTTAAGTGTATGGCCAGCATCTGCTGGGGCTGCTACTGCTGCTGCTAAGTTGCTTCCGTTGTGTCTGACTCTGTGCGACCCCAGAGACTGCAGCCCACTAGGCTCCCCCGTCCCTGGGATTCTCCAGGCAAGGACACTGGAGTGGCTAGCATCAGAGCAGATATTATTAAATGGCCATGTGAGAGGATCCCATCTAGTAATATCGTGAATAGATGAAACAGGACTGAACATTCATCTAAAATAAATTTCCTAGTGGGTATCCAGTCAGAGCCCTAGAGAGCAGAAATCCACCAAAGTAACCCAGAAGTACTAGACACAGGTAATTGGCTACAACCCAACAATTGGATTGAGTTTTAAACTAGCATAGACTCATGTCCATGATAGAAAGCATTTGATTGATAGGCATAGGTCCAAGGAATCAAGAAAACGTTATAAATGATCATACAAGTCAGATGAGCATCTTGGTCAAGCTGCCTACTTCTGATGTCCTCTTCTTCTTGCCCTAGTGGAGTGTAATTTCCTCTATTTAAGCATTGTTTTAAGGTGAGTTGGGATTTGCCTGGTGGCAAAGATGGTAAAGTGTCTGCCTGCAATGTGGGAGACCTGGGTTCGATCCCTGGGTCGGGAAGATCCCCTGGAGAAGGAAATGGCAACCTACTCCAGTACTCTTGCCTGGAAAATTCCACGGACAGAGGATCCTGGTAGGATGTAGTCCATGAGATCACAAAGAGTCAGACACGACTGAGTGACTTCACTTGAACATCACTTGAGGTCAGCAGGCATCTCTATCAACCAGTCCAGCTTAGGGGCTTTTGGAAGTGGGAGTTAACCCAAGAGTCAATTTCCCTTTGGTTTCACTGGGCATGAGCTAGTTTAGAGTACGTGATAGAAAGGTCCTTCCATCCAGGTTGGAGAAAGTTCCTTAAACTATGTCTTCTTCCAATCTTGGTTGCAGGTCATGCGTGAGGCATCTGATCTTTATCCAAAGACAGATTACTAAGATAAGCTTCAGAAACAAACCTAGAGTGTCCTTTAATAATTCAATTAAATTTTACATTAATATACCCTAACAACAAAGAACTATCCAGAAAGTAAGTCTGAGTAGAAACAGACCTCCATTAACAAGCTGGGATTTAACATTCATTGGAACATCTCTTTCTCCCTAAAATCACCATCATTTTTACCAAATTAACACCTGTTTGTCATATAGGTCTGGTCTCAATAAACTTATATAACCATAATTGATCATAGACTTTTTTGCTTTGCTGAGACTTTTATGGAGTCTCAGATTGAACTTTTAAAATAAAACCTTTCAGGGCTAGGAAGAAGAAAAAAGAAGTTGCTCAGTTGTGTCTGACTCTCTGCGACCCCATGGACTATAGCCTACCAGGTTCCACCATCCATGGGATTTTCCAGGCAAGAATACTGGAGTGGGTTGCTATTTCCTTCTCCAGGAGATCTTCTCAATGCAGGGATTAAACCCGCATCCCTGGCATCGCAGGCAGATACTTTGCCAAAGGCTTATCACAGATTTTGCCTAGTCAGATCATCAGTCGCTCAGTTGTGTCTGACTCTTTGCAACCCCATGAATCGCAGCACGCCAGGCCTCCCTGTCCATCACTAACTCCTGGAGTTCACTGAGACTCACGTCCATGGAGTCAGTGATGCCATCCAGCCATCTCATCCTCTGTCGTCCCCTTCTCCTCCTGCCCCCAGTCCCTCCCAGCATCAGAGTCTTTTCCAATGAGTCAACTCTTCACATGGGGTGGCCAAAGTACTGGAGTTTCAGCTTTAGCATCATTCCTTCCAAAGAAATCCCAGGGCTGATCTCCTTCAGAATGGACTGGTTGGATCTCCTTGCAGTCCAAGGGACTCTCAAGAGTCTTCTCCAACACCACAGTTCAAAAGCATCAATTCTTCGGTGCTCAGCTTTCTTCACAGTCCAACTCTTACATCCATACATGACCACTGGAAAAACCATAGCCTTGACTAGACGGACCTTTGTTGGCAAAGTAATGTCTCTGCTTTTCAATATGCTATCTAGTAATAAATGTTTCAAAATCGTATTTTATTTGGAAAATGACTTAGCTATTCAATAGACTTCCAACACTTAGTTAAGTACAATCGTTAGAAGTTCAAGTTACCCCAGTCTGCAGAGACTATTTTAGACAGACATTCCTAAAGCATAATTATTCTTGAGTCTATCTAAAGGTTCATATCTCATTTGCATTTTGAAGAAGTTTTTTGACTTGAGAGAATTTCCTTGCTGACAAACTTGTAACACATATAATAATATTTAACTTCTGTTAAACCTAGGTAAAATGAAAATATGCTGCTTAATGCTAATTACTCTTACACATGTCTACATTATTTAGATCAACAAACAAACATTAATATCAGTTATTTAATGCTGAATATTTCCAAGTTCACGTGAACCTGAAATTCATTTAGGTTAATTTCTCTTGTGGTAGAATTATTTGAATTGTACACGCCCACTTGTTTTTTTCAAAGCCAATAATATTAAATGTCATTTACACACTGATCTCAGCAATCAGCAATATTATCCAAAATACAAAGATGCACACTGAGGCCTACATTTATCCAAATAAATGGAAAACAAAGTCATGTTTTCCAAACTTAGTTATGAATCAGATATCACGATACAAAACACACTAATTGTAAAAATGGTTGGAGTAAGATTTGAAAAGGCTTTGTTCCCCTTTTTTTCTTTTGGTTTCAGGAATTAGAGATGGTCTAGATAAGTGATCCAGAGAGCTCTGGTCTAAAGGTATGGGAGGAATTATTTCCTCATAGCAAGAATTCTTAGATAACTTTGTTCATCAAGCTTTCTCTGGAGTCTAAAGAATATTGTGAGCACATTGTCAAAAATTGTGTTTTTCTATGATCATAGTTTTATAGCCAAACTTTAGACCAGGTATGCTCAGCTTGGCCCTGATAATAAGGGCCGATTGGTCCCAGCAGGGATTGTGCCTCTGGGGAAGTGGGGGCCTCCATTTGATCAGCCCCAAGCTGTTAATTACGGAGGAAGTGGACAAGAACAGGAGTGCACGATGGACTGAGAGCTCGTCCCAAAGCATCCCGCCAGTCGGGAGACGTCTGTCGCCCCTGCTTTGTTGGGGCTCTGCCAGCCAGCCCAGACTGAGTAAGAAGGGATGTGTGAATCCAACCTGAGTCAGATGGTGGTGGGAGAAACACAAACCACGGGACTTGGGACACGTGCTTGGGAGATGCAAGCCCGAGTAGCTTGGTGGTCGTCTGCCGAGGCCCTGGGCTGGGTTGTGGGCTGACCCTGCCCTAAGGGAGCATTAGCATCATGAAGAACCAGAGCCAGGTGGAGGGGCTTCCCGTGGTCTGTGGGAAGGGGTGTCTGCCTGCATGTTTTTATAATCTTCCTTTAGCACACCTTGTCCGAGGATCCACTGACTCCCTGCTCATTGGTGGGCTTGTAGATGGAGGCAAGACGTTCTCTGAAGACATCAGTGAGGATGAGAGAAACTCTTGTACTTTTGCTAAGTACAAAGGCAGAATCAACAGGATCAACAGGACCTCTGTGGAGGACAGCCGGGGACGGCGGGGCAGGCCTGCCTAGGAACGAAGCAGGGACAGCTGTCAGACAGAGCACACCAAGGCCCTGACCCTGGGGATGGACAAGGATGTTTGTAGGCATTTTTTTTTATCCATGGCAAACCGCGTCATTGTGCCAGTGGCCCTTGCATAGGGTCAGCGCGGAGGTCAGCTGTTGATCTCAGGCCTCTGAGTCCAGAGGGCACTGTCCACACCTTGTCACATCACCTTGGGTTTTGTTTGTATGCAGAGTGTGACCTTTCACCTGCTCACCCCAGGCACATGTGTGCTGGAAATGAGCAACTTTCGGTTATCAGGTCTGCTCAGAGCCTCTCCACGCCAGGGTCCTGGGGTGGTGCCCTCAACCCTGTCTCAGCTCGTGTTCTGCTTTCTGTCAATCCAAGCAGGGACTCAGTGTGACCCGAACCCAGGGCGCCTGTGTCACTGATTCCCACTGGGCAGTCAGTGAGCGACTCACTGCATCATTTCTTCATCAGCCCCTCCGTGTAACGGTAGTCACAAACCCAAGTCCCACTGGAGCGCAAAGCTGTTTATTTGCCACTGGGGCCCCCAGTTACCACCTTTACCCTGAGGCCACAGAGGAAGGGGGCCAAACACTCCCCACCCCACCCCCAAGTCCCAGAGTGTGGACTCTCAAACACCCACTGCAAGGCATGTGCTCAGCCAGGTCTGTGACCCGGTGGGATCGTGGTTCTGTTGTCATCCCTCATGGTAGCACCTCAAAGCATGTCACCTGCTTGAGGTTCAGCTTCCCTCCTGCTGGAATCCATCAGTGACCTGGGAAAAGCCTTGGTCAGCCTCTCTTTTAAATGTGTCATAAGGGAATTCCAGGGATTCCCTGGTGGCTGAGACGGTCAAGAATCCACTTGCAACGCAGAAGACCTGGGTTCAATCCCTGGGTCGGGAAGATCCACTGGAGAAGGAAATGGCAACCCACTCCAGTATTCTGGCCTTGGAAATCCCATGGACAGAGGAGCCTGGTTAGCTACAGTCCACAGGGT
Source organism: Bison bison bison (assembly GCF_000754665.1). Taxonomy (NCBI): domain Eukaryota; kingdom Metazoa; phylum Chordata; class Mammalia; order Artiodactyla; family Bovidae; genus Bison; species Bison bison. The sequence goes on from NW_011494949.1 coordinate 5,159,310, forward strand.
CGCAAAGAGTCGGACACTGAGCAGCCAACACTCAACACACAAGGGGCTTCCCAGATGGCACTAGTGGTAAAGAACTCGGCTGCCAACGTAGGAAACAAGGTTTGATCCCTGGGTCCAGAAGGTCCCTTGGAGAAGGAAATGACAACCAGTTCTAGGATTCTTACCTGGATAATCCCATGAACTTCTCTGATAACTTTGCTTGCAATGCAGGAGACCTGGGTTTGATTCCTGGATTGGGAAGAACTGCTGGAGAAGGGATAGGCTACCCACTGCAGTACTCTTGGGCTTCCCTTGTGGCTCAGCTTCCACTGTACAATCATAAGGGATTTGAATCAGGTCATACCTGAATGGTCTAGTGGTTTTCCCTACTTTCTTCAATTTAAGTCTGAATTTGGCAATAAGGAGTTCATGATCTGAGCCACAATCAGCTCCCGGTGTTGTTTTTGCTGACTGTATAGATCTTTTCCATCTTTGGCTGCAAAGAATATAGTCAGTCCGATTCCAGCATTGGCCATTTGGTGATGTCCGTGTGTAGAGTCTTCTCTTGTGTTGTTGGAAGAGGGTGTTTGCTATGATTAGTGCGTTCTCTTGGCAAAACTCTATTAGCCTTAGCCCTGATTCCTTCTCTACTCCAAGGCCAAATTTGCCTGTTACTCCAAGTGTTTCTTGACTTCCTACTTTTGCATTCCAGTCCCTTATAATGAAAAGGACATCTTTTTTGGGTGTTAGTTCTAGAAGGTCTTGTAGGTCTTCAGAACCATTTAACTTGAATTTCTTCAGCATTACTGGTTGGGGCATAGACTTGGATTACTGTGATATTGAATGATTTGCTTTGGAAATGAACAGAGATCGTTCTGTCGTTTTTGAGATTGTATCCAAGTACTGCATTTTGGACTCTTTTGTTGACCATGATGGCTACTCCATTTCTTCTGAGGGATTCTTGCCCACAGTAGTAGATATAATGGTCATCTGAGTTAAATTTACCCATTGCAGTCTATTTTAGTTCGCTGATTCCTAAAATGTTGACATTCACTCCTGCCATCTCCTGTTTGACCACTTCCAATTTGCCTTGATTCATGGACCTAACGTTCCAGATTCCTATGCAGTGTTGCTCTTTACAGCATCGGATCTTGCTTCTATCACCAGTCACATCCACAACTGGGTGTTGTTTTTCACTTTGGCTCTGTGTCTTCATTCCTTCTGGAGTTATTTCTCCACTGACCTCCAGCAGCATATTGGGCACCTACCGCCCTGGGGAGTTCATCTTTCAGTGTCCTATCTTTTTGGCTTTTCATACTGTTCATGGTTTACCATCCCCTTCTCCACTGGACCACGTTTTGTCAGAACTTCCACCATGACCTGTCCCTCTTGGGTGGCCCCAGAGGGCATGGCTTAGTTTCATTGAGGTGGACAAGGCTGTGGTCCATGTGATCAGATCGGTTAGCTTCCTGTGGTTGTGGTTTTCAGTCTGTCTGCCCTCTGATGGAGAAGGATAAGAGGCTGATGGAAGCTCCCTGATGGGAGAGACTGACTGAGGGGGAAACTGGGTCTTGTTCTGATGGGCAGGGCCATGCTCAGTAAATCTTTAATCCCATGTTCTGTTGATGGGAGGGGCTGTGTTCCCTCCCTGTTCTTTGACCAACCTTTGGTGGAGGTAATGAAGACAGTGGTGACCTCCTTCAAAAGGTCCCATGATGCACTGCTGCACTCAGTGCCCCCGACCCTGCAGCAGGCCACCACCAACCCACGCCTCCGCCAGAGACTCCTGCAAAGTCTGGGTCAGTCTCTTGTGAGGTCACTGTTCCTTTCTCTTGGGTCCTGTTGTGTACAAGCTTTTCCCTTATGCAGTGGAAGTGACAAATAGATTCGAAGGATTAGATCTGATAGACAGAGTGCCTGAGGAACTATGGACAGAGGTTCATGACATTGTACAGGAGGCGGTGATCAAGACCATTCTCAAGAAAAAGACATGCAAAAAGGCAAAATGGTTGTCTGAGGAGGCCTTACAAACAGCTATGAAAAGAAGAGAAGCAAAAGGCAAAAGAGAGAAGGAAAGATATACCCATTTGAATGCAGAGTTCCAAAGAATAGCCAGGAGAGATAAGAAAGCCTTCCTCAGTGATCAATGCAAAGAAATAGAGGAAAGCAATAGAATGGGAAAGACTAGAGACCTCTTCAAGAAAATTAGAGATACCAAGGGAACATTTCATGCAAAGATGGGCACAATGAAGGACAGAAATGGTATGGACCTAACAGAAGCAGAAGATATTAAGAAGAGGTGGCAAGAATACACAGAAGAACCATACAAGAGAGCTTCAAGACCCAGATAATCATGATGGGGTGGTCACTCACCTAGAGCCAGACATCTTGAATGCGAAGTCAAGTGGGCCATAGGAAGCATCACTACAAACAAAGCTAGTGGAGGTGATGGAATTCCAGTTGAGCTATTTCAAATCCTGAAAGATGATGCTGTGACAACTGCTCCACGCAATATGCCAGCAAATTTGGAAAACTCAGCAGTGGCCACAGGACTGAAAAAGGTCCATTTTCATTCCAATCCTAAACAAAGGCAATGTCAAAGAATGCTCAAACTACTGCACAACTGCACTCATCTCACATGCTAGCAAAGTAATGCTCAAAATTGTCCAAGCAAGGCTTCAATAGTACATGAACCATGAACTTCCAGATGTTCAAGCTGGATTTAGAAAAGGCAGAGGAACCAGAGATCAAATTGTCAACATCCGTTGGATCATCGAAAAAACAAGAGAATACCAGAAGAACATCTACTGCCCTACTGACTGCTCCAAAGCAGTCAGTGTGGATCACAACTGATTCTGTGGATCACAACCAACTGTGAAAATTCTTAAAGCAATGGGAATACCAGATACCTGACCTACCTCCTGAGAAATCTATATACAGGTCAGGAAGCAACAGTTAGAACTGGACATGGAACAACAGACTGATTCCAAATAGGGAAAGGAGTACATCAAGGCTGTATATTGTCACCCTGCTTATTTAACTTATATGCAAAATACATCATGAGAAATGCTGGACTGGATGAAGCACAAGCTGGAATCAAGATTGCTGGGAGAAATATCAATAACCTCAGATATACAGATGACACCACCTTTATGGCAGAAAGTGAAGAGGAACTAAAGAGCCTCTTGATGAAAGTGAAAGAGGAGAGTGAAAAAGTTGGTATAAAACTCAACATTCAGAAACTAAGACTATGGCATCTGATCCCATTACTTCATGGTAAATAGATGGGGAAATAGTGAGAGACTTTATTTTTCTGGGCTCCAAAATCACTGCAGATGATGACTGCAGCCATGAAATTAAAAGATGCTTGCTCCTTGAAAGAAAAGTTATGATCAACCAAGACAGCATGTTAAAAAGCAGAGACTTTACTTTGCCAACAAAGGTCCGTCTAGTCAAAGCTATGGTTTTTCCAGTAGTCGTATATGGATGTGAGAGTTGGACTGTAAAGGAAGCTGAGCACAGAAGAATTGATGCTTTTGAACTGTGGTGTTGGAGAAGACTCTTGTTCAGTTTTCTTGCTATAAAAAATAACGCAATCATTCACCAAATGATTTGACCCTCGAAATAGAAGCAATTGGACATCATCTCCCAGGGCAGCTTCTAAGGTAACTAACCCAAGTTTGAGGAACACTTAAGTAGCCAACTTGGGTGATCTGGCAGTACCTTAGGTAATGGTGGGCTTCCTCCGTGGCTCAGTGACGGGAAATCCGCCTGCAACACTGGAGATACAGGTTCAATTCCTGGGTCAGGAAGATACCCTGGAGGAGTAGATGGCAACCCACTCCAGTATTCTTGCCTGGAGGATCCCAGGAACAGAGGAGCCTGCTGGGCTACGGTCCACGGGCCATAAAGTCAGACATGACTGAGCATGCATCTACTTATCTACTTACTAGGAAATGGCAGATCTAACCATTTTCAAATGTTTAAATGAGAATTGTTGTTAATTTTAATAATTACTGGCTTCACTTCTTTCTCAACAATCTGACATCACTGTAATCTACAACACTTCTAGATTTGGATCAGTTCCTTTTGCTTATCCTTCCTTCTGTAAAAAGAAAGGAATTTAGTGATTACAGTGATTAAACTGCAATAAAGCTACATACTTAAACAAGGATTTTGCCCTTTCAAGGTGAGGCTGCAAACACAAAGAATACTGTGCTGTCGGTCACTCTGTGAAAAGCGAAAGTGAAGTCGCTCAGTCGTGTCCAACTCTTTGCAACCCCGTGGACTGTAGCCCACCAGGCTCCTCCGTCCATGACAAGAATACTAGAGTGGGTTGCCATTTCCTTCTCCAGGGGATCTTTCTGACCCAGGGATCGAACCCAGGTCTTCCGCATTGCAGGCAGACGCTTTAACCTCTGAGCCACCAGGGAAGCAGTCTGGGCCAAGACTGGATTCGGATTCTTCGAAGTTTTCTTGAAATGCTGCTTTTAATAACAGATAGTATGAGTTTTCTAGTAGCAGAAAGTGAAGAGGAAATAGAGTCTCTTGATATGGGTGAAAGAGGAAAGTGAAAAAGCTAGCTTAAAACTCAATGTTCAAAAAACTAAGATCATGGTATCTGGTCCCATCAGTTCATGGCAAATAGATGGAGAAAAAGGGGACACAGTGACAAATTTTTTCTTGGGCTCCAAAATCACTGTGGATGGGGACTGTAGCCATGAAATTAAAAGACACCTGCTCCTTGGAAGGAAAGCTATGACAAACCTAGACAGCATATTAAAAAGCAGAGATGTCACTTGGTCAACAAAATGTTCATATAGTCAAAGCTATGGTTTTTCCAGTAGTCACTTAGGGATGTGGGAGTTGGACCATAAAGAAGGCTGAGCACTTAAGAATTGATGCTTTTGAACTGTGGTATTGGAGAAGACTCCTGAGAGTCCCTTGGATTGCAAGGAGATCAAACCAGTCACTCTGTACTTTGGCATAAAAGTTTTCCACACGGCAAAGGCTGAAGATCTGGTGTACCCTTCTCGTTCTCCAGTTTTCTGCTGTGTTCTCATTTTATACGGGCCTTGTTCTTGCATGCATGCTTAGTCACTCAGTCATGTCTGAGTCTTTGTGACCCTATGGACTGTAGCCCACAGGCTCCTCTGTCTTTTTTTAGGATCTTTTTTTAATTTAAGTCATTCAGTCCTATCCGACTCTTTGCAACCCCATGAACTCTCCAGGCCAGAATACTGGAGCCTTTCCCTTCTCCAGGGGATCTTCCCAACCCAGGGATCGAACCCAGGTCTCCTACACTGCAGGCGGACTCTTTACCAGCTGAGCCACAGTTCAGTTCAGTCACTCAGTCATGTCTGACTCCTTGCGACCCCATGGACTGCAGCATGCCACACTTCCCTATCCATCACCGACTCCCGGAGTTTACCCAAACCCATGTCCATTGAGTTGGTGATGCCATCCAGCCTCTGTCGTCCCCTTCTCCTCCCGCCTTCAGTCTTTCCCAGCATCAGGGTCTTTTCCAATGAGTCACTTCTTCACATCAGGTGGCACAAGTATTGGAGCTTCAGCTTCAGCATCAGTCCTTCCAATGAATATTCAGGCTGATCTCCTTTAGGATGGACTGGTTGGATCTCCTTGCAGTTCAAGGGGCTCTCAAGAGTCTTCTCCAACACCACAGTTCAAAAGCATCAATTCTTCAGCGCTCAGCTTTCTTTATATGAGCTGTTGGTTTCAATGATATTGTGTTGGTTTCCACCAAACATCAGCATGAATCAGCCGTGGGTAGCATATGTCCCCTCCTCCTTGAACCTCCCTCCCACCTCTCCTCATCCCACCCCTCTTGGTTGTCACAGAGCCCCAGTTTGAGTTCCCTGAGTCACACAGCAAGTTCCCATGGGCTGTGTATTTTACACATGGCAGTGTACATGTATCTGCGTTACTCTCTGCACGCAGCCCGCCCTCTCCTGCCCCCACCCCCGTCCCGTCTGTAATTCTGTTCTCTGTATCTGTGTCTCCACTGCTGCCTTTGATTTTGCCCGAGTCTTTCAGGTTCCAAGAAATCAGATTTCTCCTTGCCACTCATCAGGTCTCTTCTGAATGTGTTAGGGATCAGGGCTTAAAATACACGTCTACGTATTGTGTGCAGGAGAACCTGTGGTTGAGACACATGCTCCTTGTGGAAAACTTACATAAAGTGCGGAAGAATTTAAGGAAACAAAAGTAAACCCACCTAGAATTCCACCCCTCGGATAACACTGGTAGTATTTTGAAATATCTCTTTCCCATCCCCGTCACTGTTTTTTTTTAAATATAGACCATTTTATTTTAAGTCTTTGTTGAGTTTGCTACACTGTCTCTTCTGTTTTATGTTTTGGGTTTTTTGCCCCCAGGCATGTGGGATCTTAGTTCCCCGACCAGGGATCAAACCTGCACCCTTTGCATTAGAAAGTGAGGTCCTAATCACTGGGTCACCAGGGAAGTCCCTCCTTCATTGTTTTTTTATAAGTTTTGGATCATTTTTTCTCAAGTAGTCACGATAACAACACGGATATATAAGCACACAAAATCTTATATCCCACTTCCATCAATTCACATAAGTACTGTCCTAGCTTAGTAGAAATATAAAGAAATAAAGATGACTTCTAAAGCCTAATGTGCTGCAGCATGAGTAGACAGAGACAGCCCTGCCTGGTCCTGCTCCTGGCTGGCCCCTCGGGATGCGGTGGCTGACACACCAGGGATGTTGCCGTGGAGGGGGCCACCTCCTGCTGTCTCCCTCCATCATCACCCAGGAGAGAGTTCCGCCATGTTCCCCTGAGCCTCTGGTCCTCATCTTTTCATCAGGTTAAGAGTAATTGTTCTGACATGTTAAAAAAGGCATCTGTAGGATTAGGGATTATGGAGACCATTCTGTCAGAAACTATGAGAACTCCTCTTCTGCTAAGTGTGTAAACTCACCCCCAAAAGGAGGTGGACTGCAAGCTGCCCCGAGCCATCAAAGCACCATGGAGATTCCAGCATCTCAGAGATTTAGGTTTACCTGGTCATCAAGCATGCCCGTGTTCCTGATTGCCTTACAAACACCAACTTTATGGAAAGGCCATATTCTTTCTTGACAAGGAACAGGAAGAAAGTGAGCAAGCTGTAACACAATGAGGAACGAAGTGTCAGGTGTAATCCCACACCCCTCCTGATGATGCAGGAAACAGGATTTCTTCCTAGCTCCTCAGGACCTGGCGGTTGTGTATGCAGAAGAGGAAATGGCTCTATACCCTGGTTTCTCCAAAGATGCGCTTCATGGTTTCTCAAGAGATGATTTCTGTGCTAAGGAATTTTCAGTCTCTGACTTACGCCTGTTTTCCAGGAGGGGTACTGTTCGTGTCCCAAAGGCAATGGTGAGAGCAAGGTGGTGTGTGAGATTGTTTGAACCCAAACACGCTCCATAACGAGGGGACCTAGGTTCCAGACCTGGCTCCTGGCAGGAGCTGTGTCTGCCCAGCAGAGGCGCCCGCCTCCCCTCCTGTCTGAGCCTGGACCTTCCCCTGGATAAACAGCTGGGGTCACCGCCAACTTTGAGCTGCTCTTGTCCCTCCAAAGTCTGGAGGGAGGTTCAGGAAAAGCCGTGTCCAGAGGCTGCCCCTTTGGCACAAGGCAAAGGAAAACACTGCTGACAGCAGCTGCATGGCTTTCCAAGGAAAAGGAAATAACCCAGAAGGAGAAAGACCACCCAGAAGATGCCAGGAGTGGGCAGGGCGCTCCCCTCTGGAAGGCGTGTCGCATCTGAGTGTCCAGATGCTGAAGACCCGAGCCTCGGCCTGTGAGCCAGGGCGGCCAGTCCCGGGGTCATTCTCAGCCTCTGGGGAAGGAGAGGGTGGGGAGGACAATCTCAGCTCCCTGCTGGAGGTCTGTGGGCCTGGGTGGCATTGCTTGGGACAGTTTGTTCCAACCTCCTGGTTTTGTGGACATCAGGGTCCCTGCTGAGCCCTCCAAGGACAGAGAGCAACAGAAGAGACTGTCAGCCTAAGGCCCTGTCTCCAGTCCTGGACCCTTTCCTGACATCTCACGTGAGACCAAAGAGAGAGAAATCCCCTCCCCAGGTCGTTTGTGACCGGCTCCCACAGGCACAGAGGTCAGGGCACCCTTCCAGGCCATCCGGGGAACAGGACAGGTGTGTGCAGTCTCCACCGGCCACCAGCCAGCCCCAGACCGCAGTGGCTGTCCGAAACCCAAGTGCTGGGGCCACAGGCAAGAGTGCTTTCTAAGAAAACCCAGTTAACATGTCCAGATTAGATCTGCTGTTGTGATCTGGACTAAGGACTATGAACTTCCCTGGAAAGGGCCAAGTGTGTCTGCCCAGCTTTCTGGCCCAAAGGGCAAAGGAAGATCCTTGGTGTCGGAATTGGTAACTGAAGAGGAAACAGACGTTCACAGAAATTGTGTCGAGAGAATTCAAAATATAATAACACCTCAATGCAGTTTTGGTAATAGAGGTGTAATGAGAAGAATGGGATTCTTTTTTGTTGTTGCTGGGGAATAAAATTTAACTCGTGGCTTCCCTGGAGGCTCAGTGGTAAAGAATCCACTAGCAATGCAGGTGAAGGATCAATCCCTGGGTGGGGAAGGTCCTCTGGAGAAGGAAATGGCCACCCACTCCAGTACTCTTGCCTGGGAAATCCCAAGGACAGAGGAGCCTGGCAGGCTCCATGGGGCCACGAACAGTCAGACATGACTTAGTGACTAAACAACAATAACAACAACAACAAATTGGTGGCATAAGAAAGTGAAAGTGTTAGTTGCCCAACTGTGTCCAACTCTTTGCGACCCCATGGACTGAAGCCCACCAGGCTCCTCCGTCCATGGAATTCTCCAGGCAGGAATACTGGAGTGGGTTGTCAGTCACTTCTTCAGAGGATCTTCCCAAGCCAGGGGTCAAATCCGGGTCTCCCACATTGCAGGCAGATTCTTTACTGTCTGAGCTACCAGGGAAGCTGGTATAAGAAATGGCTTAAAGGCCTTCAATTTTCACAAGCTTTGTAAATTTGTGCCTTGTCTATCGCACACATTTTTACCACCATGAGTTGCAGATTCCCGCACAGATTGCACTGCACTGAGCCAGTCGGTTGCTCAACTTCTTTGGAAGGAGCCTCACCTTTAGTTGTTCCCCACAGACTGTATGCAGCAGCCTACCCCAGCGTTTTCAGCACCACGGAGCAGTTCCATGAAGGACGGTTTCTTGGCAGACCGAGATGATTCAAGCACAGTAGGGCTCAAGCTATTATGAGAATCTAAAGGCACCGCTGTGGAGAAGGCGATGGCGCCCCACTCCAGCACTCTTGCCTGGGAAATCCCATGGACGGAGGAGCCTGGTAGGCTGCAGTCCATGGGATCACGAAGACTCGGACATGACTTCACTTTCACTTTTCACTTTCATGTATCGGAGAAGGAAATGGCAGCCCACTCCAGTGTTCTTGCCTGGAGAATCCCAGGGACCGCAGAGCCTGGTGGGCTGCCGTCTATGGGGTCACACAGAGTCGGACACGACTGAAGTGACTTAGCAGCAGCAAAGGCACCAGTGATCTAACAGGAGGTAGAGCTCAGACTGTAAAGTGAGTTAATGGGGGAACAGCTGTAAAATACAGATGAAGCGTCACTCGGTCACCTCCTGCTCTGCAGCCCGGTTCCTAACAGGCCGTGGACCAACACTCGTCCATTCCCTGGGGGTGGAAGGCCCCAGGTTTAGAGAGCCTGAGCCCTCAGCCACTCCAGCCTCAGCACCAACCCCTGGAATAAACAGCTGAGCCATCGCAGTGACGCCCATGGACTTACCAGGCAGCAAGGATGCCCGCCTGCGCCGCCTTCTCCCTCAGTTTCTAACTATCAAGTGTCACTCCTGGTGTCCTGACTTCCCAAGCCACTCTTCTTCCCAAAAGGCTAATAATCCTGTTATACAAGATTATATTCCCTGGATGTGTTTCTTTGGCTCCTACAATTAATTGACTCACCATCAGTCTACATGGTTTTCCATGCTAGGCTAGCAAACTGAACTGCTTGGTAGCTTCCTGAGGCTGTAGCCTCATTTTGATCCATTTTTTAAAAGAAGTTCTGTCCTGGGGTGCTGTTTTAAACTCTTGGATTTTTCTGACCGCCGCTTTCCCATGAGTTGGGGATACTGTGATGACCACCGAGCCTGGCAGTGGGGGCCTCTGTTAGAGTCTATCACAGCTCTGCTGGCAGTGAGCCCCAGGGATGCTTTGCCAGCTGGTGAAGTTCTCAAAGGGGTTTCCCAGGTGGTTCAGTGGTAAAGAATCCACCTTCCAACGCAGAAGATGCAGGAGTCAGGGCTGAATCCCCCCCAGGTCAGGAAGGTCCCCTGGAGGAGGTCATGGCAGCCCACTCCAGTATTCTCGCCTGGAGAATCCCACGGCCAGAGGAGCCTGGCGGGGCCACACAGTCCATGGGGTCGCACAGAGTCTGACACAGCTGAGCACGCACGTGCACGCTGTAACAAAACAGTCCACGCTCCACTTAGCGTCAATGCGCGAATTGCCCAACAGCATTCCTCGTTCTGACGCGGTGGGCGGGCTTGCAGACCCCGGCACCACGTGACAGAACACCGAGCTCAGCGAGCCCTGTGCAAAGAGATGAGATCGCCACACGCATGGCCTGTCGCGCCCCCGAACTCCCTCCAGGCGAGACGTTAACAGAGGCCCGTGGCCGCCTTCCAGGACAGCTTTATTTACGGACACTGAAATCTGAATTTTGTACGATTTTCATGTGTCATGGAATAGCCTTTTGATTCCCCCCCGGCCCCCGCCGCCCACCCAACACACACACTATTTACAAATGTAAAAAGCGTTCTTAGCTCCCAGGCTGTAGACAGCGGGTGGAGGTCTGGACTCGGCCCGGCGGCTGTGTTTGCCAACACCTGATCCACACTCACACTGGTGTCACAGAATGTCAGTGACCCAGGAGAACGGTCAGGAAGGCAAAACGAGGCAGCTCTGGGCTCCACCTTTATGGCGTGCCCGCCGGTAGCTCAGACGGTAAAGCGTCCGCCTCCAATGCAGGAGACCAGGGTTCGATCCCTGGGTCGGGGAGAGCCCCTGGAGAAGGAAATAGCCACCTACTCTAGTATTCTTGCCTGGAGAATCCCATGGACAGAGGAGCCTGGTGGGCTGTAGTCCATGGGATCGGAAAGAGTCAGACACAACTGAGAGCTAACACACACACAGCCAGTGTTTGCCCATGCAGAATTGGAAACCAGAGGGGAGAAATCTTCAGGTTACAGAGTTACAGAGGTCTTCACCTCCGCAGCGTTTCCTCAGACTTGGCCCTTCAGCACTGCATACGTCTATAGCCTAGAGATGTGTGGCGACTAACCTAGAAATTTGCCTTCAGCTGTAGTTTTTTTTTCTTTTTTTGGCCTGACCACGCCGCATGCGAGATTTTAGTCCCCTACCCAGGGATTGAACCCATGCCCCCTGCAGTGGAAGGTGAAGTCTTAACAATTGGACTTCCAGGGAAGGCCCCTTCAGCCACCTTTTGCTGCTGCTGCTAAGTCGATTCAGTCGTGTCCGACTCTGTGTGACCCCATAGACAGCAGCCCAGCAGGCTCCGCCATCCCTGAAATTCTCCAGGCAAGAACATTGGAGTCGGTTGCCATTTCCTTCTCAACCACTTTTTAGCACCTGGTTTTTCTACTCTGAGCTTCCTGGGTTTTTTTCCTCCACTTCGGATCGTGCATCCCTGTTAGCCCGTGTTGAACTCTGCGTGGATTCTGCTCAGGTCAGCCATCCCAGACTCTCAGGACCTGAGCACTCTGCATTTCTGCAGGCATGTATCTAAACCCAGCCCACACCCCCTGCATCCCCCACCAGTCTTATTTCCTGCTCACTTTTCTTCCCTCCGTGTTTCTCCAAACTTGGAATTCTAGTATTTTCTCAGTTGGTCCTGCAGTTTCTTTCCTGGAAAATTCCTTGAGACCGTAGCTTCCCGAGAAGTTTGTTTTCCCCAACTTTCTCACCATACAGTCCCCTTCCTGCTTTCCCAAGGCTCGGGAAATCCCCTGAGCTGACTTGGGGAATGAGATCACTTATTCCTGGTGCTTCTCAAGTCTGGGCCCTCGGGGACAGGCTGAGAACCGGTCTGTCTTGTCATCAGCCGCTTCCTCTGGCTCTAACACAGGGCCCTCTGCCCTGGCTGAGAATCCGGGAGGAGCAGAAAGGCGCCATGGCAACGGTGCCCGGTCTCGACCCCTCAGAACCCCTGCCTGTTTCTGAGGGAGCCTGTGCCGGGACCCCCAGTCAAGACCCAGCCCTGGTCTTGCAGTGTCGCTGTTTGCATTCGCCTGCGTCCCAGTGCCAGTCAACTTTCACCAGCGTCTGCCCAGGTAGGAGCCACGGTTCCCCGACGCAGAGGGAATGGCTGTCCTTTTTGTGTACCACACAGCACGTGGGCTGCCCCCGCGGCTCAGCGGTAAAGAATCTGCCTGCAAATGCAGGAGATGTGGGTTTGAGCCCTGGGATGGGAAGATTCCCTGAGGAGGAAATGGCAGCCCGCTCCAGCCTTCTTGCCTGGAGAATTCCATGGACAGAGGAGCCTGCAGAGAGCGTCAAAAAGAGTTGGATACAGTTGAGCACACATGTACCTTGGGACACAGCATGTGGATTCTTATTACCCACCCAGGGAGCGAACCTGCACCCCCCTGCGTTGGAAACGTGGAGTTGTTATCACTGGGCCACCAGGAAAGTCCCTCCCTGTTCTTTTTGAGGGGCTTGTGAAGGGGGCGACAGAGGACAAGATGGTTGGATGACATCACCGACTCAGTGGACATGAGTTTGAGTAAACTGTGGGAGTTGGTGACGGACAGGGAGGCCTGGCGTGCTGCCGTCTGTGGGGTCACAAAGAGCGGCTGAGCTGTCAGCACTGTGGTTTCCAGGCAAATAGCTGCCCCACTCGTGGTGTCATCGCCTGATGGATGCTTCCCGTCCAGCTCGTGCTTTGCCCTAAACTTACACAAGGTCTCTGGGGGAAGTGGCTGAACAAGATGAGAACCTGCTTGTGATTCCTGGGAAAGCTCTCCCGAGATGCTGAGTGAAACTGTTGGGGAGAGAATGCCTTGAGGATGTGACTTCGCAGTACTGTTATTGTGCAAGTTTAGGGCA
>NW_011494949.1:5172557-5194927 GCF_000754665.1 Bison bison bison
ACTGTTATTGTGCTCTGACTGTTAACAGTCGTTTGTGTTTTTACTCTGGAGCAGAGGGCCAAAACGGAAACTATAAGTGTGCACATTTTCCCGTTTTAAGCTGTCATTTACGTAAATCAACTTCCATTTGATCAGTTTTGGTGACTGGATCCGGTTGTGTGGTCATCACCACAACCCAGAGGTATAGGACGTCGCATCCCCATATGTGCCCTTTGTGCTTCTTTGCTGCTGATCCCTTCCCCTGGCTCTAGTTTTGGCTTTTCTAGAATTCCTTGCATCTGAATTCTTTTTCCTTGATAGAGGGATTAAAGTTGTCACTTTCTTCTTTGGTCAGTTTTGGTTACCTTTGTCTTTTAAGAATTTTGTCTGCTTCATCCGTGTTGTCAAATTTGTTGGCATAAAGCTGTTGAAATCGTTTCTTATTATCGTCTTAAGGGCTATAGGCTATGTTGTGATGACCCCCTTTTAAATATATGACGCATTGGTTTTAAAGAGAAAATTCACACACAACATAAAGTTTTACATCTTGTTTTTTTCCTACATTTCTAGCTTCTTGTCCTTTTAATTTCTGTCTTTAAACTTCTACTGATGTACACTAAGGGCTTCCCAGGTGGCGCAGTGGTAAAGAATCCTCTTGCGAATGCAGGAGGCACAGGAGACAAGGGTTCGATCCCTGGGAAGGGAAGATCCCCTGGAGAAGGAAATGGCAACCCACTCCAGCATTCTTATCTGGGAATGCTATGGACAGAAGAGCCTGGTGGGCTGCAATCCACGGGGTTGCAAAGACTCGGACACAACTGAGCAGCTAAGCAACAGTGTCCACCTAAACCAAGGCAGTACAACCAGAGAGCACAGAATCCACTGCAGTGCAGGAGACCCAGGCTCCACCCCTGCATCGGGAAGATCCCATGGAGAAGGAAATGGCAACCCACTCTAGCATGCCTGCCTGGAGAATCCCACGGACAGAGGAGCCTGGCGGGCTGCAGCCCATGGGATCACAAAGAGTCAGACGGGACTGAGCAACCCTAACACTGTTGTTCAGTCATTAAGTCACGTCTGACTCTTTATGACCCCATGGACTGCAGCACGCCAGGCTTCCCTGTCCTTCACTATCTCCCTGAGCTTGCTCCACTGAGTCAGTGATACCATCCAACCATCTCGTCCTCCCCTTCTCCCCCTGCCCTCAATCTTTCCCAGCATCACAATCTTTTCCAGTGAGTCAGCTCTTCGTATCAGGTGGCCAAAGTGTACTTAAACTCAGCCACTCACTAGCCCATGACCTTAAGCAGATGACTGGAGCACGCTGAGTCTTAACCGTGTCCTCTGTCAAGTGTGGTGACAGTGACTCTGTGCAGGGAGCTGGGAGGGCTTGCCCATGGTGGGCACTAGGGAGATGACAGCCATCGCCATGGTGACAGATAAAGTAACGGTGGCCCTCAAATTCAAACACCTTGGACCAGACTGAGTCACTGGTGTCAGGAGGATGGGACCTTCCGTTCTCTCTCATTCCGTGCATCTGTTTCACACTCTGTATAACTAGAACCCTGAACTTTTGCACAGTGGTGTACATTATTGAAACACAGTTAATTCTTTAACTAGAAATTCTGCTTTCAACAGATATAGTACATCTGTGCAAGTATTCCTAAGAATGACTTTTATATAAAAATCAAGATTAAAAATCCAAGGCACTTAAAGCAGAGCTTCTCAATCTGTTTCTCATTATAGCACACAAGGTACATGACACATATAATCTGACAAGAAGGCTCCCTGGGAAGACATAGCTGTTCCGGAGCTCTGGCCTCCCCAGATCCTGCCCGGATCAGCTGGAGGGCTTAGGCAGCACCGCTCTGGCACACCTGTAATTCGGTGCTGAGCTCCTCTAGTTGGAAAACTCTGCAAGACATCTGGGACAATTAGAGATAATAGTAATAGAATAGCCAGTAAGTGAAAGGCGCTCAGTCATGTCCCACTGTTTGCGATCCCATGGATTGTAGCCTGCCAGGCTCCTCTGTCCATGGGATTCTCCAGGCAAGAGTACTGGAGTGGGTTGCTATGCCCTCCTCCAGGGGATCTTCCCAACCCAGGGATCGAACCCTGGTCTCCTGCATTGCAGGTAGATTCTTCACCATCTGAGCCACCATGGAAGCCCAAGAGCCAGTTGAGGAAATATCTAATCGTTGCTGCAAGAAGAAAATAAAGAAAATCTTCATGCTTAAAAAGAAAAAAAAAGTCATTAAGACATTAAAGGAGAATTGCTGACATTAGATTCTTTATCGTTGTTGCTTTAAAAATATACATTTCTTGTCTCTGAAGGAGCTTGGTTTTCCCATTTCTGATCCGAGGAGGGAAGCCCATGCCGCTGTATGCCTTCCTATTGGCGTTCATCTTCTGCACCTATAACGGCTACCTGCAGAGCAGGTACCTGAGTCAGTACGCAGTGTACGCAGACGACTGGCTCAGCGACCCCCGGTTTCTAACAGGTGAGTGTCCTCAGTGACGCCTCCCGTCCCTGTGACCTTCAGCTCGGTGTTCACCTTCTGGTAGGGTCCAGTTAGAAAGCACACGCGTCTTGAGAGAACAGAGAGTCTGTGAAGGCCCCTTGACCTAGGCCAGGGGGCTGAGCGCTGGTGGGATGGAGGGTCAGGCTGTCCCCGTGACGCAGGCACCGTGCTCTCTCACCCACTCAAGTGCCGAAAGCACAGATACCTGTTCTTAAGGTGACCTAAAAATAGCAACAAGCTGCAGCAGACTGAGCAAGGCACTGAGACTGAGGCCACTTGGGCACTAACGGGCCGTGTAATCTAAGACTGTCATCAAACCTCCTACAGTTTCTTCTGGAAAGCGAGAGAAAGTCGGTCATCTTCAGCGAGGCAGTTAGACTTTAAACTCCGAGGTTTATGAGGTTTTTGAAAAATTTTTTTTATTTTTATCAGTTAATATAAAGTAGCACATTTTCCAGGCTTCCCTGGTGGTGGCTCAGACAGTAATGAATCTTCCCACAATGCAGGAGACCCGGGTTCCATCCCAGGGTCAGGAAGATTCCCTGGAGGGGGGAATGGCAATCTGTTCCAGTATTCTTGCCTGGAGAATCCCATGCACAGGGGCCCTGGTGGACCACAGTCCTTGGGGTCGCAGAGTCAGACACAACTGAGCAACTAACACTTTGACTTTCCTAGTACATTTTCCAGTTCTAATTATAACCTTACAATTTCTGAAAACAAAAATGGTAAAAAGTCATCAAAAATATTTGCAAGGATGTTAAAAATATGTACTTTGGGGGCTCTTGTCTATAAGGAAATTTCTATATGCTTACCCTCCTAATGTTTAGAAATTCTAGCACATTCAGTTATAGCTTACTCCTATGGTAGCTAGTGGGCTTCCTGGGTGGTGCAGTGGTAAAGAATCTGCCTACCCATGCCAGAGACGTGGGTTCGATCCCTGGGTCAGGAAGATCCCCTGGAGAGGGAAAGGGCTACCTGCTCCAGTATTCTTGCCTGGAAAATTCCATGGAGAGAGGACCCTGGCAGGGACGGGAGGGGGGAGAGTCCCATTCTGGGAGTTGCAATAAGTTGGACACAACGGAGCCACTGAGCACACACACACGCACACGGGTAGCTCCTAAGAGTCCATCAACTTTTCAAATTGCCCTAAAGCCCTTTAAACTATATAAAGTAACCTTAGGACTTCCCTGGTGGTCCAGTGCAGGGGACATAAGTTTGATCCCTAATCTGGGAAGATTTCACTTGCCTGAGACCAGCTAAGCTGGTGTGTCCTAGAGACCGTGGTCTGCACCAGGAGAAGCCATTGCAGTGAGGAGCCGGAGCACCGTACCTAGAGAGTCGCCCCCGCTCCTCACAACCAGGGAAAGCCACGTGTAGGAGTGAGGGCCTAGCACAGCCAGAAACAAATTAAAAAATAAAGTGACCCTCCATTTCTCCTTTTTTTTCGCTCCACATCTATGAATTGGTCATAATAGAGAAAACTTAACGTTTAAACTCCCAGATGGCACTAGTGGTACAGACCCCGCCTGCCAGCGGAGGAGACCTAAGGGACGCTGGCTCAATCCCAGGGAAGGGAGGATCCCCAGAGGAGGGCCTGGCAACGCACTCCAGTGTTCTTGCCTGGGAAACTCCATGGACAGGGGAGCCTGGTGGGCACAGGCCACGGGGTCGCAGAGCTGGACATGACTGAGCGACCTAGCACACACCCCCGCCAGCTCCACAATCTGTGCCTCCACGGAATACCAGACTGAGCTGTTGTATTTGCTCCCTGCCCCCAAACACGGTCTTGATTTACCTGCTCTCTATCTGATTTTCTTCTGCCCCAGTTGTCAGAAGGAAGAAGGAAACAACAGGCTTGGCCCATTGCCAGCAATCGCACCCACGCCTCTGCCTGCTGAGGTTCCGAGAAGGGCCGAAGTTCGGTCCTCGTCACCTGAGGGAGGAAAGGTCGGGGGTGAATCAGGCGGCCCCAGACCTTGCCTGAGTCACAGCAGAGCAGTGGCTTCAGCAGCCCCTACGAGTAGGCAACCAAGGACAGAGGAAGGGAATGTTTTTCTTTTTTAACTAAAAGATAACAGTTTTCAATGTTTATTTGGGTGGCTTGGATGGTGAAGACACTGCCTGCAGTTCAGGAGACCTGGGTTCAGTCCCTGGAGGCAAGAAGTCCCCTGGAGAAGGGCATGGCTTCCCACTCCAGCAGTTGTGCCTCGGGAATCCCGTGGACCGAGGAGCCTGTGGGCTGCAGTCCGTGGGTCAGCAAAGAGTCAGAGACAGTTGAGCGGCTAAGCCTACTCCTACTTGAGGTTCTCATGGGAATTGCTTCTGGGATGGATTGTTTGAAAATTGTTGATGAACAGCAATAAAACAAAAGAATTCTTTGGCCTGTGCATTTAAGTGTCATTTGAAGTAGTTCTGCAGGTAGGCCTTGTGCCCTGCAAACCCTCTGAAGCTGGTCTAAAGTTTAAGACATTCAGGAAATTATATATAGACTTCTTAACTTCTCCACGATTGAATAGGAAGAATTGAAAATGAGAGCATATGTCATTGAGAAACAATGCAAACTTTTAACTGATAAAAAACCTCTGAAGTCGTTTAAGAATGGGAGAGAAAGCGTTCAGATATATCAGGACTGATATAGATATATCAGGAATATCTACCCAGAGCCAGGCAGCTGGCAATTGACAGTTTTGTTGAGAGTTGAGGACACGAACAGACCCACGAATGCCAAATGATGAGCGAGCAGGAAATGAGTAGGGGAGGGGTGTGGATCTACATTAAATCGTTACATAAAATTATAGAGAAATGAGGACCAGCTCTCAGCTTCTGGGAACCACCCCCTCAACAGCCTGAGTGCAGTCCGCCCTGGTAAAGCACACGCTAGGGACTCCCTGCCCCACGTCTGCCCATGGCGGGGGGGCGGTGCCGTGCTTCAGACAGAGTCTGTGGCGTCACATAAACTTGGTGGGCCAATCCACGGACGATGACAACTCTGTGGGCCGACCCACGATGACAATACCTTTTCCTAGAAAAGAGGCTTGTGCTTCAGTCATATTTCTAGTCATCCCAGTCATCCTAAAAACATAGATTGTGACCATCAGATAAAGCTATTTTAAATAAATTGGGTAATTCAGTAGTGTTTTTAGAAGCACAAAGCCCTATCTCACAACACCTATAAGTCATCTTTCTAAATAAAGCACAGTATTTATTTCCATGATTTTTACTATTGGTCAAGGCTTGTATGTTATGCCTCTAATGATATTGTGAAGGATTACAATAATACTGTTCATTCACACTTGGGCTTGTGAATTCTGTGGCTTAGTTACCATAATACCCTTGTATGTTTTATTTTGTTTAGGTTCTGCCTTATGGTTGATAGGCATGCTGATTAACATCCACTCAGATCATGTCCTGAGGAACCTCAGGAAACCAGGGGAAACTGGCTATAAAATACCAAGAGGTATGTACTGAAAATGGGGAATTTATTCTAAAATTGACTGCCTGGAGAATTCCATGGACAGAGCAGCCTGGTGGGCTACGGTCCATCAGGCTGCAAAGAGTCGGGCGCGACTGAAGCGACTTAGCACGCGTTCCACGATCGCGTGGCGTGACGCCTCGCTGCTTTGGTTTTGCCGGAGCTCGTAGCTGAAGCACGCTGCTCGTCGTTGCAGGTTTCCGGTGCGCCGCTACTACCCGTAGGAGCAGTGACTGATCGTTGTTTTATTAAAGTGATAGAAGAACCAGTTCTGACTAATGAAAGCAAAAAGGAAATTCTAGTTATATCTGTGTTTGGAAAGAGCGTATGAGTGAGAATTTATGGTCTACGAGGGGTGTCCATCACTTCCTTTCTTGCCATAGATTAGAACTGATACCTTGAGTGACCCTCTTTCCAAAACACTTTAATATGTTGAGTAAAATTTGTAAATGCATCAGTATGGTATCAAGAGCAGACGTGATCATCAGAGGGCAAAATCTAAGTGAGGGCTAAAGCCCCGAGTGCATCTTGGTTGAATCGGTGACTACCCGCTGTCCCTCAGGCTGGCTTGTAGCCCAAATACGTGCCACTTGCCTGATCTGAGAAACCATCCAGCCACGAATTAGGATCCTTGTGATCCTGGGGGTGGTGGGCTCACACCCACGATCGAGGCAAACCTAGATTCCCAGAGAACCTGCCTTCCACGCAGGCCTCGGGAGCCCAGCAGACCCTATACCGCGGGAGAATTGCCACAGTCAGAGGTTGCAGAGCCCATGAGGAACAGATCCCCATGAGCAAGGGCGTCATTGATGTGAGCGATCTCAGAGCTTAGAATTCAGGTACAGGTTATAAACTTTCATATTTAAAACTTAAATATTTAAACCATAAAGGGATTGAAAGTATGAGTAAAGGAGTAGCATACTATAAAAAGAACTAAATAGATATAGAAGTTAAAAAAACAACAGAGCTTCTAAAAAAATTTTTTTAATCAGTTGGTAAAGCTAAAAACTCAAAGAGCAGCAGTGAACAGCACAAATGGTAGCACTCAGGCTGGAATCCTTGTGTTATCTTCCTGGAAACCGTACAGAAATAACAGTGGAACAAATAACCAGAAAACCCCATGAGCCTCAAATTGCTTAAGCTATGGCCCTGGGGTTATCCTTGCAGTGTGCCACTGTGGTCTCTGGCCCGAGCTCCTTCCAGCCCAGCCCCACTCCCAGCCCCCTCACCCTGCTCTGCCCCTTGAGTCCCCCGAACCCTCCCTGGGGCGTAATAGCCCAGATGTGGAGCAAGCGGTCTCATCCATGGAGCATCCCACATCCTTAGAAGAAGGTCTGGCCTGTCGTGTAGACTTGATGCATCTGGGAAGACTTGATGAGTGAATACACAAGTGAATCTGCCCTTGAAAATTAGTATTTCCTTCCCTTTTTTGTCCAGGGGTTCCTAGAAGTCCCTCTTAACCAGACTAACACTGTTAGTCTGTGCTCCCCAGCCCTGTTTAAGTTTTGTCAGCTTGACTCGTTAGCTACTGAAGCAACATACTGAAGTATGTTAAAGCCATAGCATTTTTATAGTCAGATAAACAGGTGAATGTTGATACAGGCATGCAGGTACTACCAGAAGTCGTAGTATGAAATAGTAAAGCTGGTCTTATTGGAGGTGTCTCATCGATACAAGTTCTGTAAAGGTCATATTTTTCCAGAGTTGGTTTTTATGTTGTCCCTGCAGGTATCCACAGGTCTCTCTTCAGCCAAGGTTTCGTTAGGCATTGTTTTTTAGTAACCGTGCTGCTGGCTCTGTTTTCTCCTAGGGGGCTTGTTTGAATACATATCTGCAGCCAACTACTTCGGAGAAGTCGTGGAGTGGTGCGGCTATGCCCTCGCCAGCTGGTCCATTCAGGGCTGGGCTTTCGCTGTGTTCACCTTCTGCGTCCTGTTCACCAGGGCTCAGCAACATCACAAGTATGTTCAAAAACATGTTCGGCATTTTTAATTTGTTCTCTGATCTCCGCAGAGCAATCCTCAGGTTAGATTTTAGAAGCATTCATACTAATTTGTCAAATCCCAGTTTATACCAGGCGTTAGCTAGACAAAAGGGCTCTCCTGGTGGTTCATACATTACAGAATCTGCCTGCAATTCGAGAAAGACGGCCTTGATCCCTGGGTCAGGAAGATCCCCTGGAGGAGGAAGTGGCAGCCCACTCCAGTATTCTCGCCTGGAGAATTCCACAAACAGAGAATCGTGGCAGGCTACAGTCTATGGGGTCACAAAGAGTCAGACACGACTGAGTGACTAACACTTCTAGCTACATTAAAACAGAAAAGCACAAATGTCTGAAGAAATGCCTAGCTGTAATCGTCAGGCATGTGTCAGCATCCTTGTTTGCTTTGCCCTGTTCTGGCATCTTTGATATGCCATGGCTGGGCTCCATGGTCAAGTTCAATGTCTGGCAGGGGATTCAGGGTCTGCTGTGGACTCGCCCATGACAGTGGGGGATGCTGACCAGGCAGCAGTAGTTGGAAGAGTCGGCATCGTGCCCTGGCAAGAGTCCCGTCCCATAGGTGTGCCCCACCACCCGGGCCTGGGGTCCCCAATGGGCTCTAGGTTACCGTGCCCCGAAATCACATCATTTCACATCATTTTCCAGAGTGTGGGGCCTCGGCCTTTATCAGATCCCCGAAAAGGCCTGTGATGCATTGGACCATCAACATAAAAAACAATGGGTGTTAAGGATGAGGTGATCTTGAAGGCCATCTGCCCAGTCTAACAGGTGGGAAACCGAGGCTCGGGGAACAAAGCCTCGGGCAGGTTGGAAGTCACGTGTCCTGCGACTGGAGAGCTCCCAGACTGGCTCAGCATCGGGACAGTCCCCCTGATGCCACAGCGATGCTGGGTGTTTGGCATGTGTCGGATTGTGTCCTGACCCTGGGAGTGGAGTCTGTGCGGATGGGGCTGGTTCGGCTGAGGTGGCGCTGGAGTGGGGCCCAAGGACTGGTGTCCTTATGAAGAAGGGAAACCTGAACACAGACAGACACACAGAGAGAAGATGGCCAGCAGCAGACAGACACAGAGGGAAGCTGGAGGCCGAGAATGCAGCGATGCCGTCCCGGACCGGGGCACCCAGAGGCAGCCAGGAGCTGGGAGAGGCAGGACGGACTGTCCCCCGGGGCCGGGGAGGGAGCGTGCTCCTGCCCGCGCCCAGATGGTGGGCTTCTGGCTGCCAGGCGGTGAGAACAGACGTGCTGTCATTTCAGGCCCCAGGTTTGTGGCTGTGTGTCGCAGCAGCCCTGGGAAGCTGACACACCAGCCCTTCTGGGATGCAGTGTCCACGGGGCCGTGAGCACAGGCAGGGAGTCTGAGACGCTCGGTTTTCTCCTCTGCTGGTTGTTCCCTGCCACCTCAGGCCTACGAAACATTTTGCCCAGAACCAGAAAGATCCATGCTTTCCACAGGCCTGGCTGAAACCATTTATTATCATCTCTTTAGACTAAAAATATCTAACGTCTTCGAAAATACATTTAAAAAAAAATTAGATTCTTGGAACAACAGTGTATTTTGTAAGACTTCGATAAAGATCTGTGATTTGTTTACACTTGGAAAGTGTTTACTCACCCATCAGTGACCTGTCCTTGGCAGAGGAATGCTTCTGGAAGAGAGATTGGGAACACGAAGCTTTTCATGAGCTAGAAACACACAGACACACAAACGCTTACAGGGTTATTCCGCATTCAGCAGAAAGGCAGTGAGACGTCAGTTCAGCCTCGACAGTAATAAATTCAAGACAAAGAAGTGATATCCAGCCCTGCTTAGTGTCACATAAACTTTGATTCTAGGGGTAGAAAAATGAACGAGAAAAGTAATAGAAATATGCTGCTTGTCCTTTTAAAAGTGTCTATGGCTGGATGAATCACAAGCTGGAATCATCTTGTGGGAGAAATATCAACAGCCTCAGATAGGCAGATGTTACCATTCTAATGGAAGGAAGTGAAGAGGAACTAAAGAGCGTCTTGATGAGGGTGAAAGAGGAGAGTGAAAAAGCTGGGTTAAAACTCAACATTCAGAAAACTAAGATTGTGGCAGCCTGTTCCACCAGTTCATGGCAAATAGAAGGGGGAAAGTGGAAGCAGTGACAGACTTTATTTTCTTGAGCTCCAAAATCACTGTGGACAGTGAGACTGCAGCCATGAAATTCAAAGACCGTTGTTCCTTGGAAGGAAAGCTATGACAAACCTGGACAGTGTATTAAAAGCAGAAATATCACTTTGCTGACAGAGGTCTGTGTAGTCAAAGCTGTGATTTTTCCAGTAGTCATGAACTGGATGTGAGAGTTAGACCATAAAGAAGGCTAAGCACTGAAGAATGGATGCTTTTGAACTGTGGTGTTGGAGAAGACTCTTGAGAGTCCCTTGGACTGCAAGGAGATCCAACCAGTCCACGCTAAAGGAAGTCAGTCCTGAATATTCACTGGGAGGACCGATGATGAAGCTGCAGCTCCAGTATTTGGCCTCCTGAGGCAAAGAGCCAACTCTTTGGAAAAGACCCTGATACTAGGAAAGATTAAGGGCAAGAGTAAAGGGGGTGATTGAGAATGAGATGGTTGCATGGCATCACCGACTCAATGGATATGAGTTGAGCAGACGCCGGGAGGTGGTGAAGGCCAGGGAAGCCTGGTATGCTGCCATGCATGGGATCACAAAGAATCAGACACAACTGAGCGACTGAACAAGAAAACACATGTATAAAATGTGTATGTGTATATATGTGTGTGTGTGTGTGTGTGCTGTACAGCATGAGTGATCTTAGTGGATCTCAATTCTCTGACCAGGGGTCAAACCCGTGCCCCCTGCAGCGGAAGCACAGAGTGTTAAGCATTGGACTACTGGAAGACTCCTTGTAAGCAGGGCTCCAGCCTCTGGGATCTGATGCCTGGTGATGTGAGGTGGCGCTGATGGAATAATAAAAGAATAATAAAAGAAAATAAAGTACACAATGTATATAATGTGCTTGAAGCATCCTGAAACCATTCCCCTGACCTGGTCTTTGGACAAACCGTCTTCCACGAAACCAGCCTCTAGTGCCAAAAAGTTTGGTAACCTCTGCTTTGAAGTCTTTTCTTGAGGTGGATTTGAGGTCTCAGTGATTGAACAAAGTAGAACAGCTTCCTGGGCCACACAGTGCTTGGAGCTGTCCCAAGGGCTATGCAGGTGAGGCTGTCCTTGTTGACTTTGGACTGCCGCTCGCCTTCACTCTTGCCCTTCCGAGGCCGCTGTCCCCAGTCCCCGGGCAGGGTCGGGAGAGGGACTCACCTCCTGCCCTCCTGGCCTGGTGTCTGCCCTGCTGAGCCATGGGAGGCTCTTAGGAACCAGCTGGTTCGTGTCCTGGATCCCGAGCAGGATGTCTTAGTCCATTCAGGCTGCTGTAATAAACATGCCATAAACCAGGGCCTTATAAACAAGGGACATCTGTTTCTCCCAGTTCTAGAGGCAGCAAATCTGAGATCTGGATGCCACCAGCAGGGCCAGTTCTGGGGGAGGCCCTCGGCTGGGTCGCAGATGGTGCCTACTCGCTGTAAACTCATAAGGCGGGAAGAGGAAGGGGCTCTGGGGCCTCTTTAATCAGGACACTGACTCCACTCTTGAGGCTCCACCCTCATCACCCCCCGAAGGCCTCACATCCTAATACGATCATCACCTTGGTCCTTAGGTTTTTAACATGACTCTGCAGGGTTCACATTCAAACTGTAGCACAGGCCAACATGAGTCAACACGTGGATGGTGCACGTACTCGGCTCCACTGCTGTGTGTAACCCCTCTTGTCTCCAGGCACATCGCTGATCTGGAAAAGTCCACGGTCACCATGGCCTCTAATCCTTCTTGTCTCAGACACCATCACTGATCTGGAAGTCCATGGTTGCTATGGTCTCCCAGGGGGCTCAAGTGGTAAACAGTCCACCTGCCAATGCAGGAGATGCAAGAGATGTGGATTTGATCCCTGGGTTGGGAAGATCCCTTAGAGAAGGAAATGGCAACCCACTCCAGTATTCCTGCCTGGGAAATCCCGTGGACAGAGGAGCCTGGCGGGCTACAGTCCACAGAGGCACAAAGAGTCGGAGATGACTGAGCATGCACACACACACGTGTCAGGGGAGGGGATGCTTCATCCAAGAATCTAAAATCAACAGGGTTTTACTGACTCACTTCCTGGTTGTTGTCTTCATATATTTCTGCCATCTTTATAACAGGTATATTTCATATATTTCTGCCATCTCTGAAAATAATAGCTAATCATTTTCCATCATTGTTTTCAGTCTGTTTAACCTTCATTGTGCTCCGGGAAGCTCCCTTTTTCCCTCTATTTCTCCATTTTGTCCGATTGTTTTTTCATCTTTACTCCATCCACTTAGCTGCAACCCTTTCCACAATGAGTGAGTGTGCCTTGGTTGACTTCATTTATAGTCAAAACTGAAAATGCCTCTTTGAGTGGAGGGCCACATTATGAATGACCCCTGTTGCATATTCCTAGATTTGTTTTGAGAGTTGCCCGGCCCATAGCTGTGTGCTCTTGCCACAGACCCTGGGCCCTAGTTCTCCTCTGAGGACTGGAGAAAACTCTCAGAGTCACCAAACCATAGTCAGGACACACCTGCTCGGTTCCCCTCCCCTCCCCCAGTCTGTCTGCTTCTATGGTCTGCTAAGGTAGCCCTCCAGTATCCTGATCCGTGTGTTTATCACATGCCTATAACTTTCCTTGCCAGTATAAAGGTGAATTATAGGTGTCACGTCTGCTCGAATCATGCTGTACCATCAGATGTGGATAGATATTCATGATACTGACAAAGTCAAGCTGTGTACCTGAGATGCCAGAATTTTTATTACTCTTTTTTGATTGGAGTCTGTTTCTTTATCAATGCTGTGTTCATTTCTACTGTTTTATTAGTACTTTTGAAAAGGTCAGGATCCCTTTATGAGGAGACTATTGTCCATTTTGTTAGCATCTGTCAAATGTTTTAGTGAGAAAAGTAACTTTTTTAACGTATTTTTTTGTCTTGTTTCAGGTGGTACCATGAGAAATTTGAAGATTATCCAAAATTCAGAAAAATCATGATTCCATTTTTGGTTTAAGTTTGTCGTCAGTGGAATTATCTTTGACTTGAAGCTTTTCAATGATGTTTCTCTTGGGACCATGTAAATGAACTGATGTCTCTGTAATTTTTCTGGTACTTCACTGTTTTAAGATTTGCTCTAGGATTTTTTTCCCCTAGCAAATGTGTAAGCTGCCTAATAACAGTCTAATCAAACTGAAATCACAGACTAAAGTATGACGCTGGCCACCAACCAGGTCAGGAATCTGAACTCCTCTGATTTGGGGTCTGCTTCCATGGAGTGGGGCTTGGTGGCTCAAATGGGAAAGAATCCGCCTGCAGTGCAGGAGACCTGGGTTCCGTCCGTGGGTTGGGAACATCTCCTGGCCAAGGGCATGGCAACCCACTCCAATATTCTTGGCTGGAGAATCCCATGGACAGAGGAGCCTGGAAGGCTACAGTCCATCAGGTCTCAGAGAGTCGGACGCGACTGAGCGACTGATACTTTCACTTTTCACTTTCACTTTCCATGAACTGAAACATTTCTGTAGCCCTTACACAACCTCTACAGCATGAGTTTAAGGTCAAAGGTGACATCCGCCTCCCCCCCACCAGAGGTATGTTCTATCTTCATGTCCCTCATCCCGCCAGATCAGACAGTTCTGGGTACCCACGGTGTACCCACAGCCTCTCACAATTGGGTGCTGGGCGGGCAGAGAAGTTGGGCCTGGAGAGGCCCAGTGGAGGCTGCTACCAAAGGCCTCTGGCACCTGCTCCAGCCTGGTCCACCACGTGACCTCACTGGGAGGCAGGGGGCCAGGGGCATTCTTCAGGAACAGGCCGCTGCAGCCCCCGCAGGAGGACTTCTGGTGGCCCTGGGCTGAGGGCATGAAGGTGCCCCAGCCAGCCCTCCCATCATGTCCTTCACCAGGCGCTGCTGGCCTGGGATGGCTTTCCTTCCTCCTTTGAGGGAGAACTAGAATTTTTTCAGGCACTTTTTTTTTTTAAGTACTTTTCAAGATTGCACACCTGCAACTTGAAGCAGAATTTCTTAATTCTCGATGCTCCTAACTCTACAGAGATCAATGGCAGTAATAACATTGACTAAGTATTGCCAGATATGTCAAAGGAGCCTCCCCTTTGGAAGGCTGTTGAGTCTCTGCCGTGAAAATGTAATGAACACGGTGAAGACCCCTCCTCTCCTCTGTTGCTTCTGCATTTGCAGAGCTGGGAACTGGAACAGGGGTGAGTGGAAAGAGTTCCTGTTCGCTTATGATTGCTGACCATGCTGAGTGACGGGGGGACTCCAAGACGCACGATATGGTGTCTTATGCATTCTTCAGCTGCCGCCTCCTGGCAGGGAGCACGCCCTCTGGCCCCTGCTCTCTGGGCCCCTGGGCACCCCATCGGATCAGCCCCCCTCTCCCCTTCTCCTGGTTCACCTTCCCAAGCAGGGGCTCCCTCCGCATGAGTTTTCATGTAGAAACTGTATTCTTGGTATTAGCGGTTTGTTACAGTCTCTTAGGGTTTTCGAAAAGCTTTTCCTGATGTGGTTGTCCTTCATTTTAACTAAAACTGGAATGCTTTTGCAGGGAACTTTTATGATCAGATAAACTCTGTGCTTCATTTTAACTAAAACTGGAATGTTCCTGCAGGGAAACTTTATGATCAAATAAACTTTGAACCTTTTTCTGACTGAATAACAACTTGAAACTATGAAACAGTAAATATTTAGAGTGTCGTCTGGAAAACTCAGAAATCTGAGCAAGCCTTAACTGATTTGGGCCCTGGGTCCTGGAAGGCGTACCTGGCCAAGAAGAGGCTTGTCTGGGAGTCAGAGAGGCCCGCTGGGGATTCTGCGTCTGTTGGTGCTCCTTTTTTGTGATCCAGAATTTGGAGTTCAGTGGGGATCTGACGCGCAGTCCCTGCCTCACTGGCACGCACTGTGTCTGACACAGGAAGAGATCTCAGTCTGCCTCGTCTGCCTGTCTTCCAATTGCTAGACACTAACGTAGCACGTTATGACAGTTCGTTATTGTGTTCAATATAAAAATAAAGGAGATTAATAAAATTACATTGAAGGCTCAGTCATTTTGTTACTCTTCTGTGTGGACAATTCTTCACACTAGAAGTTCAGACGGTAAACGTGAGTTTCAGCCCTGCAGTCTCCTTCCCACTCATATTAGCATTTCACGTGTGTGTGTGTGTGTTAGTCGCTCGGTCGTGTCCGACTCTTTGTGACACTATGGACTGTAGCCTGCCACGCTCCTCCGTCCATGGGATTCTCCAGGCAAGAATACTAGAGTGGGTTGCCATTTCCTTCTCCAGGGGATCTTCCCAACCCAGGAATCGAACTCCAGTCTCCTGCATTGCAGGCAGATTCTTGACAGTCTGAGCCACCAGTTAAGCCCTTACATTTCAGAGTGCCCAATATTTTTTGTCTCGTGATAGAGCTGTGTAACATTATTTATATAAATTTTATGCATTTCTGCTAGGGTTATTTTTAGATATTTTATTCTTTCTTGTGAATGAGACTATGTCCCCAAATACATTTTAGAACCAGGATGAATGAAAGGTATTCACAGTAATAAAGAATCCACCTGCTAATGCAGGAGACACAGGAGACTCAGCTTCAGTCCCTGGATCGGGAAGATGCCATGGAGAAAGGAATGGCTACCCACTCCAGTATTCATGTCTAGAGAAGCTCATGGACTGAGGAGCCAGGCGAGCTATATAGTCTGTGGGGTCACAGAGAGTTGAACGTGACTGAGCATACACACCCACACACTGATGCTTCTGTATTTGTCACATCCAGCCATGCTTTTTAGTTTAGTTACTAAGTCATGCTGGACTCTTGGTGACCCCGTAAGACGGCAGCACTGCAAACTTCCCTGTCCTTCACTGTCTCCTGGAGTTTGCTCAATCTCATCCAACCATGCTGCTAAGAGTATTTTAAGAATTCCAGCTTTTTGTTGTCATTAATCTCAGGTTCTCCAGCTTCGCAACATACCATTCTCAGATACCTTAACTAGCTCTTGTTTTGCAGTATTTGAAGCTGTTGGTACTGGTGTTGTCCACTGCTTATATTAGCAAGAAATTCAAGAGGAGGATTAAATCATAGAGGTGATTGCTATGATTTTTGCATAATCTTAACAGGAACTCCTAACTCAGAATTATTATTTTGATCACTTTTATTTTCTTGTGTGGTTATTGTTCTGTTTTCTTCTTTAGCCATTGGGATCATGTCTTTGCTGTTTCTGTTCATTTTCTGTTTACTAAGATTTTCTTTTTTTTTAATATATTTATTTTATTGTATTTTTTAACTTTACAATATTGTATTGGTTTTGCCATACATCAACATGAATCCACCACGGGTGTACCCGTGCTCCCCATCCTGAACCCCCCTCCCACCTGCCTCTCTGTACCATCCCTCTGGGTTGTCCCAGTGCACCAGCCCCAAGCATCCAGAATCGTGCATCGAACCTGGACTGGCGACTCATTTCATATACGATATTATACATGTTTAAATGCCATTCTCCCAAATCATCCCACCCTCTCCCTCTCCCACAGAGTCCAAAAGACTGTTCCATACATCAGTGTCTCTTTTGCTGTCTCATACACAGGGTCATCGTTACCGTCTTTCTAAATTCCATATATATGCGTTAGTATACTGTATTGGTGTTTTTCTTTCTGGCTTACTTCACTCTGTATAACTCCAGTTAGATTTTCAAATTCACTTCGCACAGATGAGAAAGGAAGACAAGGATCTCCCAGCCGGTGTAGAGGAGATGACAGGCTAAGACTAGGTTCACGTGGACATTCTGATCTTGCAGCTCTTCACTGGTTGCTCTCAATGCTTATCTTTTTTTGTCTGTTTTACTCTAGCTTTTTATGTATTTATCTATTCTTGGTTGTGCTGTGTCTCTGGTTGCAGCATGCGGTCTTTCCTGAGCTTCAGTGCTCAGGCTTCTCATTACGGTGGCCTCTCTTGTTCGGGAGCACGGAGCTCCGGCCTCAGGAGCCGTGAGGCACGCGTGTGGAGTCTTCCCGGGCCAGGATTGAACCCAGTGGCCCCCACTTTGCAAGGCGGATTCTTCACCACTGGACTATCACAGAAGCCCTGATCTAAATGCTTTTAGAAAACCAGTCTTTTTGCTTGCAGTGGTGCTTTTTACTTTTCAACCGTTTGGGGGAATTTTATTTAAACTTTTTTTTTGTTCTTTTCCCATGTGTGGGTGTACTGGAGATTATTATCTGTGCAATTTCTCCTTTGAGGAATCTTGAGTTTTCCTTTGTAGCCTCAAACCTTTTTTTATAAAATACAACATCATTTTAAACATTGGTGCCATTTGCTCTGTGGTTAATTCAGATACAGTATTTATACTGTTAGCATTCTCTGCAACCTTTTCTTCCAGATCACGTTTTCATTTTACTTCAAACAGTTCTTGCTTTGTGTTTTGATGCTGTTGTTTTTCATAGTTTTCCACTCTATAATCTGTACCTGCTATCAGTATAAGATAATCTACCTGCTTCATGCTTTTTGCCTTAATTCTGTTGCTGCTGCTGCTAAGTCGCTTCAGTCGTGTCCAACTCTGTGCGACCCCATAGACGGCAGCCCACCAGGCTCCCCCATCCCTGGGATTCTCCAGGCAAGAACACTGGAGTGGGCTGCCATTTCCTTCTTCAATGCATGAAAGTAAACAGTGAAAGTGAAGTCGCTCAGTCATGTCCGACTCTTCGTAACCCCATAGACTGCAGCCTACCAGGCTCCTCCATCCATGGGATTTTCCAGGCAAGAGTACTGGAGTGGGTTGCCATTGCCTTCTCTGTGCCTTAACTCTGCTCTGATAAAAAGATGGCCACAAAGCTCTTTTTGTTGATAAGTTCATCTGGCATTTCTTTGCCTGTCTCCTCATTCCAAGTTTTAAAAATCTTTTGTTTCAGTTACCTTTACCAACCTAACAAATGGACTTTGCCACTTAAAGCTCAAATTCTTTTACTAACTGAAATGTTCTTTTACACTGAAATGTTCTTTTATCATATTTTATGCTTTTATTGCTTGTTTGCAGCTTCTTTTGTTTACTTTCTATAGGGATCTGGAAAGGAGAGTTCTTTCTTTTTTTTTTTAAGCATCCTTAGGAATGGTTTGGGGCTTCCCTGGTGTCTCAGCAGGTAGAGAATCCACATGCATTGCAGGAAACACAGGAGATTCAGGTTCGATCCCTGGGTCAAGAAGATCCCCTGGAGGAGGAAATGGCAACCCACTCTGATATTCTTGCCTAGAAAGTTCCATGGACAAAGGAGCCTGGCGGGGTACAATCCAAAGGGTCACAGAGAGCTGGGTACGACTGAGCACTAAGCGTCCAAGGAATGGTTTTATATTTTTAGGAGTACACTTAGAAGTTCCCAGTTAAATATGATAAGCTGAACATATGCTTTTACTTCGCTCTGCTGCATTTTGACCCCCATTACAGTCCCTGTGAAGGAGTTTAAGGATTGGGGTTGGCCCCATCAGGAGAATGAGATTGAGTCATTGCAGCATATCCACAGCACGTGTGGGAGTGGAGACAGGTAGAATCGAGTAGAGGTGCTGTGATATGCACGCGTGCTCAGTCACTTCAGTCGTGTCTGACTCTTTGAGACCCCGTGGACGGTAACCCGCCAGGCTCCTCTGTCCATGGGGATTCTCCAGGCAAGAACACTGGAGTGGGTTGCCATGCCCACCTCCAAGGGATCTTTCTGACCTAGGGATCGAGACCACTTCTCCCACATCTCCTGCCTTGGCAGGTGTGTTCTTTACCACTTGTGCCACCTGGGGCTGTGATGGTGGTCGTCCCTAAATGCCAGAGCTGATGGGAGGGTGGAGGGCCAACTGCATAGAACGGGTAACAGTGCCTGCTCCCCCCGCTCCTCGTAAAGAGGACGCAAAGCCCAGAAATCAGCTCTGTGCCATCCCCAGGGGAGAAGCATGGTGGGGGCAGGGCTGGGAGGCCTCTCCAGGGAGAGCGAGAGCAAATAGATGCTTGCATGCTAGGAAAACAGGCCTCCACGTTTGAGTCTTCATGAACCATCGCATGTAGCGTGGTGGTTGTCACCTTCTGCCTCGGGCTGCGTGGGAACCTGCACGGGGTGGTATTGCCCGTTAGTGACAGCTCCTGCTCTGCTTTTCTGGTCCTTTTTTAAAGGTGTGAACTGATGACCAAGAATCACCAGATACTTAGAAAAGTCCCTGTCATGAAAAGCAAACAGCTCTGGAGAAAACCTCATTGCAGAAACAAAAGGGAAATGTTCTTTATTTGGTTTTGTTTTTTTTTAATTGTGACATCTGGGCAACTCAGCGTGCATAGATGAGTGGACATGTGTGGGACGGTTATCGTGCACTGAAATGTGACTCAGCGCCGTGAAGGGGTGGGTGGCTGATGGAGGCTGACAAACCACATCCGATGGACGTTTTATATCCAGATATGTCAAGACCTCTCAAATCTCAATAATATTTTAAATATTTTTTAATGGGCAGAAGGTTCGAATGGCCACTTCCCCAAAGAATATGTACAAATGGCAAAACGCACATGCAAAGATGCTTACCCTCTTCCGTCACTAGGAAAACACCAGTCAAGCCGCAATGAGATACCACTACCCACCTCTTGGAATATCTGAAATTAAAAAGGATGACCAACCAAAGCTTGGCAAGCAGGCGGAGGCCCAGGAACCCTCACAAACTGCTAGTGGGAATGGGGGACGATCTAACCACCTTGGGAAGCACTGTGACAGCTTGTTAAAAAGTTAAACATATGCTTCATGCATGATTCAAACAGTTCACTCCTAGGCATTTACTCAAGAAATAAAATAAATAAATAAATATCTATACAAAAACTTCTACATGA
Organism: Bison bison bison; assembly: GCF_000754665.1. Taxonomy (NCBI): domain Eukaryota; kingdom Metazoa; phylum Chordata; class Mammalia; order Artiodactyla; family Bovidae; genus Bison; species Bison bison. Next base: position 5,192,496 of record NW_011494949.1, read on the forward strand.
ATGTTCACAGCAGTTTTATTTATAATACCAAAAACTAGAAACAATGCAATTGTCCACCAACAGATGAATGGTTTAGACATATTGTTGTGTGGCCATACAATGGAATACTACCCTGTACTAAAAAGGAATACAGTATGAATCTCCACAACAGCATGAATATATCTCAGAATCATTTTGCTTGCTGAAAGAAGCCGGTTAATGAGTGCCAACTTCAATGTGTGCAGATAGACATTTGCCTGGGAATGCAGGCAGGGGATGGAGTCTTACAAAAGGGCATAAGGGAATCTTTGGGGTTGATTGTGTGAAGAGTCCACAGCTGGATGCATCAAATTATACACTCTAAGTATATGCAGTTCATTGTATGTCCCTTACATCTCAAGCTTAAAAAATATATTATTACACTCACAAGACAATATGTGAAAATGAAATTATTGGAGAACAGTGAATCTAGTAACTCAGAAAATGAGAATTTGATAGAAGAGGTAGAAGGTTACATCAAGGTTGTCCTAGAAAATATAACTGAAGACCAAGAACAGGGCAACACAGCATCATGTAGGAGGCCCCACATTTGATTGTACATTTGAAACTAGGGGAACTCAGACTAGACAGGAAGCCGGGGTTAGCTTTCTGGTGAAGGGAGGAAGCAAGGGGAAAACCACCACCAGAGAGTGATACGGAGTTTCAAGTTGAGAGGGAAACACAGAGCAGTGTATCTGTGGAGAACAGTGGGCAATAGAAGTATAAACACGGATTGGACACCCAGAAGTCCTTGACTGTGAGCAAGATGTCTGATCTTCAAAGACAAGAGAGACTGGAACTCAGCCAGGAATCGAGAAGACTTCAGTGTTCCAGAATGGGTACTTTTTCTTCTTTGTTTTAAACATCTAAAGCAAATACATCACATCTATTTTTCAAGTATTAATACTCATGCTGGGTGGCTATATTTTACTTTGTGGTTTTATGTGTTCTTTTATATTTTCGTTAAACAAGAAAAGAATACAGAAATGGACAGGGGAGTCTGGATGGTGAGGAAAGTGAAGTCAAGATGCTGTGAAGAGGAAAGAAGGCGGGCAGTAATCTCTGCGTGTCTTGAGTCAGACCCCCCCCCCCCCCCCCTTGCACAAGGAGACTCCCAGGACCATGGAGAGCTCCCCGCAGGCAGCTGTTCTGTTCCTAGGACAGAGGGTCTCACACTTTCTTTTGTTGCCATCTTTGTTGGGGGATTAGAGGCAGCACACGTTGCTGAGAGCACTTTTGAGATTTGATGACAGTTCTTGCACACTGAATGAAGGAGTTTAATGGGTGGCAGACACTGTATCGATGTATCCCCAGGGAGAAAAACCAAGATGAGGTGACTCAGTACATCTCTCAAGCACTGAATTAGACAAGGGGGTTAAAAGGCACAGGCTTCCCAGGTGGCTCAGTGGTAAAGAATCTGCCAGCCAATGCAGGAAATGCAAGACGAGCAATTGATCCCAGGTGGGGAAGACGTCCTAGAGTAGAAAATGGCAACCCACCCCACAATTCTTGCCTGGGAAATCCTATGGATAGAGGAGCCTGGTGGGCTACAGTCCATGGGGCTGTAAAGAGTCAGGCATGACTCAGCAACTGAATACACACGTAAAAGGCACAGTACAGTTTTTAAAGTAATTTTATGTGTTTTTTATTTTGGGGTGCGCTGGGTCTTTGATGCTTTGCATGGGCTTTCTCTAGTTGCAGCACGTGTGGGCTGCTGTTCCTCGTGGTGCTCAGGCTTCTCACTGTGGAGGCTTCTCTTACTTCAGAGCACGGGCTCTAGGCACTAGGGCTTCAGGAGTTGCCGCACTTGGGCTCAGGAGCTGTGGCTCTCAGTCTATAAAGCAGGGGCTCAGGAGCTGTGGCTCTCAGTCTATAAAGCAGGGGCTCAGGAGTTGGGGCTCTCAGTCTATAAAGCGGGGGCTCAGGAGCTGGGGCTCTCAGTCTATAAAGCGGGGGCTCAGGAGCTGGGGCTCTCAGTCTATAAAGCAGGGGCTCAGAAGCTGGGGCTCTCAGTCTATAAAGCAGGGCTCAGGAGCTGTGGCTCTCAGTCTATAAAGCGGGGGCTCAGGAGTTGGGCACATGGGCTTAGCTGGTCTCCAGCATGTGGAAGCTTCCCGGACCAGGGATCGAACCCATGTCTCCTGTATTGGCAGGTGGATTGTTATCCACTGTGCCACCAGGGAAGTCCCACAATGCAGTTTTAACCCCAGCAGATCTGGGGTCTCGTGTGAACCCCATACCGCAGGTCTGGTGCAGAAGGAAAATACAAGGCAATGTTTGCGTTATGAGAAATGGAGAACAGAGGGCCCTCAATCTGCTCAGAGAATATAGCATTTTTTTTTTTTTTTTTACAATTCAGGGAGAAATAGTCTGGGCCGAGCCCATACCCATAGAGGCCAGAGGAGTGAAGGGCA
>NW_011494949.1:5195031-5216534 GCF_000754665.1 Bison bison bison
CCCATGTCTCCTGCATTGGCAGGCAGATTGCTATCCACTGTGCCACCAGGGAAGTCCCACAATGCAGTTTTAACCCCAGCAGATCTGGGGTCTCGTGTGAACCCCATACCGCAGGTCTGGTGCAGAAGGAAAATACAAGGCAATGTTTGCGTTATGAGAAATGGAGAAGAACAGAGGGCCCTCAATCTGCTCAGAGAATATAGCATTTTTTTTTTTTTTTTACAATTCAGGGAGAAATAGTCTGGGCCGAGCCCATACCCATAGAGGCCAGAGGAGTGAAGGGCAAGGAAGCTTCTGGGACCAAATTTAGTCCAAAGTTGGTGGAAATAAAGTGAGAAAGGGGGAGTAGGGAGGGGCTAGGATAACACAGGAGAGGAGCATATGAAGAGGACACCATGCACCAGCCAAAGGACAAAAGTCCCGTCGTTCAGGGCCCACCGGAGGTGTCTGAGTGGGAAAGGGACCACGTTGGACCTGGGGGCTGCCGTGGTTTCTCCATCGCAGTAAGCCGGATGCAGAGGAGATGGCAGGAGCCGGAGATGGCTGGGCAGTCAGGAGGAGAGGAGAGGAGGATCTGCCCCAGACAAATGTGGAGGTGGGGATGAGAATGATGAACATTGACGAGTGGAAGATGAAAGGCTAGTGGTTTTGAATTTTCTTTCTTTAATTTTTTTCTTTGGCCATGGCTCACAGCTTGAGAAATCTTAGTGCCCTGACCAGGGATGGAACCCGGGTCCCTGCACACTGAGTCCTGACCACTGGCGAGGAAAGTCCCATGAAAGGCTGCATTTTAAAGGAAACCACAAATATACCCCCACACATGTGATAGAAAGGCTCTAGTTAAAATCTGACCATGCCAAGTGTCAGGAAGGACTTGAAGCAACTCAGGGTCACACGCACATGACCGGTGGGAATAGAAACTGTCAAGACCACGTTAGAGGAAAAGCAATTTCCTTCCTTTCTTTTTTCTCTTTCTCTCTCTCCTCACCCTACCCCTTTTTTCATTTCTTCCTTTCGTTCTTATGTTGCTTTTCTATTTCCCTTCCATTTTTTCCCCCTCTTCTTTTTGGATTGTCAAATATTTAATGTTAACTAAAGACCAAACATCTCACTTTTTTTAAGATTTTTTTTAGTTTTGGCTGTGCTGAGTCTTTGTTCCTGCGTGTGGGCTTTCTCTAGTTAAGGTGTGCAGGCTTCCCACTGCGGCCGCTTCTCTTCTTGGGAAGCACGAGCTCCAGAGTTCAGGCTCAGTGGCTGTGGCACATGGGCTTAGCTGCTCCTTGGCATGTGGGATCTTCCTAGACCAGGGATCAAACCCATGTGCCCTGCAGTGCAGGGTGAATTCTTAACCACTGGACCACCAGAGAAGCCCAGTCTTATGTTTTAATCACTATTTGGTAATGAACAGCAAGCCCTGTTGGCCCACCACATACCATCTATCTAAATATAAAAAAAACCTTGTAACATACCCTTAGTCTCAATTCTGAGTTTGAAAGTTAAGCTGAATTTTAGGAAATGTTGATTATAAACAGTAATTGAACTTCTTAAATTTTTTCCTTGTTCTTTGTGAAGACCATTCACAGTGCAAATTTAGTAAACACACACTTGCACATTTTAGAAGTTATGTTCCTAATACTTACCTTGCCTAAAAGACTTAAAATTAGTGAAGGCTTTCCTTCATTGTCAAAGCTCAGAAGTCTTCATCCCATGGCATGCTGAATTAAAAACGTGATACTAAAGGACTTGGAAATCATTTATCACACACTACAACCATAATACCATAAGAGACTCCAGTCCAAGTTGGCAGGCAAAACATAATTTAAATTTAAGGTCCTGTATTTAAAGAGAAAATACATTTTCAATTTGGATAAATAACAACAATTCCATTTTCAAAGGCTCGGCACCACCACAGGGGACAGAATGCTCACGCAAGCACCATTATTCACAGTGTCCTGTTCTTTCTAGAGCTTTGAGGCCAGTCAAGTAGTAAATAAGAATGAACATTTTTCTCTGTGAGATTCAGAAGTTGTAACTTATTTATCTCCCTCCATTAAATAGTGCTCCATTTTCTTCTAATCATTTAAAACTGGGACTGCTCAATGTGGAGCTCCTCCAAGCACAATGCAAACTGGTTTGACCAGACAGAAGCAGACATTTACCAAGAAGATAATCTTTATTAACATCATTTAAGGTCCTGTATTTAAAAAGAAAACAGCATTTAACCCTCTTTTTTTTCTTTATTAAAAAAGCTAGTCCAAAAATGATCTTATCCTGTAAAGACACATCTCTTCCAAACCACAGGAAAAGAGAGAGGAGTAATTTTCTATTTTATTTTTAACGTGTGCCCTTACAGTTCCTCACAAAATCACTCTCTGATGCACCAGAAAAGCGTTTGCAGATTGTGTTATGGGGATGATGGTGTATGAGGCTGTCAGACACATATTCAACAACACCAGGAGGCTGATTGTTAACATGCTGAAATTATTCAGACATCAAATGGGTGATTGCTCATTATTTACACAGAAGGCTGATTCAGCAACCACCTCATTCAAGGTCCAGAGGGTTAACCCTTCTTCTCTACTTTCTGCAGGCCAATCTTCCTCTGATAAAATCTTATGCCTTATTAGGATAGAAATCTCTGGCATTTTCCCAAGTGTTTTCTGAAAGCACGCTATGCTAAGTCACTTCAGTTGTGTTCGACTCTGTGCGACCCCATAGACGGCAGCCCACCAGGCTCCCCCGTCCCTGGGATTCTCCAGGCAAGAACACTGGAGTGGGCTGCCATTTCCTTCTCCAATGCATGAAAGTGAAAAGTGAAAGTGAAGTCGATCAGTCGTGTCCGACTCTTGGCGACCCCATGGATTGCAGCCTAACAGGCTCCTCCGTCCATAGGATTTTCCAAGCAAGAGTACTGGAGTGGGGTGCCATTGCCTTCTCCGGAAAGCATGCTAACAGCCCATAAACAGAGACGGCAACCTCAAGTGTTCCATCCACCTCAGGCTGACCAATGCCCTGGGAGCTGGGTGCCAAGGGTTACGTGTGCACACAGCATGGCCTTCCTGGCTTACATTATATCCACTCCACCTCCCAACAGCGCTGCCCCAGGGGCTCATCCATCAAGATCCACCTGAAGACCTGGTAGGGAACCTGGGACGGAGTCAGGGCTCAAAACACACTTGTTAGATGAACAAAACAACTCCCACATTGCTTGTCACTCAACATGAAAGCCAAGGTAGAAAAGCTCCATGCTGAAGAGAAAGCCTGGACGGGATGACATGGACCAAAGGACCGGAAACTCGTGTCCTGCAGGGGGTTTGTGGCTTTCACACGGACAACCTGGACCCTGTGCCTTTCGCCGCCTCTGGCTGGAGGTCACTCAAGTTTATTGCCAAACACAGCTGGCCTGAGTATTTTCAGACCTGTAACAGTCTTGGAAGCCTGCACTCTCGGAAGCAAATGAGGGCGTGCACACGGCAACCTGTGGGGTGTCCCCTGGGGTCCTTCTTTGACAGAAGCAACTTTCAGAAGCTGCAACACCTCCCTGGGCCAGCTCGGGGCTCACATGTTTGCCTCTTTGGTCTGTTACTTGACCTTATTCTCAAAGTGCTAGCTCAGCCCCAACTAGCGTCACTAACGAGATTAGGGGTGTGTGGGGGCTATGAAGCCAAGATTGCCAAAGAAGTCTAGAGCCCCAGTGTGATTCAGGAGTCCCTGGGTCCTTGAGCCTTCTGCAACACCCCTGGGAAGGCTCCACTGTCTTCGTTTTTCCAACTGAACGTGAGTTCCCCACCCCCACTGGGACCAGCTCTAAGCTGAGGTTCGGTGTGGGACCCCGGTGCCATCCACCCAGCCCCGGCAGGAGGCTGGCCCTGGGACTGCAATCTCCCTTCTGGCAGCCTCTTTCTCTGAAGAGGGCAGCCCTCCCTCCTGGTTCGGGACCCTGGGGGACCCAGGTACCCAGCCCTGGCTCCTGTGAGCTGCCCGCTCGCCCACACCTGGGTGCCCTCTGACAAAATCACTCTGCTGCAGCCGCCGCAGGGCCAGGACAGGGGCCCAGGCCTGTTCCCACTGCACTCTCCTGCTCATCCACTCCTGCCCCCGGGGGCAGGTCTGCAGGTCTCTTCCTTCCTCCCTTCCCCATGCCCAGGGTTGGAAGGGACCAGGCTTCCCATGCTGCCCTTGCTTGCTTTCATTCTGCCCTCCAGCCTTATGGCTAAGTCCTGCTGTTGCGCAAGCTACAGCCCACAACTCAGGACTGGTTTCTCTTGAAGGGGCTGAAGTCAGGTGGTATTCTAGAAACTGTCATCTTTCATGATTGCCAGCTGCCTTCTTTGTTTTAACCCCAAGTGACTGTCCCTTAGCCCCAACAGAGGATCCTGTTCTTTTACTGATTCGGAGTCCTTCCAGCACCCACCCGGCCAGGGTGCAATGCCAGGCTTCTCCTGGCTTGACCTGGCAGCAGCTGGCACTCTCCCTGACAGGGACTTCTCTCTCTACCTTTCGCCTGCTTTGCATCCAAACCACCCCTGTTCCAGTTTCCTCTGTCCCGTGACTGCACAGCCTTAGTCATCAGCTATCTGCTCAGTTCTTTGTGAGGAAAAACCATCCAGTGGCTATCTTGGCTAAATCTGAAATCTAGCAAGACAGAGGGCTTACTATACTGTGCCCACCTCAAAGAATGCTTCTCCAGGGCCGGGTTTCCTCTCTTCTCAGATTCCTCCTGTGACTTTCATCTCTGCTAGATTCAGGGGAGAATGTCTTCCCCAGGGTCCAAGGCACAGCAATTTGAATCACTCTGCCCGCTAATTCCATCCCTAGAAACATGTCTTATGGGTGGGACCCTCTTGGCATTACACCTCTGAGAGAAGAGAAATGCCAAAGGCAATGGATACCCAACAGGTCAACCCGGTAGGGAAGCCCTCTCCAGTCAGCCTCCACACCTTCCCCGGTAAGCCCACAGTCAGGGACAGTGCCTACGGATCAAGCCCACTTCCCACACACACTTACAACTCATACTCTGTGATTGGCAGTTACTATGCCTTGCTGGTGGCTGAGACAGTAAAGCATCTGTCCACAATGAGAGAGACCTGGGTTCGATCCCTGGGTTGTTGGGAAGGCTCCCTGGAGAAGGAAATGGCAACCCACTCCAGTACTCTTGCCTTGAAAATCCCATGGATGGAGAAGCTTGGTGCAGGCTACTATCCATGGGGTCTCAAAGAGCCGGAAACGACTGAGCAACTTCACTTTCACTTTCATGGGGAGTTGGAGAAAAGACTTTCAGCTCAAAAAAAAAAATTCCTTTGAGTCAAGCTTCCACAAAATCTAGAGCCGAATCCATAGTTTTTGTGTCAATAGCATAATTAGCATAACTTTGTGATACAGTTAAAACTCAAGTGTGGTGCCTCTAACCTTGTTCTTTCTCAAGATTTCTTTGGCTGTTTGGGGTGCCGTGCAAATTTTAAGATCGTTTGCCCAATTTCTGTGAAAATGCCATTGGAGTTTTTACAGGGATTGCATTTATTTGTAGATTGCTTTTGGTAGTATGGACATTTTAATACTGATTTTTCCAATCTATGAGCATAAAATATCTTTCCATTGTGTCTTCTTCAATTTCTTTCACTAATGTCTTGAAGTTTTCAATATACAAGTCTTTCATTTCCTTGGTTAAGCTTATTCCTAGGTTTTCTATTCTTTTTGATACAGTTGTTAAATGGGATTAATTTATCTTTCTGATAGCCTGTTATTAGTGTACAGAAACACAACACACTTTCTTTTTTTTTCTTTTTTTAAATTTAAATTGATTTATTTTAATTAGAGGCTAATTACTTTACAATATTGTATTGGTTTTCCCATACATCAATATGAATCCGCCACGGGTGTACACGTGTTCCCAATCCTGAACCCCCCTCCCACCCCCCTCCCCATACCATCCCTCTGGGTCATCCCAGTGCACCAGCCCCAAGCTTCCTGTATCCTGCATCGAACCTGGACTGGTGATTCATTTCTTATATGATATTATACATGTTTCAATGCCATTCTCCCAAATCATCTCACCCCTCCCTCTCCCACAGAGTCCAAAAGACTGTTCTATACATCTATGTCTCTTTTGCTGTCTCGCATACAGGGTTATCGTTACCATCTCTCTAAATTCTATATATATGCGTTAGTATACTGTATTGGTGTAAAAATATGGAACGCTTCATGAATTTGTGTGTCATCCTTGCTCAGGGGCCATGCTAATCTTCTCTGTATCGTTCCAGTTTTAGTATGTGTGCTGCCAAAGCAAGCACCACAACAGACTTTCATGTGTTGATTTTATATCCTGCAGTGTTACTGAATTTGTTTATTAATTCTAATAGTTTTTTGATGGAGTCTTAGGGTTGTCCTATATTTAATGTTATGTCATCTGCAAATAATGACAGTTTTACTTCTTCCTTTCCCAACTTGATTCCTTTGATTTCTTTTCCTTGCCTAATTGCTCGGTCTAGGACTTCCAATAACAGGTTGAATAAAAATGGTGAGAGTGAGCATTCTTATCTTGTACCTGATTTTGGAAGAGAAGGTTTTCACCACTGAGTATGTTCCTGTAGGCTTGTCATCTATGGCTTTTTCATGTTGAGGTATATTCCCTCTATACTTGCTCTGTTGAGAGTTTTTATCACAAATGGATGTTTAATTTCATCAAATGCTTTCTCTGCATCTACTGAGCTGATTTTTTTAAATGTAAATTTATTTATTTTAATTGGAGGTTAATTACAATATTGTATGAGTCCACCACAGGTATACATGTGGCGTATATTTTTATCCTTCATTTTGTTTAATGTGGTATATCAGATTGACAGACTCGAGGATACTGAATCATCTTTGCACCCCTGGAATAACCCTCCCTTGTTTATGGTGTATGATACTTTTAATGCATTGGTGAATTTGGTTTGCTAATATTTTTTGAGAATTTTTCCTGTCTATATTGATCAGTGATATTGGCCTGTAATTTTCTTTTTTTCTGTGGCACCCTTGCCTGGTTTTGGTGTTAGAGTAATGTTGGCCCCATAAATGAGTTCCAAAGAGCACCTCCCTCTTCTATTTTTTGGAAGAGTTTAAGAAGGATTGGTATTAATTCTTCCTTGAATATTTGGTAGAATTCATCAGTGAAGCTGTCTAGTCCTAGATGTTGTTTCTTGGGAAGCTTTTGGCTTCTGATTCAATTTCTTTACTAGTCATTAGGGCACATAAGACTGTAACACTCACCTTGTGAGATGCTCCCCCGATGGCTTTGAAGAAGCCAGTTGCCATGGTGGAATCTGCCCTATGGAAAGGCCCACATGACGGGAGCTGAAAATGGCCTCTAGCTGACTCACAGCAGGAAGCAGAAGCCCACAGTCCTACAACCACAGGAACTGGAAGCTGCCAGCCAGCACGCCAGTTTGGAAGAAGAGCCTTGAAAGCAGAGTCTCTGATGGGACTCCAGCCCAGTGGACACCTTGATTGCAGCTGATGAGACCCTGCCCAGAGGACCCTGCTAAGCTGTGCCCAGAGTCCCAACCCTCAGAAACTCTAAGGTCATAAATGTGTGTTGTTTTGTACCTTAAATTTTGTGGTATCATTGTTATGCAGCAATAGATAACTGATAGCAATTATACAGAGTAGGATGGTTTGCCTTTTTTGTTGTTTTTTTTGAAAACTGCAGTTGACTGCAGACAAAGAACTTGTCAAAACAGCTAAGACAAATATGTATGTGTCAAGACATCTTCTTAACCTCAGAAAGAACCAGCAAATTTTATAAGACTACCTTTGTCTCAAGAGGCAGGTCAGGCGATCTGGTATTCCCATCTCTTTCAGAATTTTCCACAGTTTATTGTAATCCACACAGTCAAAGGCTTTGGCATAGTCAATAAAGCAGAAATAGATATTTTTCTGGAACTCTCTTGCTTTTTCGATGATCCAGCAGATGTTGGCAATTTGGTCTCTGATTCCCCTGCCTTTTCTAAAACCAGCTTGAACATCTGGAAGTTCACGGTTACGTATTGCTGAAGCCTGGCTTGAAGAAACTTGAGCATTACTTTACTAGTGTGTGAAATGAGTGCAATTGTGTGGTAGTTTGAGCATTCTTTGGCATTGCCTTTCTTTGGGATTGGAATGAAAACTGACCTTTTCCAGTCCTGTCGCCACTAAAGCAGAGACATTACTTTGCCAACAAAGGTTCAACTAGTCAAGGCTATGGTTTTTCCAGTGGTCATGGATGGATGTGAGAGTTGGACTGTGAAGAAGGCTGAGCGCCGAAGAATTGATGCTTTTGAACTGTGGTGTTGGAGAAGACTCTTGAGAGTCCCTTGGACTGCAAGGAGATCCAACCAGTCCATTCTGAAGGAGATCAGCCCTGGGATTTCTTTGGAAGGAATGATGCTAAAGCTGAAACTCCAGTACTTTGGCCACCTCATGTGAAGAGTTGACTCATTGGAAAAGACTCTGATGCGGGGAGGGACTGGGGGCAAGAGGAGAAGGGGACGACAGAGGATGAGATGGCTGGATGGCATCACTGACTCGATGGACTTGAGTCTCAGTGAACTCGGGGAGTTGGTGATGGACAGGGAGGCCTGGTGTGCTGCGATTCATGGGGTCGCAAAGAGTTGGACACGATTGAACAACTGAACTGAACTGAACCTTTTGTCTGTTCTAACTCCAGGGCTAACACCACAATGTCCTGGCCACATTGACACCACAATGACATTGGCCACAATGTCCTTGATGCTTTAAGTCATTTCAAAACATAATTTGTCAGAAGAAAGTACATGGAAATGGCAAGTCAGTAAAATAGTTTTTTTCTGAACTTCTAGGACCTTGGCCACAGAATGATGGAATGTAATCATTAATAATACTATCAATCAACTAAGAGCCAGTTTAAAAACTGTTGAAAGCAGGCCATTTTCCCAGGTTTTTAAAGATGAGATTCTCTACTCTTCCCTGAAGAAAATGGGACTGGGAAGTCATATTTATATTGCCACTGACTAATGGAATTCAGAGGAAATATTTCAGAATGTTCACCTTCATTTATAAAAGCTTCATCTCAGTGGCCCGGACGGTAGAGGATCTGCCTGCAATGCAGGAGACCCAGGTTTGATCCCTGGATCGGGAAGATACCCTAGAGAAGGGAATGGCAATCCACTGCACTATTCTTACCTGGAGAATTCCTTGGACAGGGGAGCCTGGTGGGCTACAGTCCATGGAGTCTCAAAGAGTCAGACATGACTGTGTGACTGACATCCTATTCTCATCTTTGTCAAATGCAACACAAATGAAATATTAGGCAGCAACTTCTTCAATTCCTAGATCTCCTAAGGCAGTCAGTTTTTACCTAAAATGAAGATATGTCTAATGAAACAGTGTAAAAGTCCCTCAGCATTTAGTGGCCTGTCTAGACATCTGTTGGCAAGTGGACAGGTGTCTGTCTATAGGGAAGAGCATGAAAGGTTGAACACTATTCACCTGAATTCAGGAAGGATGAAGGAGCTCTCTATCCCACCAGAAATGAAACGGGATGAATTCAACAGGCCTGGAGCATGGAGAGCTGATGGGATGTGGAGGTTGTCCGGGGGGCGGTCCTAGCATTAGGCTGAGGATTCGGTGTTCGCATCACCCATGCGCTAAGTCCCGTGGTGACCACTGCTTCTGTTCCAGATGGGAAAGGGGAGGTGGGAACTCCTGAAGATTCTCTACATGCAGTCCTCCTGGTCAAAGAGACCCACCCTTTGCCAGAGTACCTCCCTCACTTTGCATTTCCTTTGGGAAGATGCTGCAAACCCAGCTGCTTTATAGATCCCATTGGAAAAATAGATTTTTTTTTTAGTATCTATGAATTAGCTGGTTGAGGAAGAATGAATGAGATGGTCAAAACTCTGTCTTTTGGAGGGAATAGTTGCAAAAGTTTTATGTAATACCCAGAACTGAAAGTGAAAGTGTTCGTTAGTTGCTCCATCGTGTCTGACTCTTTTCAACCCCATGGACTGTAGCCCATCAGGCTCCTCTGTCCATGGGATTCTCCAGACAAGAATACTAGAGTGGGTAGCCATTCCCTTCTCCAGGGGATCTTCCTGGCCCAGGGATTGAACCTGAAGGGTCCTTGGGCTAAAGACAAAGTCCAAGGATGTTAAGGACATCTCACTTGCCATCTTGTTTCACAGAGTAATGCTCATCAGAGCTCGGCTGGGATGAGGCTGAGGAGGAAGGAAGCTCACAGACAAGTTCCCCAAACTTGGATGCATTTGGGAAGAGTCTCACCCAGATTCCTAGAAATATTGACTTAGACATTACAGAGAACTGATGGTTCATTATTCGCCAAAGCTTCAGGAGGGAAAAAACAAGCTGTGAAGAGAGAGGGTCATCTAGGAACCATGGTGCCCACACATTGGCCATTGCTAGGAACTGTTGAGGATCTTGGACAGCCAGTCACTGGGCGCTGCCATACGGTCCCACAAGAGAGTTCCTTCTTCAGGGTGACATGCCTCACAGCAGACAGCTCGAATCATCAGTGTCAAACTAGAGATAGAAGGAACTCAAGAGTCATGGTCAAGCTGGAGGCTGAAACTCCTAGCGGGTGAATTCCTGTTTTAGCTGTTTGCTGTCCCTGCTGTTGCCTGTGTGTGAATCCCATCTCCCCAGCAAGGTGAGGAGGGAGCCACTGCCCTTCGCTCTTCCCATCTCTCACCGTGGTTGACAGGTTGTCCTTCGGAGATAATGTCAAGGACTCAATAAATATTGGCTTGTAGAGAACCTGCTGGAGCAAGCACAGAAACTAAATTAAATTCTTCAGTTTGACGGAATTAAAAACAAGCCAGAGACTTCCCTGGTGGTCCAGTGGCTAAGACTCTGCACTCCTAATGCAGGCGGCCTGGGTTCAATCCCTTGTCAAGGAGCCACATGTGGCAGGTAAGACCCAGAACAGCAAGATAAATAAATATATATTTTTTTAAAAAACAGTCAATTCTCTCAATGAGATGATGAGTGCTTTTCTCTAGGAAAAAAAAAAAAATCTGACTTGCCTGACCTAAAAATATACATATGAGAAGCCATATTGTAGGAAGATCTCAAATTAATTAATGTCTAGCTCTTTGGAGAGTTTTCAACAGTCTGGATTGGTTGCTTCCCACAATTGCAAAGCAGCAAGATTTGTCTGAAAGGCTCCACGTGGCTGAGAAAACTCCACTGCCAACTGGGATCCCATGGAGGCCCTCGATTACTCCCTACTGATCTAACACTGATAGTGCTGTCTATCTTGAAAGCACCTAAAACAGAAAATGTTCCTTGGCATGAGTATCATTCCCCATCACTTTTCAAAGATGTGTTAAGGGAATATTTGGCCCAAACAGTCTATAAAAAAAATATTTCTCCCATAATGCCAAGCTAAATATTTCTGCTTTGAATAAGAAATATCTCCCTTAGGCCCATAGGAAAAAGTGAGGGACAAGCTTATGAAAAAATGCTCGATAACGTATGTCATTCAGGTCAGAGTGCAAATTAAACAATGACATACCGCTGCACATCCATTCAGATGCCCGGAATCCAACACTAACAATACTAAACGCTGGAGAGGATGTAGCACAAAAAAAGCTCTCATTCATTGCTTGTGGGAATGCAAAATGACACAGCTGCTTCTTTGGAGGACAGCTTGGTGTTTGCTTACAAAACTGAATGTACTCTTACCAAACCAGCGAATGTTTTTAGTCCTAGATGTTTGCTAACCTACATACCAGCCAGCAATTACACTCCTAGGTGTTTGCTAACCTAGCTGAAATGAACTGAAAATTTTTGTCCAGTTCTTCTGCCTTGGCTATTCTGCTGTTGATTCCCTCTACATTTGCAATTTACACAGCAAAGGAAATCATAAACAAGATGAAAAGACAACCCTCAGGATAGGAAGAAATATTTGCAAACAAAACAACTGAGAAGGGATTAATAGCCAGAATAAAGAAACAGCTTGTGTAGTTCAAAATTAAAAAACAAACAACCCCCCCAAAATTGACAGAAGACCTGAATAAACATTTCTCCAAAGAAGACACACAGTGCTCGCTTCGGCAGCACACATACTAAAACTGGGACGATACAGAGAAGATCCGCGTGGCCCCTGTGCAAGGATGACACGCAAATTTGTGAAGCGTTCCATATTTTGTATTACTCAGCCATTAAAAAGAATACATTTGAATCACTTCTAATGAGGTGGATGAAACTGGAGCCGATTATACAGAGTGAAGTAAGCCAGAAAGAAAAACACCAATACAGTATACTAACACATATGTATGGAATTTAGAAAGATGGTAACGATAACCCTGTATGTGAGACAGCAAAAGAGACACAGATGCATAGAACAGTCTTTTGGACTCTGTGGGAAAGGGAGGGGGGATGATTTGGGAGAATGGCATTGAAACATGTATAATATCATATAAGAAACGAACCACCAATCCAGGTTCGATGCAGGATACAGGAAGCTTGGGGCTGGTGCACTGGGATGACCCAGAGGGATGGTATGGGGAGGGAAGTGGGAGGGGGGTTCAGGATTGGGAACACGTGTACACCTGTGGCAGATTCATGTTGATGTATGGCAAAACCAATACAATATTGTAAAGTAATTAACCTCTAATTAAAATAAATAAATTTAAATAAAAAAAAACAAAGAAGACATACAGATGGCCAACAAACACATGAAAAACTGCTCAGTATCCTAATTATTACAGAAATGCAAATCAAAAGTATGATGAGGTATTATCTAACACTAGTCACAATGGCCATCATCAAAAAACCTACAAACAATACATGTTGAAAAGGATGTGAAGAAAAGAGAATCCTACTGCACTATTGGTAGGAATGTAAATTGATTTCACCACTATTGAGAACAGTATGAAGGTTCCTTTAAAAACTGAAAATAGAACTACCATAGACCCAGCAATCTTATTCCTGGGCATATACTCAGGGAAACCCATAATTCAAACAGATGCATGCACTCCAATGTCCACTGCAGCACTATTTATAATAGCCAGGACATAGAAGCAACCTAAAGGTCCATCAACAGAGGAGTGGATAAAGAAAATGCAGTGTGTCTATACAATGGAATACTCAGACAAAAAGAGGACTGATATTTTGCCATTTGTACAGAAATGAATGGACCTAGTGACGACCATAAGACTGAAGTAAGTCAGAAAGAGAAAAACAAACACTGTATAATATCACTTATATGTGGGATCTAGAAGAATGATTTCAGTTCAGTTCAGTTCAGTTCAGTTGCTCAGTCGTGTCCGACTCTTTGCAACCCCATGAATCGAACCACGCCAGGCCTCCCTGTCCATCACCAACTCCCGGAGTTCACTCAGACTCACATCCATCAAGTCAGTGATGCCATCCAGCCATCTCATCCTCTGTCGTCCCCTTCTCCTCCTGCTCCCAATGCCTCCCAGCATCAGGGTCTTTTCCAATGAGTCAACTCTTCACATGAGGTGGCCAAAGTACTGGAGTTTCAGCTTTAGCATCATTCCTTCCAAAGAAATCCCAGGACTGATCTCCTTCAGAATGGACTGGTTGGATCTCCTTGCAGTCCAAGGGACTCTCAAGAGTCTTCTCTAACACCACAGTTCAAAAGCATCAATTCTTCAGTGCTCAGCTTTCTTCACAGTCCAACTCTCACATCCATATATGACCACTGGGAAAACCATAACCTTGACTAGACAGACCTTTGCTGGCAAAGTAATGTCTCTGCTTTTGAATATGCTATCTAGGTTGGTCATAACTTTCCTTCCAAGGAGTAAGCGTCTTTTAATTTCATGGCTGCAGCCACCATCTGCAGCCATTTTGGAGCCCCCCAAAATAAAGTCTGACACTGTTTCCACTGTTTCCCCATCTATTTGCCATGCAGTGATGGGACCAGATGCCATGATCTTCGTTTTCTGAATGTTGAATTTTAAGCCAACTTTTTCGCTCTCCTCTTTCACCTTCATCAAGAGGCTCTTTAGTTCTTCTTGGCTTTCTGCCATAAGGATGGTGTCATCTGCGTATCTGAGGTTATTGATATTTCTCCCGGAAATCTTGATTCCAGCTTGTGCTTCTTCCAGCCCAGCGTTTCTCATGATGTACTCTGTGTATAAGTTAAATAAGCAGGGTGACAATATACAGCCTTGACGTACTCCTTTTCCTATTTGGAACCAGTCTGTTGTTCCATGTCAAAGCAGAAATAGAGACACAGATGTACAGAACAAATGTATGGTTACCAAGGTGGGGGGGATGAATTAAGAGATTGGGATTGACATACATATGCTGCTGCTGCTGCTGCTGCTAAGTCGCTTCAGTCATGTCCAACTCTGTGTGGCCCCATAGATGGCAGCCCACCAGGCTCCACTGTCCCTGGGATTCTCCAGGCAAGAACACTGGAGTGGGTTGCCATTTCCTTTTCCAATGCATGAAAGGGAAAAGGAAAAGTGAAGTAGTCAGGACCTCATGGACTGCAGCCCACCAGGCTCCTCCATCCATGGGATTTTCCAGGCAAGAGTACTGGAGTGGGTGCCATTGCCTTCTCCAGATATATATATACTGCTGCTGCTGCTGCTAAGTCACTTCAGTCGTGTCCGACTCTATGCGACCCCATAGACAGCAGCCCACCAGGCTCCCCCGTCCCTGGGATTCTTCAGGCAAGAACACTGGAGTGGGTTGCCATTTCCTTCTCCAATGCATGAAAGTGAAAAGTGAAAGTGAATTTGCTCAGTCATGTCCGACTCTTAGCGATCCCATGGACTATAGCCTACCAGGCTCTCCACCCATGGGATTTTCCAGGCAACCGTACTGGAGTAGGGTGCCATTGCCTTCTCCGATATATATCCTAGTGTGTACAAAATAGATAGCTAATGAAAACTTACTGTATAGTGTTGGGGTCCTTTAATGGACCAGAACCTGGTGGTCTGGGGTCGACGATAAGAAAGTGAAAGAAAGAAAGAAAGAGGCTAATATTCCCTGAGTTACACAGAAAACCAATAAAGCCCTTGGACAGAGCTTGTACCACTCGCATAGGCACAGGGCACCCTCTCAAGAAGTCTTGGGAGGTCTTGGAAGCCCGGGCAGGAAAATTAGCTCGGCAGGCCTCTGTGCTCCATGGACTCAGCCAGAAAGAGAGATAGAGAAAGAGAGAAAGAAGGGCACGGGGACCCAAGTCTCTGGTGGCACAAGCGTGCCTTATTGAATTCTGTGTGAGTAATATATACCATATTACAAGGTAGCTTCTTCAGATAAAGATCAAAAGACCAGACTTTACAAGTTACCAAGGAAACAAGGAGCCAGAGAGCCCATAAAGCCAAAAGGCAATCCATATCAAAAGAGGGTTGGAAATAATCCCTTTCACCATATGGAAAAGCTAATGAAGGAAATCCTACGCAAGAATCCCATCTCTTTGATCTCAGTCCTGGGAGTGGCTTGCCACTCTGCTCGGTCCTCTCAGGAACTGATAAGGAACAGAAGGCTCAAGAGAGATAGGAAACAGCACATAGGAGTCTCACTGTTAAACATTCCCTGACAATTCCCCCTATTTTATTATAGTTGTAAAAAAGGTCTTGACCATTTGACTTTGTTTAGTTGTAACAATTTTTGCAGAAAGGCAACAGTAAACAACAAATATAATTGCCAAGACAATCGCCAGAGTTACAGTTCCAGGCCCGATGCTGTGGGTGATGCTTTGAAACCATCCTCAGGGGTCTAGCCCAGATAATTGATCAGCTAGTTGTTCAGCTAAAATTTCCAGATGGGGGGTGAGGGCAGACTTTTAGAGAAGGTTTCAAAGATTTCTTTTTGCAATAATTGTACATTCAGAGAGGCATTATCATGTATATTTTGTAAATGAAATTTGATTTCCTCCCAGTTATAGGCACTATGACTGAATTGAACAAGAGTAACACAAAACTGAGAATTCCAACCACATTTTAGTATCACATGTTTTTGTACATCTATTAGTTGATCTCCAACCCATTTGATGGCTGTTTTTAGTTCCTGTATTTCATTTTGAATGTCCTCATCTATCCGAGCCTGAGTGGCCCACATAGTATGAGCATCTTTAGTCCAATTTTGGATAAAATTATGTGTTGAATTGAGGTTTGTAAAGCAACGCCAGCGCCAGGCAGCAGTAGTGTAAATGGCTATTAATCCCAAAATGCCAAGAATCAGGCATCCAATGAGTCATTTAGAGCATCGGAGTAATTTAGTAAGTAACTGGGAAGCAAGCCCGGCCGTGGGACCTTCTTCCCAGGGCCACTGGAGATTTACTGATAACCACAAATTATATTGAGATTGAAGAATCAAAAGGGATTCATTTCTTAAGGAAATATGAGTTAATACAGGTATATAATTTGCAATTTATACAAGTTACAGAACATAAAGTCTTATTGAATTATAAGTTTCCTATGGGTAAAACAAAAGGAAGGGGAATACAGGCTTGTATGAAACGTGATTGATTATAGCAAAAGCAATAAGTACTATGACTATGACTGGTTCCCGAGAAATGTCTGGTCTAAGTTCCAAGTTCTTCGGTGCTCGCAGCAAGTTTCCCCACGTCCCATTGTTCAGGCCCAATTTGTTTATTGAGGACGATCCGAGGACGAGGGGGTGCCATTCCACCGTCAAGCCAGCCAAGAAGTCCTTTGTCATGGTAATGTTCCATCGTAGTGTTAGTAACTTTCCAAGCCACTTGAGTAGCATAATCACACACGATGCTATTAATATCATCTGAGCAGTTAGACAACCACATACCATGGGGTCCCCAATTGACAATGGTGTGGCTCAGTCAGTTCAGTCACTGAGTAGTGTCCGACTCTTTGCGACCCCATGAATCGCAGCACTCCAGGCCTCCCTGTCCATCACCAACTCCCGGAGTTCACTCAGACTCACATCCATCAAGTCAGTGATGCCATCCAGCCATCTCATCCTCTGTCGTCCCCTTCTCCTCTTGCCCCTAATCCCTCCCAGCATCAGAGTCTTGTCCAATGAGTCAAATCTTCACATGAGGTGGCCAAAGTACTGGAGTTTCAGCTTCATCATCATTCCTTCCAAAGAAATCCCAGGGCTGATCTCCTTCAGAATGGACTGGTTGGATCTCCTTGCAGTCCAAGGGACTCTTAAGAGTCTTCTCCAACACCACAGTTCAAAAGCATCAATTCTTTGGCGCTCAGTCTTCTTCACAGTCCAACTCTCACATCCATACATGACTTGATTAGTAAGGGTTTTTATTTGTCCCCAAGAGGGAAGATCATAAGGTTGATGTCACTGAGGGCGGTGCGGAGATCTTTAGAGCCGACGTGACCTATATTGGAATTTCTTCCTCCTGGGTTTTTTGTTGTTTCATCTGCATTTTGAATGCTGGAGGCCCCCTTGGGTTGAATCTTCTGAAGAGGAAGTCATGTGAGTTGGTTGGATCCATCTGGGGAAATACATGCATACCCTTTTCCCTGTAAGATTAATTTCCCAGATTTCCATTGTTTATTGAACCCGTCTTGATCCCAAATGGGCAGAGGAAGAGAAGTGTCCTTCCTCCTCGAAATGTTTTTCTGATCTTGTCAAGATATGTCCTTGTGGTAAGTTTAAAAAATTTAAAACAAATAAAGCTGTGTTAACAATAGTTATAGGTTTAGAGAATATCTTATGTAGGAATCTAGTAGAGTCTGCTTTAGAAAGGGAAGATAGCAATGTTCCAGTGTATTCCCCCTTTTAACCTTTTTTATTTGCAATTTTAGTGTGTGATGTGCTCATTCGATTATGCCTTGTGCCTGTGGATTATAAGGAATACCTGTGATGTGTTTAATAGGAAATGATTGTAAAAATTGTCAGAAATATAGTCAGGGCCATTGTCTGTTTTAGCAGAGCTAGGCGTTCCCATTATGGCCAAACAAGCTAATAGGTGAGTTATAACGTGTTGTGTAGCTTCACCGCAAAGAGGTGTGGCCCAGATAAAAGAAGAATTTGTGTCGATACAGTAATTCGAAAAAGAGTTGTTGAATAATAGGTTAATTGGAGTTTATGGTGGAGGTTTCTATATTTTTTAATATGAAAACTGAATACAAGGAATCAGAGACTATATTAATGGGATAAGGATGTAGGCAAGTAACTTGAATAAGAGCATATAATACTATTTGCTGAGCAGAATGGAATTTAGTGTAAAAAACTTTATATTCTTTCAGAGACCAGAATGAGGCTTTAGCGTTCTTCAGTTCAGTTCAGTCACTCAGTCGAATCCGACTCTTTGTGACCCCATGAATCGCAGCACGCCAGGCCTCCCTGTCCATCACCATCTCCAGGAGTTAGTGTTCTTAGTCCCATCTATATAGAAAACTTCAGCTTGAGGTATAGGCTGTGAGCTGACGATGCTGGAAATAATAAATTCAGTATTTTTGAAGAAATTCCATAGCTTGTTAGAAGGATAATGAATTGAAATTTCTCCAAAGTATTCCAGAAAAGCTATTTGGAAATCAGTAGAAGTTTGTAAGGCATTCTCGAATTGAGATTTATTGACAGGTATCACAATTTTATGGGGATCAGAGCCAATTAGAGTTTTAGTCCTATTTCTTTCATTGATAACGATTAGAGCAATTAAATCAAGATAGAGTGTAAATGACTTCACTCCTCTAAAATGGGTATAGATCCATTCTATTGGGTGTTCTTGTTGGGCAAGAAGTCCAGTGGGAGAATGAAGAAGGGGAGTATAAATAGTTCTAAAGGTAAATCTAGTCTAATGCGAGTAAGAAATTACTTTTGTAATTTATTTTGTACCAAATAGAGTTCCTCTCGTGCCTCTTGAGAAAGTGATCGGGGGCTACTTAAATCAGGATCTCCTTTCAAAGTATGAAATAGATTAGTCAGTTGATAATTAGCAGTGCCTAAAGAGGGTCTGTGGAGAAGGAAATGGCAACCCACTCCAATGTTCTTGCCTGGAGAATCCCAGGAAGGGCGGAGCCTGTTGGGCTGCCATCTATGGGGTCACACAGAGTCGGGCACAACTGAAGCGACTTAGCAAAGAGGGTCTGAGCCACTAGGGAAGAAGGGCTTTCCTAGTTGGCTCAGACGGTAAAGCGTCTCTCTGCAGTGCAGGAGACCTGGCTTTGATCCCTGGGTTGGGAAGATCCCCTGGAGAAGGAAATGGCAGTCCACTCCAGTATTCTTGCCTGGAAAATCCTATGGATCGCGGAGCCTGGTAGGCTACCGCAAAGAGTCGGACACAACTGAGCGACTTCACTTTCACTTTTCACTTTCAAAGAGGATCTAATCCAATTTATATCACTTAAGAGTTTCTGAAAATCATTTAAGGTTGATAATTTATCAGTACGAATCTGAGTTAGTTGGGAAATAATACATTGTCTATTAAAAACAAATCCTAAGTAATGATAAGGTGTAGAGGTTTGAATTTTTTCAGGGGTAATGATTAATCCAGAGTTTTTTTAAGTATTGTTGAGCTATATCAAACATGTGTTGAATTTCTAAGACAGATGGAGCTGAAAAAAATATATCATCCATATAATGGATAACAAGAAAGTCAGGAAATTGTTTTCTCACAGGCTCAAGGGCTTCAGCTAGGTAGTACTGACACATGGTGGGAGAATTCATCATTCCTTGAGGCAATACAGTCCATTGGTATCGTTTATGAGGCCCGATATGATTAAGATAAGAGAGAGAGAAAGCGAATCTCTCTCAGTCTAAAGAGTGTAGAGGTATATTAAAAAAGCAATCTTGCAAATCAATAATAATGATGTGCCAATTTTGAGGAATAGTGGTAGGTGATGGGATTCCTGGTTGTAACGCACCCATAAGTTTCATAGATGCATTCACTTTTCTAAGGTCTGTTAAGAGACGCCATTTGTTAGATTTCTTTTTTATAACAAAAATAGGAGAGTTCCGAGGAGAGCAAAGTTTCTCGATATGTTTCCATTCTAATTGTGTATCTAAAAGTTCTTTAGCAGCCTGTGGTTTCTCCTTTTGTAAGGGGCCATTGCTCTGTCCAAATAGGCTCGTTGTTCTTCCAAGTTATTTTAATAATTGCAATATTTGTTAAATGAGCAGTGGCCCCTAGGAAAAATGTGGAATCTATATCTGAGTTTGCCATTGCATAAGTAAATCCCTTCCTATTAAATTAAGGGGTGTATCTATCACATAAGGTTTTAATGTTGTAAGTTGGCCTTCAGGTCCCTCATGTGGGTAGATTTGAACAGTTTGATAAACTTCTTGTACTTTGGTTTGAGAAATTCCTGAAATCTGGCAAGAGATTTTTTGTATAGGCCAGGATTTGGGCCATAAATGTTTGGATATAACAGTAATATCAGATCCAGTATCAAGGAGACCAGAAAATCTTTTACCATTAATTTTGATATTTATATTTGGTCAGGCATATTCAGTTACCAATGATGTCCATAAAGATTGTTTTTTATCTGTACTGCCAAATCTGCCTGTCCGTATATCATTAGAGGAGTTAATAGAAATGTCAGGTAAAAGAAATAATTGAGCGATTTTGTCCCCCCTTTTGAATTGCTATAAAATCTTAGATGACATCATAATTTGAATTGTTCCTTTATAGTCTGAATCAATTATTCCAGGGTGAACAGTAATTCCTTTAGAAGTCAAACTAGATCGGCCAAGTAGAAGACCGAAAGTTTGTGGGGGCAAAGGCCCAAAAAGTCCGGTAGGTATCCTAGAAGGGACTGATTGAGGGTAAAGGAGAAAATCATTTAGGGCTGGTATATCAACCGCAGCACTGCCGGATGTTGAAGATTTGCGGGAAAAGATGGATTTTGTCCCCGGTTTTTGTTGAAGGGGACCTGGGGGGTCCCCTGCTTGGAGTTTCCTGAAAGTGGTTTCCCTTAAATATCAAATTTAGACTTATACTCTGGCCCAATGCATTCCCCTACAGCAGCCGGGGCAGATTTTTGGAGGTTTTTTATTAGCTTTTTTAGGGCAATCCCTTTTTAAATGGTTCTTATCCGGGCATGTAAAACATCCCTCATTTCCCTTTTTAAAGCAAGCAGCCATTGTCTCAGCTAGCATTTGCATTTTTGAGTTTCTGATCCTAGATCGCGACAAGCCTTCAAATAATCAATAATAGTCCCTGTCTCACGAGTTGGGGCTATAGCCTTTTGACATTCCTGAAATGCATTTTCATAAGCAAGTAATTTTTCTAGTTGCCTTTTAGCTTCTTCTCCGATTACAATATGGGAATTAGCAGTTTCTAATCTAGTTAAAAAATCAGCATAAATTTCATTCAGTTCAGTTCAGTCACTCAGTTGTGTCTGACTCTTTGCAACCCCATGAATTGCAGCACGCCAGGCCTCCCTGTCCATCACCAACTCCCAGAGTTCACTCAGACTCACGTCCATCGAGTCTGTGATGCCATCTAGCCATCTCATCCTCTGTCGTCCCCTTCTCCTCCTGCCCCCAATCCCTCCCAGCATCAGGGTCTTTTCCAGTGAGTCAACTCTTCACATGAGGTGGCCAAAGTACTAGACTTT
>NW_011494949.1:5216634-5218515 GCF_000754665.1 Bison bison bison
TTTTGGAGCCCCAAAACATAAAGTCAGCCACTGTTTCCAATGTTTCCCCATCTATTTGCCATGAAGTGATGGGACCAGATGCCGTGATCTTCGTTTTCTGAATGTTGAGCTTTATGCCAACTTTTTCACTCTCCTCTTTCACTTTCATCAAGAGGCTTTTTAGTTCCTCCTCACTTTCTGCCATAAGGGTGGTGTCATCTGCACATCTTAGGTCCTTGCAATATTTTAGTGTAGCTACATGTAGGCTCCCCTTGAGGAGTAATTCTATCCCAAGCTTCAAGGGCCACTGTTTTTAATTGTTCATGCAACAAAGGAGGGCACTGTATTTGAGCTTCTACAGCATCAAATTGCCTGGTGCCAGTTAACATTCCAAAAGTAATTTGGTTTGGGGGAGCACCAGCTCGAGCGTTTTTGTTAGTATGATCTCTGGCTATATCTTGAAACCACGTTGTGTATTGAAGATATTCTCCTGGTTTAAGGAGAGCTTTTATTAAAGTTCACCAATCATAGGGAATAAAGGTTCCAATAGAAGACACCATAGCATTTAGAATTTCTCTAGTAAAAGACGGATGTGGGCCACACATAGTTACAGCCTTTTTCAGTTGTTGCATGTGAGAAAAGTTAATACCTTCATATTGAGGTATTATTTGCCCTTGAGCGTTAGCATTTCTTAAAACTGAGAAGGTGGAAAAAGCATCAGCTTCAGAGACTTGTGATTGCAAAACCATCAATTCAGAGAGGCTCTGTCACGAAGGAGAGTGAGTAGGTAGCATTTTTTTTTTTTTTGCAAATATGAGTTTGTGCTAAGGATTTATTATTATTATTATCCAGAAAAGTGTTGCCAGTTTTGGTGTCAAAAAGTGTCTCAGGAGAGTCGTTGTCAGAATCATTCAGTTCAGTTTAGTCACTCAGTCCTGTCTGACTCTGTGACCCCATGAATCACAGCAGGCCAGGCCTCCCTGTCCATCAGCATCTCCCAGAGCTCACTCAAACTCATGTCCATTGAGTCGGTGATGCCATCCAGCCATCTCATCCTCTGTCGTCCCCTTCTCCTCCTGGCCCCAATCCCTCCCAGCATCAGGGTCTTTTCCAGTGAGTCAACTCTTCACATGAGGTGGCCAAAGTACTAGACTTTCAGCTTCAGCATCATTCCTTCCAAAGAACACCCAAGGACTGATCTCCTTTAGAATGGACTGGTTGGATCACCTTGCAGTCCAAGGGACTCTCAAGAGTCTTCTCCAACACCACAGTTCAAAAGCATCAATTCTTCGGTGCTCAGTTTTCTTCACAGTCCAACTCTCACATCCATACATGACCACTGGAAAAACCATAGCCTTAAGTAGACGGACCTTTGTTGGCAAAGTAATGTCTCTGCTTTTCAATATGCTATCTAGGTTGGTCATAACTTTCCTTCCAAGGAGTAAGCGTCTTTTAATTTCATGGCTGCAGTCACCATCTGCGGTCATTTTGGAGCCCCAAAACATAAAGTCAGCCACTGTTTCCATGGTCTCCCTATCTATTTGCCATGAAGTGATGGGACCAGATGCCATGATCTTCGTTTTCTGAATGTTGAGCTTTAAGCCAACTTTTTCACTCTCCACTTTCACTTTCATCAAGAGTTCCTCTTCACTTTCTGCCATATGGTGGTGTCATCTACATATCTGAGGTTATTGATATTTCTCCCAGCAATCTTGATTCCAGCTTGTGTTTCTTCCAGTCCAGCGTTCCTTATGACGTACTCTGCATATAAGTTAAATAAGCACGGTGACAATATACAGCCTTGACGTACTCCTTTTCCTATTTGGAACCAGTCTGTTGTTCCATGTCCATTTCTAACTATTGCTTCCTGACCTGCATATAGGTTTCTCAAGAGGCAGGTCA
>NW_011494949.1:5218950-5225628 GCF_000754665.1 Bison bison bison
ACAGTTTATTGTGATCCACACAGTCAAAGGCTTTGGTGTAGTCAATAAAGCAGAAGTAGATGTTTTTCTGGAATTCTCTTGCTTTTTCGATGATCCAGCAGATGTTGGCAATTTGATCTCTGGTTCCTCTGCCTTTTCTAAAACCAGCTTGAACATCTGGAAGTTCATGCTGCAAAATGACAGGATACTGAAAGGGGAAGTCCCTGGGTCGGTAGGTGCCTAATATGCTACTGGATATCATTGGAGAAATAACTCCAGGAAGAATGAAGGGATGGAGCCAAAGCAAAAACAATACCCAGCTGTGGATGTGACTGGTGATAGAAGCAAGGTCTGATGCTGTAAAGAGCAATGTTGCATAGGACCCTGGAATGTCAGGTCCATGAATCAGCAAATTGGAAGTGGTCAAACAGGAGATGGCAAGAGTGAACATCAACATTCTAGGAATCAGAGAACTAAAATGGACTGCAATGCGTGAATTTAACTTAGATGACCATTATATCTACTCCTGTGGGCAGGAATCCCTTACAAGAAATGGAGTAGCCATCATGGTCAACAAAAGAGCCCGAAATGCAGTACTTGGATGCAATCTCAAAAACAACAGAATGATCTCTGTTCGTTTCCAAGGCAAACCATTCAATATCACGGTAATCCAAGTCTATGCCCAACCAGTAACGCTGAAGAAGCTGAAGTTGAACAGTTCTATGAAGACCTACAAGGCCTTTTAGAACTAACGCCCAAAAAAGATGTCAGAATCATTAGGTTCTAGCAAAGGAGAGACTTTTGGATTCACGCCTGTTGGCAGAGAAGGAGCATTTGGAGCAGCCGGGGCAGGGCTTGTAGGAAAATTCTGAAGTATTTTGTTCTAACTGGGCCTTTTGTAAAGTTTCATCATCTAATTCATATTCATGTAATAAGTGTTCTGTCTGTTGTTGAATATCGGGAGGGCTAGAATTGCCTTGAAATGGCAGCATTACAGCTTTAATGAGAGCCCACAGGGGCCAGAAATCAATTGGAATATTTTTTCCCCATGTGGTGGCTCGTTCAACATTCTCTTTGACCTGGTGCCAAATTTCTAAATCAAAACTGCCTTCATCAGGGAACCAGGGATTATGTTCAACTATTGTTTGAAGGCAAGCCTCTATTTGCTGGTGCGAAACCGAAAATCCCTGAACTTTAAATTAATGTTGAAGTAAAGTAGAAAAATGGGGCTTTCCAGCCGTTTGACGCGTGTCCTTGTACTTACCGACCTCAATAGGCCCTGAGTCACTCCGTCCGAAGTGCCACATGTACTAGGCACCTGTTCTGGGGGGCCACTTGTTGGGGTCCTTTAATGGACCAGATCCTGGTGATCCAGAGTCGACGATAAGAAAGTGAAAGAAAGGAAGAGGCTAATATTCCCTGGGTTTACACAGAACACCAACAAAGCCCTTGGATAGAGCTTGTTCCACTCACATAGGCACAGGGCGCCCTCTCAAGAAATCTTAAGAGGTCTTGGAAGCCCGGGCAAGAAAATGAGCTTGGCAGGCCTCCGCGCTCCATGGACTCAGCCAGAAAGAGAAAGAGAGAGAGAAAGAAGGGCACGGGGACCCAAGTCTCTGGTGGCACAAGGGTGCCTTATTGAATTCTGTGTGAGTAATATATACCGTATTACAAGGTAGCTTCTTCAGATAAAGATCAAAAGACCAGACTTTACAAGTTACCAAGGAAACAAGGAGCCAGAGAGCCCATAAAGCCAAAGGGCAATCCATATCAAAAGAGGGCTGGAAATAATCCCTTTCACCATATGGAAAAGCTAATGAAGGAATCCTACGCAAGAATCCCATCTCTTTGATCTCAGTCCTGGGAGTGGCTTGCCACTCTGCTCACTCCTATCAGGAAATGACAAGGAACAGAAGGCTCAAGAGAGATAGGAAACAGCACACAGGAATCCTCCTCTATAGCACAGCATAGCACAGGGAACTCTGCTCAGTGCTCTGTGGTGACTACGTGGATACGTGCATGCTCGGTTGCTTCGCTCATGTCTGATTCTTTGTGACCCTATGGATTGTAGCCCACCAGGCTCTTCTGTCCATGGGATTCTTCAGGCAAGAATACTGGAGTGGGTTGCCATTCCCTTCTCCAGGGGATCTTCTCGACCCAGGGATGGAAGCTGCATCTCTTGTGTCTCCTGCATTGGCAGCTGCATCTCTTGGGTCTCCTGCATTGGCAGCTGCATCTCTTGTGTCTCCTGCATTGGCAGCTGCATCTCTTGTGTCTCCTGCACTGGCAGGGGAGTTCTTTATCAGTCGTGTCACCTGGGAAGTGCAACCTAAATGGGAAGGAAATCCAAAACTGAGGGTATATATGTGTACATACTGCTGATTCACTGCTGTATGGTGGAAACCAACAATATTGTAGAGCAACTGTACTCCATAACAGAAATTTTTAAAAATAATATTTATGTCCACACAAACTCTGAACATGAATGCTTATAACAGCTTTACTTATGATTATCTAAACTTGGAAGCAACCAAGATGTTTTTCAAAATGGGAATGAATGAAGAAATTGTGGTACATCCATGCAATGGAATATTATTCAGAGATTAAAAGCTACCAAACCATAAAAAGACATGGAGGAAACTTAAATGCATATTGCTAAGTGAAGCCAACCTGAAAAGTCTACATGCTGTATGATTCCAACTGTATGATATTTTGAAGAGGGCAAACTATGGAGACAGTAAAAATATCAGTGGTTGCCAAGGTTTGGGATTCAGGGGAGTCTTGAGTAGGCAGAGCACAGAACATAGAATCGGGTCCGTTCTGAATGACACTATAATAATGGATGCTTGTCATTATACATGTTCAAACCCATGGAATGTACAACATCAAGTGAACCCCAATGTAAACTATGGACTTTAGTTGATAATAAACTATTATTATTTTATTATTTGAATAATGATTTAAATGTTAAATGTAAATGCTATCAAGGGCTTGCTTCCCTGATGGCTCAGATGGTAAAGAATCTTCCTGTAATACAGGAGACCTGGGTTTGATCCCTGGATCAGGAAGATCCCTTGGAGAAGGGAATGGCAACCCACCCCAGTATTCTTGCCTGTAGAATGCCATGGACAGAGGAGCAGGGTTGCGAAGTCAGACACAACTGAGTGACTTTAACTTTCAAATGCTGTCTAGTTTTTGCTTTATGTAAGTTATTAGTGTATTATTAATATCATTAACTGTAACAACCGCACCTCACTAATGCAAGATGTTAATAACGTGGGAGACTACGCGGAGAGGGAAAGGGACAATAGGACTCAATTTTCTGCTCCATTTCTTCATAAGCCTAAAACTAAGAAGTTAAGTCAGTTACTTAAAGAAACAATAGCTATGTGGAAAGAGGGCAATAAACTCTTTCAACAGACTGTTCGTCTGGTGCGACGGGAGTCTGCTGGGGCGCAGCCTGCGGAGGGTAAGAGAAGTGCTGGCACCTGAATGTCCGATGCTCTGATTTTCCCAGGGCTGGGCTCCACTGCCCTCCTGTGGAAGGTGCCAGGGGAAACAGACAGGTGACTCAGGCACTGCTTCATGGATCCACCCTGCTGGAGGGATTTCTCAAAGGCAGATGCCTACCTCCAGCCAGGGGCCACCTTCCCCAGAGCTGGACACATATGCCCACACCCCGCCCCACAGTTCACACAGCCTCTTCATGCCTGGCCCTGGGGAGGGAGGGGTAAGGGCTGGCAGGGTGGATCTTGCCCCACATGGCCAGGGCTGGTCAAGTTATAAATAGGTGCCCTTCCTCAAGATGCTTCAGGTCTTACCTGTCTGAAAATTGTCTCGAGGCTCTGACTGCTCAGACGGTAGAGTCCATCTGCAATGTGGGAGATCCAGGTTCAACCCCTGGGTCAGGGAGATCCTCTGGAGGAAGAAATGGGTACCCACTCCGGTATCCTTGCCTGGAGAATTCCATGGACAGAGGAGCCTGGCAGGCTACAGTCCATGGGATTACAAAGAGTTGGACACAACTGGACAGGTAACACACACACACACACACACACACATAGACACCTATCTTTTAAAGTGTAGTGACTGTGTGGATCACAATAAACTGTGGGAAATTCTGAAAGAGATGGGAATACCAGACCACCTGACCTGCCTCTTGAGAAATTTGTATGCAAGTCAGGAAGCAACAGTTAGAACTGGACATGGAACAACAGACTGGTTCCAAATAGGAAAAGGAGTACGTCAAGGCTGCATATTGTCACCCTGTTTATTTAACTTATATGCAGAGTACATCATGAGAAACGCTGGACTGGAAGAAACACAAACTGGAATCAAGATTGCCGGGAGAAATATCAATAACCTCAGATATGCAGATGACACCATCCTTATGGCAGAAAGTGAAGAGGAACTCAAAAGCCTCTTGATGAAAGTGAAAGACGAGAGTGAAAAAGTTGGCTTAAAGCTCAACATTCAGAAAACAAAGATCATGGCATCCGGTCCCACCACTTCATTGGAAATAGATGGGGAAACAGTGGAAACAGTGTCAGACTTTATTTTTCTGGGCTCCAAAATCACTGCAGATGGTGACTGCAGCC
Organism: Bison bison bison; assembly: GCF_000754665.1. Classification (NCBI taxonomy): domain Eukaryota; kingdom Metazoa; phylum Chordata; class Mammalia; order Artiodactyla; family Bovidae; genus Bison; species Bison bison. The sequence goes on from NW_011494949.1 coordinate 5,223,528, forward strand.
ATGAAATTAAAAGACGCTTACTCCTTGGAAGGAAAGTTATGACCAACCTAGATAGCATATTCAAAAGCAGAGACATTACTTTGCCAACAAAGGTCCGTCTAGTCAAGGCTATGGTTTTTCCTGTGGTCATGTATGGATGTGAGAGTTGGACTGTGAAGGAGGCTGAGAGCCGAAGAATTGATGCTTTTGAACTGTGGTGTTGGAGAAGACTCTTGAGAGTCCCTTGGACTGCAAGGAGATCCAACCAGTCCATTCTGAAGGAGATCAGCCCTGGGATTTCTTTGGAAGGAATGATGATGAAGCTGAAAGTCCAGTACTTTGGCCACCTCATGTGAAGAGTTAACTCATTGGACAAGACTCTGATGCTGGGAGGGATTGGGGGCAGGAGGAGAAGGGGACGACAGAGGATGAGATGGCTAGATGGCATCACTGACTCGATGGATGTGAGTCTCAGTGAACTCTGGGAGTTGGTGATGGACAGGGAGGCCTGGCGTGCTGCGATTCATGGGGTCTCAAAGAGTCGGACACGACTGAGTGACTGATCTGATCTGATCTGATCTACTAATACATTTATTTATGTATTGACCACACCTTGCAGCATGTAGAATCTTGGTTCCCTGATCAGGGATGGAACTCACACCCTCTGCAGTGAAAGCATGGAATCTAAACCACTGGACTACTAGGGAAGTCCCTGACTATTTTAGAAGACAATTCCATCTGCTGGAATGCTGTAGATATAAACACAAACCTGCACTGTCCATACCTCTGACGATGCCCCGTAGACATGATGCCCCACTAACTACCTAACAGCTCCTGGTGGCTGACCCCCTCTGACCCCAGGGAAGTGTCCTCCTCCACACTCAATTGCCCCTGCTTGGGGGACAGGTGATGTCACAAATGACACCCAGAATTCCTGTATGCAGCTTCATCAGCAGCCCTTTGTTTCCTGGGTTAATAGCACACAAATGGACTATTGTTCCACATTTCTATGCATTTCCTTCAGTGAACTGGACTCGATTCTGCTTGAATAGGATGGTTTTCTGTCTATCTTGGGTTCCTGGAGAAGAGAAGCCTTGGGGCGCAGTCCTAAACTTCAGGAACAGATTCCCCATCCATCACCCTCACAGCACTGAGTGCAATGTAGGCCTAGAGAATGTCCAATGCCCATACTTTATAGGCTTTTCCCATTATAAGTAACAATTTAATTCAGGGCAAGAGACATATAAATAATAGTCTCTACTAGGAATTTTCATTGGGTTGAAAATAATGCACTGGGAAATGAAAAATTTGCAAGGTGAGTGCCAAGGATGGTGGGGGAGGGGGACAATTTTCCCTCTTGAATCGGTGAAAAAGAACATACTATTACTTTCATTTTTCTTAGAAAATATGCCTTATCAGTACAGTTCAGTTCCTTAGTCATGTCCAACTGTGACCCCATGGACTGCAGCACACCAGGCCTCCCTGTCCATCACCAGCTCACAGAGTTTACCCAAATTCATCTCCATTGAGTCGGTGATGCCATCAAACTACCTCATCCTGTCATCCCCTTCTCTTCCTGCCTTCAACCTTTTCCGGCATCAGGGTCTTTTCCAATGAGTCAGCTCTTCGCATCAGGTGGCCAAAGTTTGGAGTTTCAGTTTCAACATTAGTCCTTCCAATGAACACTCAAGACTGATCTCCCTTGGGATGGACTGGTTGGATCGCCTTGCAGTCCAAGGGACTCTCAAGGGTCCTCTCCAACACCACAGTTCAAAAGCATCAATTCTTCAGTGCTCAGCTTTCTTTATAGTCCAACTCTCACGTCCATACGTGACCACTGGAAAAACCATAGCCTTGACTAGTTGGACCTGTTTTGGCAAAGTAATGTCTCTGCTTTTTAATAAGCTGTCTAGGTTGATCATAACTTTCCTTCCAGGAGTAAGCATCTTTTAATTTCATGGCTGCAGTCACCATCTGCAGTCATTTTGGAGCCCCCCAAAATAAAGTCTGACACTTTTCCCACTGTTTCCCCATCTATTTGCCATGAAGTGATGGGACCAGATGCCATGATCTTCGTTTTCTGAATGTTGAACTTTAAGCCAACTTTTTCACTCTCCTCTTT
>NW_011494949.1:5225728-5236116 GCF_000754665.1 Bison bison bison
CGTCAAGAGGCTCTTTAGTTCTTCTTGGCTTTCTGCCATAAGGGTGGTGTCATCTGCATATCTGAGGTTATTGATATTTCTTCCAACAATCTTGATTCCAGCTCATGCTTCTTCCAGTCCAGCGTTTCTCATGATGTACTTTGCATATAAGTTAAATAAACAGGGTGACAATATACAGCCTTGACGTACTCCTTTTCCTATTTGGAACCAGTCTGTTGTTCCATGTCCAGTTCTAACTGTTGCTTCCTGACCTGCATACAAATTTCTCAAGAGGCAGGTCAGGTGGTCTGGCATTCCCATCTTTTTCGGAATTTTCCACAGTTTACTGTGATCCACACAGTCAAAGGCTTTGGCATAGTCAATAAAGCAGAAATAGATGTTTTTCTGGAACTCTCTTGCTTTTTCCATGATCCAGCAGATGTTGGCAATTTGATCTCTGGTTCCTCTGCCTTTTCTAAATCCAGCTTGAGCATCAGGAAGTTCACGGTTCACATACTGCTAAAGCCTGGCTTGGAGACTTTTGAGCATTACTTTACTAGCGTGTGAGAAGAGTGCAATTGTACAGTAGTTTGAGCATTTGGGGCATTGCCTTTCTTTGGGATTGGAATGAAAACTGACCTTTTCCAGTCCTGTGGCCACTGCTGAGTTTTCCAAATTTGCTGTCATACTGAGTGCAGCACTTCCACAGCATCATCTTTCAGGATTTAAAATAGATCAACTGGAATTACATCACCTCCACTAGGTTTGTTCGCAATGATGTTTTCTAAGGCCCACTGGACTTCACATTCCAGGATGCATGGCTCTAGGTGAGTGATCACACCATCGTGATTATCTGGGTCATGAAGATCTTTCTTGTACAGGTTTTCTCTGTATTCTTGCTACCTCTTCTTAATATCTTCTGCTCCATACCATTTCTGTCTTTTTTGAGCCCATCTTTGCATGAAATGTTCGCTTGGTATCTGTAATTTTCTTGAAGAGATCTCTAGTCTTTCCCATTCTGTTGTTTTCCTCTATTTCTTTGCATTGATGGCTGAGGAAGGCTTTCTTATCTCTCCTTGCTATTCTCTGGAACTCTGCATTCAAATGGGTATATGTTTCCTTTTCTTCTTTGCTCTTCAGTTCTCTTTTCACAGTTATTTGTAAGGCTTCCTCAGACAGCCATTTTGCTTTTTTGCATTTCTTTTTCTTGCGGATGGTCTTGATCCCTGTCTCCTTTACAACATCATGAACCTTCATCCATAGTTCATCAGGCACTCTGCCTATCAGATCTAGTCCCTTAAATCTATTTCTCACTTCCACTGTATAATTATAAGGGATTTGAGTTAAGTAATACCTGAATGATCTAGTGGTTTCCCCTACTTTCTTCACTTAAAGTCTGAATTTGGCAATACAGAGTTCATGGTCTGAGCCACAGTCAGCTCCCGGTCTTATTTTTACTAACTGTGTAGAGCTTCTCCATCTTTGGCTGCAATGGACATAATCAATCTGATTTCGGTGTTGACCATCTGGTGAATATCTCCCAATGTTTCTCTTTCAAACTGTTGATTGAAAAAAAAAAAAAAAAAAAGCACAACCTGAGAGTTATGCTTTATTCAGTGGACAAAACTGAGAACTCCAGCCCGGGACACAGCATCTCAGATCACGCTGAAGGACTGTCCTGCAAAGGCAAGCTGGGGAGCCAGGATGTATAGGAACTTTTGCAACGAGACCAAGGAGAGGGAACATCAAATGATTCCTGTTAATTAATGCAAACCAGATGTCTCAAGGAATTTCGTGTTTTTCTATCTATGGGAAGATGCAGGAGTCTGGCTCGCTGAAATCATTCCGGTCCAGTGCACCTCAGCTGCCTGAGGCCAGTGTCTGGTGTTTCCTCATCCTGAGTCTCCTCAGGTGTACTCTCAGGGTGGCTGCAGTGACCGATGTCCACAACATCTTTTGTTTACCGATATGTTAGTGAAAGTCACTCAGTCATATCCAGTTCTTTCTGACCCCATGGGCTGTGGCCCACCAGGCTCCTCTGTCCATGGAATTCTCCAGGCAAGAACACTGGAGTGGGTTGCCATGCCCTCCTCCAAGGCATCTTCCTGACCCAGAGATCAAACCCAGGTCTCCTGCATTGCAGGCAGATTCTTTACCATCTGAACCACCAGGAATGGCATATTTCGTTCACATAGTAGAGAAATCCCATCTTCCCCGGCCACAAGGATAACTAAACGTCCCCTTTTAGCTTAGCCTTTCTCCCATCTCAACATCTTCTTGACAAGTATTCATTCAGCCCTTCGAGTGCCAGGCAGGTACTGCAGGGATGAAGACAGGACAGTTCCCAACCTTGAGACATCAATACCTGATGAGTCAGTAAAACAATGTTTAACATGAGGTGGTACAAATTGTGTTCAAGAGACGTGTAAGTGGAGGTGAACGTGCTTGATTCTGCAAAAGACATCAGGTGACTTTTCAGATTGGTCTTCAGCAGAAATAGTTCTCATTCTTATCATCCAATTACTTCTCTTCTTGTGCACCCAGGAGGATACTATTTGCCAGCTCCATGTATGCAAGGGGGGCCCTGAAACTTGTTCCAGCTGGTGGAAGGTAGGCAGCTCTGACGGATGACATTTCCAGGCTGGTCTGTAAGATATTTTGTACACTGGATTCATTCTCCTCTTCTCCTGTGCCAAATCTGGAGCCACATGTTGGAACTGGTAGCACCTCAGGATGCAAGGAGCCTGGAATGCTGAATCACTGCCTGAGAGGATGCCCTGAAGGGAACACCTGCATCAGATATCAAGTGCAAGAGAAATTTTAATTTCTCGAGCAGTTGAGCAATAGAGGGTGAGGAAACAGCAGGTGGCTGGCCATCTACATGGCAAAACATTTGACAAATGGGTCACCCGCAGAAACTTGGGGGGCAGACTCCATCATGGTTGGCTCTACGGGGCATCACAGGAAAATGAGAAGTTAGAAATGTGCTTTCCCTGGAATTGGCTCTGTGAAGGTGATCCAAGAAAGAGATGAGCTCAGGAAGTAGTTGGCTGCTTTGTAAGCAGAAAGTGAAAGGTAATAGAGAGTTTCTCTGGTGGCTCAGGGGTAAAAAATCCACCTGCCAATGTGGGAGACACAGGTTGGATCCCTGAGTCAGGAAGATCCCGGAGGAGGAGATGGTAACCTGCCCTAGTATTCTTGCCTGGAGAATCCCCTGGACAGAGGAGCCTGGTGGGCTAAAGTCCACGGGGTTGCAAAGAGTCAAACACAACTTCGCGAGTAAACAATAACACTAGAGAGTCTAGAAATTCAAGAACCGAAAAGGTAACTGTTTCTGGTCCCCAAACAATAAAATATGGGAGGAACGTATAATTTGAGCTGACCTAGTTCTGGTAAACTTTCTGAATGAAATAACATGACCCAAGGCCAGGGTGTGAGTAAGTGTATAGCCTGCCCCTCAAACCCAGTGTCCTCTAAGAGGCTGCTGCATGAGACAAAGCCACGGTCGGGAGGAGGCCGGGAAACAGAGGAGATTCAAGAACAGTGTTTAGGAAAGATCTTACGTGCGGTTACAGGTACATGGAATTGACTGACACAGGTACAGCAGTGTCACTAGATTTCTGAGATGATCGGTCTGCCAGGAACACCGTGTGTGTATGCGTAAATACCGTGTGTGTATGCGTGCTAAGTCGCTACAGTCCTGTCCCTGTGGACACTGTGGACCGCAGCCCACCAGGCTCCTCTGTCCATGCGGTTCTCCAGGCAAGAATCCTGCAGCGGGTTGCCACATACCCCTCCAGGGGATCTTTCTGACCCAGGCATTGAACCTGTGTCTCTTAAGCCTCCTATATTGGCAGGTGTGTTTCTACCCTCACCCAGCACCACCTGGGAAGCCCAGGAATACCATGAGTCTGGAACAAAGAATCTTTTGATTATTGGGGGACTTAGAAAACTTTGAACCCCCAATCTTTCCTAAACAGAAAGTTAGCTCCTGAGGATGTACTGCCCCAAAGAGAACACACCTGAAATCCACTCATGTGGCCAAAGAAGTAGGAGGAAAGAGGAACCCCCAAAGAGTGGGTGATGCCTGGGGCTGTAACCAGGGAGTCCTGGAGACCCAAAGCCAGTTCTGGCCAGAGCTTCCCAGAGTCCAGAGCACAGGGAGGCGTCACCACCATGCCTGTCCTGCAGGGCTGAAGCAGCAGCTTCCAGTCAGCAATGGCTATGACACTTCCTTTCTTCTTTTCACAAATGGGAGGGTTTCATGCAATTCTGTTCTGATTCAGCACTGCAGATTCAATTCAGGGAAGTGGGTGTTAAATAATTCTCAGACCACAGGGACGACACCTAAAGGAGCTTCCCCTGTTCTTCAGGGAGTGGCTGGAACCATTCCGAGATGCTGAGCTCTGAGTGGGATGCTGAAACTGGGTGGGTGTCTGAGTTCTTGGGAAGGAGAGCAAGTTGTATTACCTGGAATTTAAAATAAAGTCAGTGCAGGAAGGGTGGCCAGCAGCAGAAATAATGCTAAAACTGTATTACATTGCTTTATTTTCCTCCTGGAATCCAGGAGACATTTCCTTATTCTTTTTGCAGATGTGTGTGATCTTACAATTAGTTTCAACTGATATAATATGAGTCAGAATGTTGTGAGCGTGCAGTGGCTTATGCTGTTAAATGAATCAAAACCAAAACCTTCCGCCACTTGTACTTTTTCTTCCCTTTCATGGTGCTCTTAGAGGCTATCTTCTGAGGATGGCAGTTCCCCACCAATGGGAGGAGAACTTCCCAGAAGAGCCATCTAACCAGGGACAGCCACATGAGAACGTGAGAGAGTGAGAAATGACTGGTTATTGTGTTAAGTCACTAAGACCTGGGGGTTGTTGTAGCTTTTAGAATTCCTTGCCTGAGTAATACTGTCTTGAATAATGATTAGGAGTTCACGTGGTAAATAAAGAGGAAGGAAAAAAAGTATTTCCAGTGCAGTGAGGACACAGGTGCTGGAGCACGTTCATTAGAGGAGGTCCGGAGGGATGCACACAGAGAAGGCAATGGCACCCCACTTCAGTACTCTTGCCTGGAAAATCCCATGGGCGGAGAAGCCTGGTAGGCTGCAGTCCGTGGGGTTGCGAAGAGTCGGACGTGACTGAGTGACTTCACTTTCACTTTTCACTTTCATGCATTGGACAAGGAAATAGCAACCCACTCCAGTCTTCTTGTCTGGAGAATCCCAGGGAAGGGGGAGCCTGGTGGGCTGCCGTCTATGGGGTTGCAGAGTCGGACATGACTGAAGTGACTTAGCAGCAGCAGCAGCAGCAGCAGCAGCAGCAGCAGATGGATGCACAGCTCAGTCTTATAGGAAAGACAGTGGAATGACAGCAAAATCAAAAGATAGAGTCTATATGGGCAAAAGGGAAGTTTAAGGTATTATTCTGCAAGTGATGTAGAAACAGAAATTTTAAGTTAAATAAGCAGGGTAACAGTATACAGCTTTGATGTACTCTTTCCCCATTTGGAACCAGTCCACTGTTCCATGTCCAGAACAGTTGTTGCTTCTTGACCTGCATACAGGTTACTCAGGAAGCAGGTAAGGTCATCTGGTATTCCCATCTCTTGAATAATTTTCCAGTTTGTTGTGATCCACACAGTCCCAGCCAGGCTTCAACAGTATGTGACCCATGAAATTTGAGATGTTCAAGCTGGTTTTAGAAAAGGCAGAGGAACCAGAGATCAAATTGCCAACATCCACTGGATCATGAAAAAAGCAAGAGAGTTCCAGAAAAACATCTACTTCTCCTTTACTGACTATGCCAAAGCCTTTGACTGTGTGGATCACAACAAACTCTGGAACATTCTGAAAGTGATAGGAATACCAGACCACTAGACCTGCCTCTTGAGAAACCTATATGCAGGTCTGGAAGCAACAGTTAGAACTGGATATGGAACAACAGACTGGTTCCAAATAGGAAAAGGAGTACATCAAGGCTGTATATTGTCACCCTATTTATTTAACTTATATGCAGAGTACATCATGGGAAATGCTGGGCTGGATGAAGCACAAGCTGGAATCAAGATTGTTGGGTGAAATATCAATAACCTCAGATATGCAGATGGCACCACCCTTATGGCGGAAAGCAAAGGACTAAAGAGCCTCTTGATGAAAGTGAAAGAGGAGAGTAAAAAAATTGGCTTAAAACTCAGCATTCAGGAAACGAAGATCATGGCATCCAGTCCCATCACTTCATGGTCAATAGATGGGGAAACAATGGAAACAGTGGCTGACTTTATTTTTCTGGGCTCCAAGATCACTTCAGGTGGTGAGTGCAGCCTTGAAATTAAAGGATGCTTGCTCCTTGGAAGAAAAGTTATGACCAACCTAAACAGCATATTAAAAAGCAGAGACATTACTTTGCCAACAAAGATCCATCTAGTCAAAGCTATGGTTTTTCTGGTATTCATGTATGGATGTGAGAGCTGGACTATAAAGAAAGCTGAGCGCCAAAGAATGGATGCTTTTGAAGTGTGGTGTTGGAGAAGACTCTTGAGAGTCCCTTGGACTGCAAGGAGATCCAACCAGTCCATCCTAAAGGAAATCAGTCCTGAATATTCATTGGAAGGACTGATGTGGAAGCTGAAACTCCAATGCTTTGGCCACCTGATGCAAAGAACTGACTCATTTGCAAAGACCCTGATGCTCAGAAAGATTGAAGACGGGAGGAGAAGGAGACAACAGAGGATGAGATGGTTGGATGACATCACCGACTCAGTGGACATGAGTTTGAGTAAACTCCGGGAGTTGGTGATGGACAGGGAGGCCTGGCGTGCTGCAATTCACAGGGTTGCAAAGAGTCGGACACGACTGAGCAACTGAACTGAACAGAACTTAACACAATCGAAGGCTTTAGCATAGTCAATAAAGCAGAGGTAGATTTTTTTCTGGAATTCTCTTGCTTTTTGTATGATCCAACTAATGTTGACAATTTGATCTCTGGTTTCTCTGCCTTTTCTAAATCCAGCTTGAATATCTGAAGTTTTTGGTTAAAATACTATTGAAGTCTAGGTAGCATGTCAAAGGAGTGCAAATGTGTGGTAGTTTGAACATTCTTTGGGACTGGAATGTCCCTTTTTCAGTCCTGTGGCCACTGGTGAGTTTTCCAATTTGCTGGCATATTGACTATGGCACTTTAACAGCATCATCTTTTAGGATCTGAAATAGCTCAACTGGAATTCCATTACCTCCACTAGCTTTGTTCGTAGTGACGCTTCCTAAGGCCCATCTGACTTCGCATTCCAGGGTGTCTGGCTCTAGGTGAGTGATCATACCATCATGGTTTTCTGGGTCATGAAGATCTTTTTTGTATAGTTCTTCTGTGTATTCTTGCCATTTCTTCTTAATATCTTCTGCTTCTGTTAGGTCCATACCATTTCTGTCCTTTATGGTACCCGTCTTTGCATGAAATATTCCCTTGGTATCTCTAATTTTCCTGAAGAGATTTCTAGCCTTTCCCATTCTGTTGTTTTCCTTTATTTCTTTGCAAACTTAATAAAGCTTTCTTATCTCTCCTTGCTATTGTTTGGAACTCTGCATTCAGAAGAGTGTATCTTTCCTTTTCTCCTTTGCCTTTAGCTTCTCTTCTTTTCTCAGCTATTTGTAAAGCTAAGTATTTTATTTTTATGCTCTTGTCAATGACACTTTTTTTTAAATGTCATAGTCTACTTCCTTATTGCTGGTATGTAGAAATACAATTGATTTTTGTTTGTATGTTAGCTTTGTGTTCAGTCACTGTGCAACATCTGATAATTAAATACTTTGTAGGTGTCTTTGGCTTATCTAGGTACACAATGATGTCATCAGCAAATGAGTTTTATTTATTTCCTTATAATTCTTTTGCTTTTTTTTTCTCATGGTTTCTTACAGCAGAAGACCTTCCATAGGATGGTGATTGTGTAACAGTGGGGGTCCTCGTCTTACTCCTGATCTCATGGGAAGTTTCAATACTTTACCAGCAAGAGGTTTACTTCACTGTTTTTGTTTACGCTTCTCATTAGAATAAGGATGGCCCATTCTCTCCCTGGTTTTCAAGTGTTTGGATTTCTAAATCATAGTGAAAGTGAAGTTTGCTCAGTTGTGTCCAACTCTTTGCAACCCCATGGACTATACAGTCCATGGAATTCTCCAGGCCGGAAAACTGGAGTGGGTAGTCTCCTGAATTGCAGGTGGATTCTTTACCAGCTGAGCTACCATCATGCTGCTGCTGCTGCTGCTGCTAAGTAGCTTCAGTCATGTCTGACTCTGTGCAACCCCATAGACGGCAGCCCACCAGGCTCTCCCGTCCCTGGGATTCTCCAGGCAAGAACACTGGAGTGGTTGCCATTTCCTTCTCCAATGCATGAAAGGGAAAAGTGAAAGTGAAGTCGATCAGTCGTATCAGACTCTTAGCGACCCCAAGGACTGCAGCCCACCAGGCTCCTCCCTCCATGGGATTTTCCAGGCAAGAGTACTGGAGTGGGATGCCATTGCCTTCTCCGAGCTACCATCATGAATGGGTGTTAAATCTCACATGAGTCTTCTCCTGAATCTATCTAGAGGATGATATGCCTCTTCTGTTCATGTGGCAAAAGAGGTAGATTGATGTCAGATGTTAAACCTTCTGTTGTAATTAACCCAAATTTGACTTTATGTTTCACTGTATTTAGATAGTGTCACTGGCTCAATGGACATGAATTTGAGCAAACTCCAGGAGAGAGTGGAGGACAGGGAAGCCTGGCGTGCTGCTGTCCACAGGGTTGCAATGATCGGACAAGACTTAGCGACTGAACAACAACAATAACAACACCATATTTATATGTTGCTAAATTTTGACTCTGGGTCCAACTCATCCCTGGACTGCTGGTGCTGCTGACCAGCTGTGTGCCCAGGCCACCACCAAGTCCTAGGCTGTGGACCTGCACAGTGGCTGTGCCCAGAGGCCGAGTATCTCTTGAGGTGGAAGTTTCCCTGACCCTCACCCAGGGTACCCTTTGTGATCTCGCCTTGAAGGTGGGACCTGCGTAGTTCGTCTGTCCACCAGCTTCCGATGAGCTAGTGAGTGACCACCTCTCAGATCAGCTGTCCCCCTGAACCCCTCCCACACCCATCAGCCCTGATTCCTAAAATTAGACTTCCATTCTCACAATGCTCCCAGTGACTCTGTTTTTCTGATAGAATGCTGACTCACCAGCGAGAAGAAGAGGATTGACCAGAGCCTGGGAAGTTATTTTGTATTGTGAGATTAAACAGTTCAGAATGAATTTGTAACTGTAATGACTTTTCATTAACAACAGAGCTTTAAAAAAAGGCAACAACTGTTTAGAAATACAAAAAAAGGTTGATAGAAACACAACTTTAGGCAATATAAATATGAAAGGAGTGATGTTTTGCTAGAAAGATGCAAATAACTCAAATGGATTTGATGAGAATTAGAAAACCAGGAAAGAACTCTTGAAATATTAAAAGTTATCAAAAATCTATCAATAACATTGCAAGATAATTTTACAAATCATTATCCTGAAATCTTTAAGGAGCCAATGTCACCATATTTAAATCACATGAGTCTCACAGACACCAAAACTTTAATAAAATATTAACATCTATTGTTTAGTGGTCTATTCTAGCAATAATTTACTATGTCTGTGTATGTTATATTGCTGAAATGTAAGGATGATTTAACATAAATGAAGCTGTTCTATAATTCTTGAATGAATAAACAGGTCAAAATAGAAAGGCTTTATGATTTTTTGATAAACATCAAAAAGGTGTTTGATAACATTCATTTCTAATTTTTTTTAAAAAGCTTCTAAAACTAGAAATAGAATGCCATTTTCTTAAAAGTCTAACAACTTATTGGACATAAACAGGTAAAGTATATTTAGCAATGAAAACTATGGCACTCCCGTTAAAATAAAAATAAGAAAAGTGCCTACAATCACAGGTGTGGTTACTCCCTGATTTGAAAATTTTAGACAACGAATTAAGGGGAAAAAACCATGAAGCTGCATATTGCAAAGCAGGAGACAATACTTTCTGTTTCTACAGGTAATTTGATTGTCTGCTGGAAAAGCCCAAGAAAATCAACTCATAAAAATATTTTAATTAACAACAAACTCAAATTGAGTGGTTGGTTAGCAATACAAAGATCAATATCTTTGTGACGTAGCAGCAATAGCAGTAAACTTAAAAAAATCACATAATTTCAATTAAAAAATGAAGATACTAGCAAGAAACATAAAGCAGAAGTACAAGGACTTCTGTGGTGGTCCGGGGGCCAAGGCTCTGTGCTCCCAATGCAGAGGCCTGGGTTCAGTCCCTGCTCAGGGAACTAGATCCCACGTCACAGCTGTGCAGTCAAATACATAAATATTTAAAAAATAAA
>NW_011494949.1:5236216-5238291 GCF_000754665.1 Bison bison bison
CACTGTGAACTCACTCTTAGCACTTTGCTTCAAGACATGAAGTTCTGGAATAAGTGAAGAGACACAGCGTTCTTCTGGGTAGAAAACTTTAGATTAATTTTATATATAATACAATTTAATAGAATTAGTTTATTAGATCTAAAAATGTAATATAATTTAATACATTAAAATTTATGGAATCCTATTGGGTCTTTCTCGACCTTGACAAAATTATTCTAAGATTTACCTGGAACAATAAATACCTTTATTAAAATATACAAGATAATTTGTTTCTTGTAAAGTAACTTAACATTTAAGAGAGGAATCCCCCCAACCCCACCTTATAGGACATTAAACATGCCAATTTACAATCTAATAATTAAAATGGTATTTTTCTGGTTGAAGAATGGACAGAGTAATGAACAGAACAACAAGAAACTTTAGAAACATACATCACAATAGTCAGAGACATATTGGACTAGATCGTTAATTATTTGGAGAAACTAAATCAGATTTCTTATCTCATAGTTTACACACAATCGATTCAAATATATTAAGTTTTTTTTTTTTTTGACTGCATCAGGTCTTAGCTTCGGCACTGGGGCTTAGTGGTTGCGGCACGGGGCTCAGGTGCCCCTTGGCATGTGACATTCTAGTTTTCAGATCAGGGAGGGAACTTGCATCCCCAGCATGGGAAGGCAGATTCTCAACCACTAGACCACCAGGGAAGTCCCCAGATGCATTGTTTTACATTTGAGATATAAACACATATATTTATTTCCACCACAGATGCATACTATAAAGCAGACCTCTATGGTGGAAGTAAACACATGTATCTAACTGCTTGAGGGATGTCTAAGTGTGACTCACAGTCAGAAAAAAGTATTCTATGAATAGTTCATGCCTTCACTGTGGTTGATCATTACTCTCAAAATAGTATACTAACCCATTGAAATTTGGAAAACTCAGCAGTGGCCACAGGACTGGAAAAGGTCAGTTTTCATTCCAATCCCAAAGAAAGGCAATGCCAAAGAATGCTCAAACTACCGCACAATTGCACTCATCTCACACGCTAGTAAAGTAATGCTCAAAATTCTCCAAGCCAGGCTTCAGCAATATGTGAACCGTGAACTTCCTGATGTTTAAGCTGGTTTTAGAAAAAGCAGAGGAACGAGAGATCAAATTGCCAACATCTGCTGGATCATGGAAAAAGCAAGAGAGTTCCAGAAAAACATCTATTTCTGCTTTATTGACTATGCCAAAGCCTTTGACTGTGTGGATCACAGTAAACTGTGGAAAATTCTGAAAGAGATGGGAATACCAGACCACCTGATCTGCCTCTTGAGAAATTTGTATGCAGGTCAGGAAGCAACAGTTAGAACTGGACATGGAACAACAGACTGGTTCCAAATAGGAAAAGGAGTTCAAGGCTGTATATTGTCACCCTGTTTATTTAACTTCTATGCAGAGTACATCATGAGAAACGCTGGGCTGGAAGAAACACAAACTGGAATCAAGATTGCTGGGAGAAATATCAATAACCTCAGATATGCAGATGACACCACCCTTATGGCAGAAAGTGAAGAGGAACTCAAAAGCCTCTTGATGAAAGTGAAAGTGGAGAGTGAAAAAGTTGGCTGAAAGCTCAACATTCAGAAAACGAAGATCATGGCATCTGGTCCCACCACTTCATGGGAAATAGATGGGGAAACAGTGTCAGACTTTATTTTTCTGGGCTCCAAAATCACTGCAGATGGTGACTGCAGCCATGAAATTAAAAGACGCTTACTCCTTGGAAGGAAAGTTATGACCAACCTAGATAGCATATTCAAAAGCAGAGACATTACTTTGCCAACAAAGGTTCGTCTAGTCAAGGCTATGGTTTTTCCTGTGGTCATGTATGGATGTGAGAGTTGGACTGTGAAGAAGGCTGAGCGCCGAAGAATTGATGCTTTTGAACTGTGGTGTTGGAGAAGACTCTTGAGAGTCCCTTGGACTTCAAGGAGATCCAACCAGTCCATTCTGAACGAGATCAGCCCTGGGATTTCTTTGGAAGGAATGATGCTGAAGCTGAAACTCCAGTACTTTGGCCACCT
>NW_011494949.1:5238391-5243727 GCF_000754665.1 Bison bison bison
CTGAACGAGATCAGCCCTGGGATTTCTTTGGAAGGAATGATGCTGAAGCTGAAACTCCAGTACTTTGGCCACCTCATGCGAAGAGTTGACTCATTGGAAAAGACTCTGATGCTGGGAGGGATTGGGGCCAGGAGGAGAAGGGGAGGACAGAGGATGAGATGGCTGGATGGCATCACTGACTCGATGGACGTGAGTCTGAGTGAACTCCGGGAGTTGGTGATGGACAGGGAGGCCTGGCGTGCTGTGATTCATGGGGTCGCAAAGAGTCGGACACGACTGAGCAACTGATCTGATCTGATTGAAATGTTGTTCCATGTTTCATGATCCACCAGTTGAAAACAGTATACATGTTCTTCTCTGGAATTATTTTCTCAGACAACACAAAAGTCACAAATGTAGAGGATATTTTCCAGTATTGGGCCTAAGTTTACCATGAGTATTTTTTCTGCCATGAAATTACACATCACCTTTTAGACATTAGGAGACTGGGTCCTGAGTTGTCCCGACTTGAATTTAAACACATCTAGCTTTCAGAAATTTTAACTAGCAACTGTTAATGATGCGCCAGTGTGGGCAGTAATTGTTCACAGCTACTTTAAATGCTTGCATTCTGGAAACGCCTTTGCCTCCCCAGGGAGTCTGTTTTGCTTTAGGCATTTTGCAAACAAGATGCTTTTGAAACAAAACTTTCTAATTCCCCCGGTGGGGGGTGGGGGGTGGGGGTGGGGGAGTGTTTGGTCATTTTATTGTTTAGAAATGAAATGCCTGCTACTAGACAAGCCTTTGTTAAGTACTGACCTAATTCCAGGATTTCTCCATGTATTTCTTATGACACTTCAAATTTCACAAACTCATTCTTAGGGGTTAGTGGTTAAGAAGCAAGGTGAAAGTTTCACCTCCCTCCAGTAGCTGTGTGTCTGGTGGAAAACACATGCTGTGATTTGTGCCTCTAAAAAAAGCCGAGTCCATTGTCCTGAGAAAGAGCCTGTTCTTTGGGAAACAACTTAGCCGAGATCACATGGGAACTGCATGATAAAATGTAGGGTTTCATTATAAAGCACACGCAACCCACTCCAGTGTTCTTGCCTGGAAAATCCCACGGACAGAGAAGTTCCCGTGGCAGGTGCAGTCCGTGGGGTCGCAAGAGTTGGACACGACTTAGTGACTAAACCACCATTTCAAAAGGAAGGGAAGTAATTTTTTAAGTTTTTATTGAAGTGTAGTTGATTTACAATGTGGTGTTAGTTTCAGGTATACAGCAAAGTGATTCAGTTATACATACATATTCTTCAGATTCTTTCCCCTTATAGATTATTACAGATATTGAGCAGAGTCCCCTGTGCTATACAGTAGGTCCTTGTTGGTTACCTGTTTTATATATAATAGTGTGTATCTGTTAATCCCCATCTCCTAATGTATCCTCCCCTGTTTCCCCTTTGGTAACCATAAATTTGCTTTTGTGTCCCTGAGTCTCCTTCTGCTTTGGAAATAAGTTCCTTTTTATCTTTGTTGTTGTTGTTGTTGTTGTTCAGTCGCTCAGTTGTGTCCCACTCTTTATGACCCCATGGGCTGCAGCACACCAGGCTTCCCCATCCTACACTATCTCCCAGAGTTTGCTCAAATTTGTGTCCATTGAGTCGATGATGTCATCCAACCATCTCATCCTAGGTCACCCCGTTCTCCTCCTGCCTTCAATCTTTCCCATATCAGGGTCTTTTCCGATGAGTTGACTCTTTGCATCAGGTGGCCAAAGTATTGGAGTTTCAGCTTCAGCATAAGTCCTTCCAGTGAATATTCAGCGTTGATTTTTTTTTCATCATTTTTCCTTTGGATTCCACATGTAGGCAATATCATTCCCTTCTGGAAGTGAATTTTAGGAATATTATTTGATTGAGCCAAAGATAAAGACAAAATAAATTGAACATCTCCTTTTGGGCTTCCCTGATAGCTCCTTTGGTAAAGAATCTACCTGCAATGCAGGCAACCCCAGTTCTATCTCTGAGTCAGGAAGATCCCCTGGAGAAGGGATAGGCTACCCACTCCAGTATTCTTGGGCTTCTCTTGTGGCTCAGCTGGTAAAGAATCTGCCTGCAATGTGGGAGACGTGGGTTGGGAAGATTCCCTGGAGAGAGAAAGGCTACCCACTCCAGTATTCTGGCCTGGAGAATGCCATGGACTAGTCCATGGGGTCGCAAAGAGTCAGACATAACTGAGTAAATTTCACTTCACTTTTCCTCTAAGTGACATTTTGGGGAACTTTTAGCACCAGATAATCCATGTCAGCAATTGAGTTAAATTCACTGAACACCACTTGACTGATTCAGTGACCCATTTCAATCTTACTGTTTTACCTTTTTTTGTTCCATTGCTCAGTCGTGTCTCTCTGTGACCTCTTGGACTGTAGTCCACCAGGCTCCTCTTTCCATGGGGTTCTCCAGGCAAGAATACTGCAATGGGTTTCCATGTCCTTCTCCAGGGGATCTTCCCCATCCAGGGATCAAACCCGCATCTCCTATAAGTTTCTTGCATTGAGGGCAGATTCTTTACTGCGGAGCCACTGGGGAAGCCCTTTTACTTGGTAAAGACTTATGTTTTCAAACCAGCATGGAAAAGTTTCTCTCTTGTCCCCTAAGTTGAATTCTTCGGGATAGCAGCCAGCTCAGAGCCTGGCACCTGGCGTGGGGTGGTTGCTTCTTAAATATTTACAGATTCAAATGTCTTTCTTGTCTTCAGATTCCTTTTTCTGCTGCCTGTGGCAGGAGATGAACCATGTCTTGTCTGCTGCTTGTTTGAAACTTCTGTAGTTCTTTTAAAAGATCTGGACCCAGTTGCGTTTAGGGACGTTTCAGAGAAGGTAATGGCAACCCACTCCAGTACTCTTGCCTAGCAAATCCCATGGACCGAGGAGCCTGGTAGGCTGCAGTCCAGGGGATCGCTAGGAGTCGGGCACGACTGAGCAACTTCACTTTCACTTTTCACTTTCATGCATTGGAGAAGGAAATGGCAACCACTCCAGTGTTCTAGCCTGGAGAATTCCAGGGACAGGGGAGCCTGGTAGGCTGCCGTCTCTGGGGTCGCACAGAGTCGGACACGACAGAAACAACTTAGCAGTAGGAACCTCCCCTGAGATGCTGCGTTATCTCTGGGCCCTGTGAGAAGGCCCAGTGCCCTCCCTGTCAATCAGGAAAAAGGGGAGGAGCCGCTGGAAACACGCCACACCCGCGTGCATTGAGCGCCTCCTGCCGGCCAGCCGCGGAGCTGGGGCCGGTGCAGGGCTCAGTGTTCTAGGAGTTAAGACTCCGGCTGTGATGAATCCTGTGGTCCACCTGGAGCACTGAGTAAAAGGGTCATAATCAAGTGATACCAGAGTTACCTCATTCCAGGCAATGGGAGAAGCCCACCTCTCCTTTTCAAAATCACTTGGGTGATGTTCAGAATGACTATCAGTCTCCACCTTCCAGTTCCATCTCATTGTGGCCGGGAAAAGTCCTGCAAAGATTTTGGCTGCACCTGGGTCGGGGAGGTTCAGGTTACACTGGGAGAGGCAAAGACGAGGTTGAGAGAAACTTTCAGAGACTCGACAAACCCTGAACGCAGGTCAGAGACAAGAAAGCTGGCAGCTCACTTGTCTCAGAGGCTGTGAGCAAAGAACTCTGAGACCCGGGACTCCGGCAAGTGGGGGAGTGGTTTGGGGAAAGGCTGGTCTGGAGACTGAGGTCCAGTTGGGAGGATCTTGAAGGTAAGTTCTTTTATTCTGCAAACAACATTGTACAGGACACCCTGTTGAGTTCTGCTGAAGGGTGGGAAGGTTGGCAGTCTCCCTGTCCCGGCCCCGGGGCAGGAGACGGGGATGTCACCAAGGTCACTGCGCTCTGAGCTGGCTCATGGTTCATGGCCCACGGTTGGTCCTATGCAGACTTTCTGCCCAGAACTTTTAGCACCTGCTTCCAAGCCTTGACCTTTTGCTCATGGGGGCAGGACCTTCCCTGCAACTGAGGTAGGTAGGTAGAAGCCCTCATTCTGACTTTCTGATGGGAGGAGTCACACAGACGGTCCCTAAAGTGTTCCCTGCTGTCCATCCTGCACCCATCACGTGGGAGGGACTCCACACAGGTTTGTGCAGTAATTGCATCATGAACGTGCAAGTGGATGGATTTATCTACAGAAGAATTGAGAAAGACACAGCCATGAAGCCAAAGCAAAACCTTCACCATCTGAAGTGGTCTCTTATCTCCAGACATCCTGAGGTCAAAACATTCACCAATCTTAAATATTTTTAAGATAAAAAGAAATGGACTTGTTAATGGCTGTTTTTAAACTTAGCCAGACTGAGGCAATACACAGTCCTCCCTTTACTAGCTCAGAGCCCGCAAACCCCAGAAGCAGCTTGGACCACAGTGGCATCGTCTGTGAGCGGGTGGACCATTGGTGAGAAGCGGCACCTGCAAGGTAGCATCCTTCATCCACAGGTGTTGTGGGAGCTGATTATTGGAGCATCATTCCTCCAGGTTGTTCTCCATCTTCTATCAGAGGACCACCCATCACATCTCCCTCGGGCATGGCTTCAGCCAGCAGAATGCGACTGTATGTAGCATCACCACATCCCAGCAGAACCCTGAGAGCCACCCATGGCTTGGCTAGGTCTCCCTTTTCCCTTGCCATGGGGCTGAGAGGGGCTGCTCCTCCCGTGAGGGTCCCTGAATGGTGAAAGCATGATGTACATAGTGTGGGCGAGGTGTTGCCCATGTTATTCCTAGAAGCCGCTGAGATGGGGCCGTGGGTCATTCAGTTCAGTTCAGTTCAGTCGATCAGTCGTGTCCAACTCTTTGTGACCCCATGAATTGCAGCACGCCAGGCCTCTGTCCATCACCATCTCCCAGAGTTCACTCAAACTCACGTCCATTGAGTCGGTGATGCCATCCAGTCATCTCATCCTCTGTCGTCCCCTTCTCCTCCTGTCCCCAATCCCTCCCAGCATCAGAGTCTTTTCCAATGAGTCAACTCTTCGCATGAGGTGGCCAAAGTACTGGAGTTTCAGCTTCAGCATCATTCCTTCCAAAGAACACCCAGGGCTGATCTCCTTTAGAATGGACTGGTTGCATCTCCTTGCAGTCCAAGGGACTCTCAAGAGTCTTCTTCAACACCACAGTTCAAAAGCATCAATTCTTCAGTTCTCAGCTTTTTTCACAGTCCAACTCTCGCATCCATACATGACCATTGGAAAAACCACAGCCTTGACTAGACGGACCTTTTTTGGCAAAGTAATGTCTCTGCTTTTCAATATGCTATCTAGGTTGGTCATAACTTTTCTTCCAAGGAGTAAGCGTCTTTTACTT
>NW_011494949.1:5243827-5251618 GCF_000754665.1 Bison bison bison
CATTGGAAAAACCACAGCCTTGACTAGACGGACCTTTTTTGGCAAAGTAATGTCTCTGCTTTTCAATATGCTATCTAGGTTGGTCATAACTTTTCTTCCAAGGAGTAAGCGTCTTTTACTTTCATGGCTGCAGTCACCATCTACAGTGATTTTGGAGCCCAGAAAAATAAAGTCTGACACTGTTTCCACTGTTTCCCCATCTATTTCCCATGAAGTGATGGGACCAGATGCCATGATCTTCATTTTCTGAATGTTGAGCTTTAAGCCAACTTTTTCACTCTCCTCTTTCACTTTCATCAAGAGGGTCTTTAGTTCCTCTTCTGCACCTGGAAGGAGCTACCCCATGCCTGAGGCCAGGGGTGGCGGCCGAGAGGAACAACCCTGCATCCAAGGAGTGGTGGCTGCACGGGCGCAGGAGGGCCTAGAGGAGCTACTCCACGTTCAAGGTCAGGAGGGGTGGCAGTGAGGAGATACCCCCTCGTCCAAGGTAGGGAGCAGCGGCTTCGCTTTGCTGGAGCAGCCGTGAAGAGATACCCCACGTCCAAGGTAAGAGAAACTCAAGTGGGTCATTCAGATCAGATCAGATCAGATCAGTCGCTCAGTCGTGTCCGACTCTTTGCAACGCCATGAATCACAGCACGCCAGGCCTCCCTGTCCATCACCAACTCCCGGAGTTCACTCAGACTCACGTCCATCAAGTCAGTGATGCCATCCAGCCATCTCATCCTCCGTCATCCCCTTCTCCTCCTGTCCCCAATCCCTCCCAGCATCAGAGTCTTTTCCAATGAGTCAACTCTTCGCATGAGGTGGCCAAAGTACTGGAGTTTCAGCTTCAGCATCATTCCTTCCAAAGAAATCCCAGGGCTGATCTTCAGAATGGACTGGTTGGATCTCCTTGCAGTCCAAGGGACATTACTGCAGCATAAATGAGCAAAGCTGACTAATGAAGCAATTAAAAAATTTAATTTAATTCAGTTTTTGGCCGTGCTGCTCGACTTGTGGGATCTTAGTTCCCTGACCAGGGACTGAACCCTGGGCCCAGACAGTGACAGCTCAGAGTCCTAACCACTGGATGGCCGGGGAGGTTTCGCAATTTGTATTTTAAACTGTTAAACCACACAGAGTAAGCCAAAGGAAGCATGTGTTAGGCCAGTGTGTTCTTTGAAACACAATGCCCATGCCCTCCCAGGCAGGAAGGTTGATGTGATCTCACTGCTTCTGGCTTGTCTCTACTTCTGCCTCCTGCAAGGCATCTGGGCCAAGATGGGCAAATGCAGCACACAGGAGCACCCTCCAGGAGCACCCTCCTTCCAGCCCCATCCGGTAGGGGGATTTGCTGACCCCACCCACTCAGAAGACTCTTGAGAGTCCCTTGGACTGCAAGGAGATCCAACCAGTCCATCCTAAAGGAAATCAATCCTGAATATTCATTGGAAGGACTGATGCTGAAACTCCAATACTTTGGCCACCTGATGAGAAGAGCTAATTCATTTGAAAAGACTGTGATGTTGGGAAAGATTGAAGGTGGGAGGAGAAGGGGACGACAGAGGATGAGATGGTTGGATGGCATCACCAACTCAATGGACATAAGTGTGAGTAAACTCCGGGAGTTGGTGATGGACAGGGAGGCCTGGCATGCTGCAGTCCAGGGGTCGCAAAGAGTCAGACTCAACTGAGTGACTGAACTGAACTGAACCCACTCCCTTCAAATACCAAGTGAAAGTGAAAGCTTTCATCTTTTCTTTGCTGGTGGTAATACCCACACCTTAATCACAACCAGTGGTCTGTTAAGGAAGCACTGTAGCATCAGGTACTGGTTTTAAGCTTCAGAAACAGGCTGCCTCTCGATCGCTCAGTCATTGCCAGGGGGCTGCCCCGCGCTTTGGAGAACGTGACATCCTTGTGTTTCTCCCAACTACTGTTTTGTTTCTGCTGTGGCTGCCGTTCACAGTGGGGGGCCCTAACCACTGCCCTGTGTGTGTGTGTGTGTGTGTGTGTGTGCGTGCACTCAGTCTTGTCTGACTCTGTGCGACCCCATGGACTGGAGCCCACCAGGCTCCTCTGTCCATGAAATTTTCCAGGCAAGAACACTGGAGTGGGTTGCCATTTCCTCCCTCCAGGGGATCTTCCCGACCCAGGGATCAAACCCGTGTCTCTTGCGTCTCCTGCATTGGCAGGTGAGTTCTTTACCACTAGCGATACTTGGGACACCTGGCCTGGCTCAAATTCAGAAGGAAGGCAACGTGAGGATGAGGATTTTTCTCATCAAACAGCCGATTTGGTGGACAAGGCCGCCCTGGCCCCGTCTCCACTTGCCCTTGTGGCTGCGCGGAATCCACTAGCAATGTCTCCCCAGCAAGTGTCCGCGCCCAGGCCTGCCTCCAGCTCCAGGGTTGCTTGGCTGGGCCTGCGAGGTCTCACTGTCTTGAGAAAAGAACCCACAGCTCTGTCAACTCGCTATTTTTAGGCCTGAGTGGACTTCAGCCAGTTCCCCGAGTGTAGTAATTACTCAGCTATTTTATTGAACAGAGCCTTGAAAAATGACAGCACACATCCTAACTCCACTCAGAAATTCAAACGGGTTGAAAAATGCCACGCAGTGGATTCAGGCAGACAGTGACGAGTCTGCTTGCCCTGCGCCGTGAGGCGGGTCCTGTCTCCGTTTGTCTGTTCTGCTCACTGACACCCACCCGGGCAAGCTCACCGCCTGCGCTCCATGCCAGCAGGGAAGGCTTCCCTCCAAGACTCGCCTCTCTAGACCAGCTCCTCGTCCAAATGCATCACTTCTGTGGCCGGCTGCCTCCTGGGTATCTCCCCGGGATGTCAGGCCAGGACATCACAAACCTAATGTTTCCAAAGGAGCTGCCTCCCGCTGCCCTGTGTCTCCATCTAGGAGAGGAAGGCTCTCAGTTGCTCAGGGCACCACCCGGGGTGGTGCCTTTATTCTCCCCTCTGCCCCACTCCTCGGTCAATCCAAATGATTCTGCCTTCAGACTGCACCCAGCCCCCCCCCCACCCCACCCACCACCATGGTACCAGCATCCACATCTCTTTGGTGGGACAGCCGTGGCCCCAGACTGGTCCCCTGTCAGGATCCCTCCCTCCTACCGGTTCCCTTCCACTTAGGGAGATTCGTTAGGAATGTAGACTCTACCTCTGTCCCTGGGCTCAGAATCCTCTTGCCCTGGCCTGTGAAGGGGAACATGTGTCTCTGGGTCTTGCTGCCCCTCGTCTCTGGTCTTCCATGTCACACATGGATGTTCTTGACCCGAGTGCCAGTTCAGCAGCAACGGGGACTAGACATGTCCCAGCCCACGCGCCCAAGGGCTCGGTGTGCACAACAGAACAAAACAGACCCCCAGAGGGTTTGTCTGGGGATGAAGATCTACTACAGAAATAGAAAAATGAATGAGTTCATCAGACCTGCGGAGCAGTGAGCTATTCTCTTTCATCACCAGGGAAGTTGGAGCCTGACCAAAAGCGAAAAAACAGGAAGCAGGGCCCTTGACTGCATCTTTCCACTGAGAGCATGAGAAAACTAGGAAACTGAGGGTGTTAAGAAAATTCTAGCTTCTTTAAGAACCTCTGAGGGACTTCCCTTGTGATCCAGGGGTTAAGAATCCGCCTTGCGATGCAGGGGAAGTGGGTTCAAACCCTGGTCGGGGAACTAAGATCCCACATATGGCAGAGCAGGTAAGCCTGGGCATCACGATTAGAGTCTGCGCATTGCAACAAAGAATCCTGCATGCAGCAACTAAGACCCAACACAGCCAAACAAATAAAATATTTTAAGAACCTCTGAGAAATAACATCATGAATACACGTGTAGGACAGGTGCTCTGTGCCCGTCACTCTGGTAAGCACTACACAGGTATCGATTCTTTTAATCTTCACACAGTCCTATGCACGTGTGCGCGTGCCAAGTCCCTTGAATCGTGTCTAACTCTTTGTGATCCTATGGACCGTAGCCCGCCAGGCTCCTCTGTCCATGGGATTCTCCAGGCAAGAATACTGGAGTGGGTAGACATGTCCTCTTCCAAGGGCTCTTCCCAACCCGGGGATCAAATCGCATCTCTTAAATCTCCTAGTCGGCAGGCAGGCTCTTCATCACTAGCGCCATCCTACGCATAAGTTTGAATTATTGTCACCGTTCTGCCAAAGGAGGAGACTCGGGCCACCCAGGTTAATCAGCTTGCCCGAGGCCTCACAGTCAGGAAACAAACAGGAGAGTGACTGCAGTATGAACCGGCTCCCGCAGGCCCTGTTCTTAACCAAAGAAACTGATCTTGGTTTGAGAACTGGCTGTTTGCTCCAGTCAAGCGCTAAGGCAGGGGGAAATTTCAGCAAACTCCTGAGCTGAGAGCCTGGTCCGTGTACCTGGCCCTGCTTCCCTGTGCAGGGCAGTAGCTTACGGATGCCTCGGGCTGTGGAAGGAAGGTTTGGACCTGGCTGGGGGTGACCTCCGTCAGAGGGGGACCGAGCCCGGGGCTGCAGGAAGCGTCTGAGACTCTGGGGTGTAACGTGTGAACACTCAGGAAGAGCTTCTGGTTGTGGAGGCTTCTCCAGGGAGCGGGAGAAACGCTGCAGCCAAGGAGCCTCTATGAGGCGAGAATGAGAGACCGACAAGCGAGAATTCTGCTGTTTCACCTTCAGGTTGCCTGTCTACACTGGAGGTTTACAGCCGCCTGCATCTGTGGTTCTCTGGCGGGATGCGGAGTTCGGCAGGTGGTGGTGCCCGCTCAGTGTTCTGCTGGGCTTGTAGAGGAGCCCCTGGTAGGCTTGCCCAGGCGGGGGCTCCTGCATGTCCTCCATCCAGGGGTCCTGTCCCAGGCTCTTCACTGGAAGCTCCCGGCTCCTCCCTCTTCCCTTCCTCCACGTGGAATCAATTACGGGGCCGATGATTTTACCTCCAAAACATCCCGTGGCAGCGTCAGCGCTGTGTGTCTGCCAGACGCATTTCCTTTCTGCTGGGCTCGCGGCTCGACTACAATTTATAAACTCCCCCGGCTAGGTGCGGCCGAGAGCCTGAGTTCTGGCCACCGGGCTGCCCGCTGCTGCAGATGTGGGCCACACCAGGTGCGACCCCGAACCTCCTGCCGGACCCATCATCCTTCTCCTTCCCTCCCCTGCCAGTCCTTGCCGGGTACCGGGGGAGCCTGCTGGGCCCAGGGAAGCCAGGACCCCTGGACGGGGTAGCCTGCATCCCTGAAGTACCTTCACATGCCCTCCCTGCCCACACCCAGGCCCCATCAGGCCCAGCTGGACGCAAGTATGAATGAGAGACAAACTCACTACAGCCTGCCGCTGGGATCTGAGGGTGTTTCTTCCAAGAGGCACAGCCCCTGACCTGAGCAAGTTTATCTTCAACTAAATGTTCCTTTGCAAACCTAACACCGTGCTTGTTACTGACTTTCCAGTTCTCTCCTCAGCCCCTGGGTCGTCAGCCACTATCACCACCCTCGTCCAGCCTTGTGCATCACAGTTCCATCTCCTGAGGCAGAGTGAAAGTGAAAGTCGCTCAGTCCTGTCTGACTCTTTGCGACACCATGGACTACACATTCCATGGAATTCTCCAGGCCAGAATGCTGGAGTGGGTAGCCTTTCCCTTCTCCAGGGGATCCTCCCAACCCAAGGATTGAACGCGGGTCTCCTGCATTGTGGGCAGATTCTTTACCAGCTGGGCCACCAGGGAAGCCCAAGAAAACTGGAGTGGGTAGCCTTTCCCTTCTCCAGGGGATCCTCCCAACCCAGGGATTGAACTGGGGTCTCCTGCATTGCAGGCGGATTCTTTACCAGCTGAGCTATCAGGGAAGCCCCCTGAGGCAGAGTGAGTCTCCTTAAACAATGTAGATCCCGTCGCTCCTCAGTGCAAATCTCCTCATGGGCGTCCAGTGCATCTCACATGCCACGGGGTGGAACATGGCCTTCCCAGGCCAGGCCTCGGTCTACAGTGCCAGCCTCGGGCGAGATTTCTGTGGCCACCCCTGGACCTGGAAGCCGGGACTGTGGTGCTCCTATCCTCAGGGATGTTTCTCTCCCCAGGCCTAGAACATCCTTCCTCTGCACGCATTTCCTGCATCTCAGGTTAGATGGGAGGGGACGTCTTGGGATAGCTGTGCTGCTGAAACGTGGTGACCCCCGCCCTGGAGGAACCATGGACGGAGGTCTTTGGTGATGCTCACACCAAGGGCGCTTGAGGACACAGACCCATCTCCACGGTTGTCACACTTCCCAGAAAAGGCCAACCCTGAATTGAACTGAGAGTCTACATCCAACAGACCAATTTACAGAAAACAGAGGAGACTTCCTTGGAGGTCCAAGGGCTAAGACTCCACGCTTCCACTGCAGGGAGCACAGGTTTGATCCCTGGTTGGGGGATTAAGATCCTACATGCCACAGCCAAAAAGCAAAAATAAATCAATAAGTGGGGTCAAGATCTTAAAAAAAGGAAAAAAAAAGAAAATAGAGATGACCGCGAACATGTCAAGTGATCCCACAGGGAGATGTACCTGCACAACAGACTGTGGGACAAAGGAGCCATATTCTTCAACAAAAGATTGCCACCCCTTCGACCCCAAAAAGAGAAAAAGACGAGGGAGAAATCACAGATTAAAAACCTGGGAAGATTCAAACCAACCACTGCAATTATAGAGCTTATGGGGGAAAAAACAACCCATTAAAATTTTATAAGATAATCAGATATCGATGATCCAGTAGTCATGTACAGATGTGACAGCTGGTCCATAAAGAAGGCTGAGGGCTGAAGCACTGATGCTTTCGAATTGTGGTGCTGGAGAAGACTCTTGAGAGTGCCCTGGACAGCAAAGAGATCAAACAAGTCAATCCTAGAGGAAATCAACCCTGAATATTCATTGGAAGGACTGATGCTGAAGCTGAAGCTGAAGCTTCAATATTTTGGCCACCTGATGGGAAGAGCCAACTCATTGGAAAATACCCTGATGCTGGGAAAGATTGAAGGCACAGGGAGAAGAGGGCGACAGAAGATGAGATGGTTAGAGAGCATCACTAACTCAATGGACATGAATTTAAGCAAACTCCAGGAGACAGTGGGACAGGGAAGCATGGTGTACTATAGTCCACGGGAGTCACAAAGAGTCGAACACAATCGAGTGTGTGTGATAAGACACAACTTATCAACTGAACAACAACAACAGATATCAGCTATGGATCAGATGTTTGATGATATTAAGTAAGACATTATCATTAATACGTTGATGTGATTAATACCATCAGATCAGATCAGATCAGTCGCTCAGTTGTGTCCGACTCTTTGCGACCCCATGAATCTCAGCACACCAGGCCTCCCTGTCCATCACCAACTCCCAGAGTTCACTGAGACTCACATCCATCAAGTCAGTGATGCCATCCAGCCATCTCATCCTCTGTCATCCCCTTCTCCTCCTGCCCCCAATCCCTCCCAGCATCAGAGTCTTGTCCAATGAGTTAACTCTTCGCATGAGGTGGCCAAAGTACTGGACTTTCAGCTTCATCATCATTCCTTCCAAAGAAATCCCAGGGCTGATCTCCTTCAGAATGGACTGGTTGGATCTCCTTGCAGTCCAAGGTACTCTCAAGAGTCTTCTCCAACACCACACTTCAAAAGCATCAATTCTTCGGCGCTCAGCCTTCTTCACAGTCCAACTCTCACATCCATCCATGACCACTGGAAAAACCATAGCCTTGACTAGATGGACCTTTGTTGGCAAAGTAATGTTTCTGCTTTTCAATATGCTATCTAGGTTGGTCATAACTGTTCTTCCAAGGAGTAAG
>NW_011494949.1:5251718-5251820 GCF_000754665.1 Bison bison bison
GACCTTCCGGTCGCACCTCAGGATGAGGCCGGTCTCACGACGACATTCCAGACGTGGCCTCGTGGGTGCTTCCACATTGCGAAGCACCCTGCTTTCCCGGTC
>NW_011494949.1:5251920-5255114 GCF_000754665.1 Bison bison bison
AGACAGCTTTTTCACTCTCCACTTTCACTTTCATCAAGAGGCTTTTTAGTTCCTCTTCACTTTCTGCCATAAGGGTGGTGTCATCTGCATTTCTGCTTTATTGACAATGCCAAAACCTTTGACTGTGTGGATCACAATAAACTGTGGAAAATTCTGAAAGAGATGGGAATACCAGACCACCTGACCTGCCTCTTGAGAAATCTGTATGCAGGTCAGGAAGCAACAGTTAGAACTGGACATGGAACAACAGACTGGTTCCAAATAGGAAAAGGAGTACGTCAAGGCTGTATATTGTCACCCTGCTTATTTAACTTCTATGCAGAGTACATCATGAGAAACGCTGGACTGGAAGAAGCACAAGCTGGAATCAAGATTGCCGGGAGAAATATCAATAACCTCAGATATGCAGATGACACCACCCTTATGGCAGAAAGTGAAGATTAATTCCATAACTATGTTTTAAAACAAGAGTGCTTATAACTCAGAAATACATACTGAGATATTTACGGATGAAATGATATAGTATCTGGGATTTGCTTCAACGTATTTGGAAGGAGAGAAAGTGGGTAAGGATGTTAGTGAACACATTTGACCATGAGTTGATAATTACTGAATCTGGGTAATGAGTATATAGGGTTTCATTATATACTTTCTTGCTTCTGTTGTATAAATTTGAAAATGTCCATAATCAATGGTGAGGATGATCACTTATTTTACAGAAATGCTCACCCCCAAGGTTTACTCTTTTTTAAAAAAATTTATTAAATCGATTTACAATGATGTGTTAATTTCTGCTGTACAGCAAAGTGATTCAATTATACATGTATTATACATATATATTCTAGATTTCCTTTAAGTAGTGGCCCCAGCGCTCAAGACTTCCAAAAAGCTCAGCCTTCACCTTGGTAGGAACAGAGCTCTTTGAAGGACATCTGTCTTCATGGACAAGAATCCTTGGGGCACAGCTCAGGTAGATGGCTCTCGCCTCCTGTCTCTTTTTTCCTCATCATATTATTTGCTTCCTAGTGACCAGAGATAATGCACAGGCCGCCCACCGATGCTTCCTGTCTGCCTCTCTCTGTGTGGGAGCATTTTCTGAGTCCCTGGCTGTTGTTGTTCAGTTGCTCAGTTGTGTCTGACTCTCTGCGACCCCAACAACTGCAGCATGCCGGGCTTCCCTGTCCTTTATCATCTCCAGGATGCTCAAACTCATGTCCATTGAGCCGGTGATGCTATCTAATCAGTTCATCCTCTTCACCCTCTTCTATTGACTTCATTATTTCCTAGCATCAGGGTCCTTTTCCAATGAGTTGGGTCTTCACATCAGGTGGCCAAAGTATTGGAGCTTCAGCTTCAGCACCAGTCCTGCCAATGAATATTCAGGGTTGATTTCCTTGAGGATTGACTGGTTTGATCTCCTTTCTGTCCAAGGGACTCTCTAGAGTCTGCTCCAGCAACGCAATTCAAAAAGATGCTTGCTCCTTGGAAGGAAGGCTATGACAAACCTAGACATTGTGTTAAAAAACAGAGATGTCACTTTGCTGACAAAGGTCCATATAGTCAAAGATACGGTTTTTCCAGTAGTCATGTAGAGATATGAGAGTTGGATCATAAAGAAAGGTGAGCACTGAAGAATTATGAGCAATACTGAACCCTTATTTTAAGCCACTGAGTTTAGGGGTGGTTTGTTACTCAGCAGTAGCTGACTAATACAAACACATGCACAATCTGATTTTTGTCAGTTACTTATATCACCTATTTAGTTTCTGTGAGCAACTGAGTTAGGAACCTTGAATTAGATAGAGGTTCTCAAACTTTACTGTGCTTAAGAATTGTCCAGGGAGTTTACTTAAAATATTGATTCCTTGGCCTCACTTCTAGAAAGCTTCAGTAGATTAAATGAGCCCCTGAGATCTGCATTTAGACCAGCATGTCTGATTTTGGTACAGATCATTCATGAAACACACATTGGAAACCATTTGCTCATGAGAACACTAAAACTGTGATGTAATCACAAATATTACCTCTCCTTAATATCAGGAAAGAGAGAGAGTGGGTTTTGGCCAAAGAAGGGTACATGCTTTTTCTGATAAGCCAAGAAAAAGATGTCCCGCTTCCCGGAGTCTGAGACTGCGTTTTGCTGTCAGTACTTTCTTTTTTTTTTTTTTTAATATGTATTTATTTTTCTTCAGCTGCATCAGGTCTCAGCTGTGTCACACGGGATCTTTTGCTGTCGCACGTGGACTCTCTCCAGAGTGCCGGTGCTCAGTAGTTGTGGTGCACGGGCTAAGTTGCTCCAGGGCATGTGGGATTTTAGTTCCCCAACCAGGGATGGAACCCAGG
The DNA here is from genome assembly GCF_000754665.1 of Bison bison bison. Lineage (NCBI taxonomy): Eukaryota > Metazoa > Chordata > Mammalia > Artiodactyla > Bovidae > Bison > Bison bison. The sequence continues at coordinate 5,254,264 of NW_011494949.1, forward strand.
TCCCCTGCATTGCCAAGTGAATTCTTAACCACTGGACCACCAGGGAAGCCCCAGGATGGTTTCTTCATTTACATAAGGAAATGTTTCTTCTAAACCACATAAAAGGTTTATGATCAAATGCATAAATAACAAAATCTGGATATAATTACAAGAAGTTGACTGGTGGCTGAGGAATCAGGCTAAGAGGGATTAACTAGAGGTAAACAGCAAAGAGGGTAGTGGGAGGTCAAGGGGCGGGGTGGGTGGGGAGCTTAAATGGGGAAACAGTGAACAGTGACAAGCTGTGTAATCGATCCTGGAAGCTCGGCAATGCAACTGCCTGCTCTCATTCCCACTGGGTCAGTGAGGTGACGACTGGTCATCCCACCAGTTCATTAAGGGCCCATTGTGTGCCAGACACAATCCTGGAGCTGGCCCCCACCAGAGAAAAGGACAGGTAAAAATTCTTCTCCTCGTGGAGCTTACATTCCTTTGGGGTGAGGGGACACAGATGATAAACAACGTAAAGAAAGTTTACATCAGATGGCACAGTGGGTCGGTCTGTGTTCCCTGGCCCCTCCCCCTCAAAAAAGCTCTGGTCAAGCTCTCCCCCTGGGTGCCAGTAGCATGTGACCTTATTCAGAAATAGGGTCACCGCAGAGGTAGTCGAGTTAAGATGAGGTCAAGCGTGAGCCCTGATCCAAGGTAAATGGTGTCTTTACAAGAAGGGAAAAGACACACAGAAAAAACTTGATGAAATACTGGAGGTACACAGGGATGTACCCACAAGCCTGAGGAGCAGCTAGAGCTGCCGACAGCACCTAGGTGGCACAGTGGCAAAGAATCTGCCTGCCAATGCAGGAGATGTGTAT
>NW_011494949.1:5255214-5257982 GCF_000754665.1 Bison bison bison
GAGCCTGGTGTGCTGCAATCCATGGGGGTCGCAAAGAGTCAGACGCGACTGAGCACAGGCACATACACTTCAGAAGAGTAGGTTTCTCCCCCAGAGCCCCCCGAGAAAGGCATGGCCCTGGGGACACCTTGATTTCTGACTTTTAGCCTCCAGGATTGTGAAAGAATGAATTTCCGTTGTTTCAAGCCATCTGGTTTGTGGTATTTTGTTCTGTGGTCAAGGAAACGAATGGAGATAAATGCTAAGAAAAACAGAGCAAGGAAGGGAAGGAGTGAATGCTGAGGGTCAGGTTTGCAGTTTAAATAGAGCCACTTGGAAGTCCTCCCTAAGGACTGAAAGCGGGGAGGGACCTCTGGGGTAGGAGCGTCCCAGGCAGATGTAACTGTAAGTGCAAAGGCCCTGGGGTGGCAGTGTGCCCACTGCTTTGTGATTGAGTAGACAAGGTGATCAGGCAAGGCAGGGACTTGCAGGTCATAGCACGGCTAAGTGAGAAACAGAGCCCCCAGAGGGTTTGGAGCAGAAAAGTGGCATGATTCTTATTTATTTAAAATCAACACTTTCTCTTTTTTAAGGCTCACTCAGGTGGCTGTGGGGAGACAAGGCCAAAGCGAGCAAGAATGGGTTGGGGAAAGCCAGCAAGAAGGGACTGTTTAGGTTAAACCTATGGAAGCTTGGGGCTTCCAGGTGGTACTAGCAGTAAAGAACTGCCCTGCCCACGCAGGCGGCACAGGAGATACCCCTTTGATCCCTGGGTTGAGAAGACCCCCTGGAGGAGGGCATGGCAACCCACTCCAGTATTCTTGCCTGGAGAATCTCACGGACAAGGGACAGAGGAACCCAGGGGGCTGTGGTCCATGGGGTCACAGAGTCGGACACAACTGAAGCGACTTAGCACAGCACATGGAAGTTTGGAGGGGCTGTGGGTGGAGGGTGGGGTGGATGGAGGCTTTTGGCTGTTTGGCAGGTGAAGCCTAGAGGGTGTATTGGCTCTGGAAAGAGGAGGCTGGGATGACTCCGAGGGCTTTGGCCTGAGTCACTGGAAGCAACGAGTTCCAGAATAACAACTGACTTGTTTTGTGTGTTTTTTTGTGGTTTATTTAACTGGACATGTTCTAATCCTTGATCATAATTTCCACATGTACCATATACAGGTGCTGAGCAATGTCTGAACAGAAATAGCCACTTTTATCAAGTAACATCATTTGAGGGAAGAAAAAAAAAAAAAACCAACACCAAAAACCTAGGTATGCAATACACGGACTTTTTCATGTTGGTAGGTTTCCAGTGTCAAGTACTTAGCGCAGTCCACTCATCTGAGATACCAATGAGGACGAGACCATTTAAAATCTGCTTTGTTCCGAGGTTCGACGGGAAAGGCGTCCAGGCTGCTGGGTGGGAAGGAGGCGAACAGCCTCAGGGCCCTGGCTCGGTCAGGGAAGTCGCCTGGCCCAAGAACGCCCTCCCCGGATCGGGCCAGGCCGGGTGGGGCCGCCGGGTCCGGCAGGCAGGCAGTCTTAGCTCCCCTGGCACAAGCAGACTCTGGACCTCACCGAACGTGTGTGGTCAGCGGTGTGTGCCAAACACCTCCAGCGTCAGAGCGCCGGGCTCAGAGCACCCTCTGGACACGGGAACGCACAGGGCAGACGGCTGGGCAGAGTCGCCGATGAAGCCTGCAGACCCCGGGCCAGCTCGAAAAACCCAGGCCACCGCGGCCTGCTTCCCTGATGGGCAGCGCCGCCGGGCCGGCCTCGGGAAACCGCACCAGTGAGCTAAGCTGCCAGCTTGAGCTTCCTTTTCCGCATAGAAAATCAGTTTTAAAAGCATAACAACAGCAAACCAACAAACAAAATAAGCCTGAGGCGGGATGTGTATTTTCCTTTGGAAACAAAGAGGAGAGAGAAGCTGTGAATATTCAAAACTGTTCCTGGTTAGTAAGATGGGGTATGAAAAATGTAGAACTTGTTTGAGTTTTTAAATTCAGAGAAGGCATAGCACAACGGGTATGCGCTTTAGGCGTTACAGCCACAACAGAAATTCAATGTTACCACCTACTGCTTGTGTGAGGGTGAGAAAGGACTTAGAAATCTCTTCGAGCCTGGGTTTTTCTTCCACTAGGAAATGAGAACAACAACGCCTACCTCACAGGGACGCTGACCTTAGCCCACCCCGGCAGCCCATAGCATTGTTTGCGTTGTTAAAGGATTCATGCTTTATTACTTTTGCTATGATTTATTACTATGTACGTCTTTTTATGTCTCCTAAAATTGGGGAGGATCTTAATCTATTTAATTATAATATTAAAAATGAAAAAAAATAGCCTGTGAGGAAACCGGCAGATGAGGGTCGACCCCCCGCAGGGTGTGGGGCGATTCCTCAGGAGGACGCCGGCGAGCACGTGGGCGGCGCCGACACCGGTGACCGCGGCGTGACCGGCCGGCCGCGGGACCCTGGTGGACGCGAGGGGGTCTTTGTGGCATCTCTGGTCTGCCCGTGGGGCGGCGACCGCCCCGCCGAGGGGCCGGTCAGCTCCCTACGTACAGTCTGCTCCCTACGTACAGCCTGGGGAGGGCGAAGACACGGAAACGTCCCCCACAGGCGGCTCCGGACTCGGGCTCCTGCGCATGCGCGGCGCGGCCGAGCGGCCGCCGGACACCCAGGGCGCATGTCTCCACGCCTCAGCCTGCGCGTGGTGGAGGGAGGTGGGGCCGGCGGATGCAGACGGGACCGAGGGCGGCGCATCGCCTAGCGGCTTTCCCCCCGCCCCCCCC
>NW_011494949.1:5259704-5261781 GCF_000754665.1 Bison bison bison
GGGAGGGGGGCGGCCTCGGCCGCGAGGGGCCTCCCGGGGCTGCGCCGCGGGCGATCGAACGTCCCCACCCGGGGCTCCCACCTCGTTTGGAGGGTGGGTGTCGGAGGCCGAGGTCCGACTCTGCGAGGAGCTTTTTAGTTTCTTATTTTCATATTCAAAGTATAAACGAGCGGTGTGTCGAGATTCTAGAACTAACGGTGCCGGAAAGGGCCCGCTGCGTTCTGCGCGAGCAGGTGTTTTCCTTTTCTCGCTGGCTAAACTGGAAAGGTGAAGAAAACAGCAGCCCACTCTAGTATTCTTGCTGGAGAATTCCCATGGACAGAGGAGCCTGGCGGGCTACAGTCCATGAGGTCGCAGAGTCGGACACGACTGAAGCCACTTAGCAAACTGGAAAGGAGGTCGCAGACTTTCCAATATTACCCCTGCCAGGTTAGGGACCTTTTGTCAAGTGGGATGCAGGGGGTGTTTTATGTTAACTTGCAGAGGCTTTTTAGTATTGTCGGGAACTTGAATCAAGTTGAAGGCAAATGTTGGTTAAATGTTAACTTTTTTACCGCCCCCACCCCCCCGCGAAAATCCATTTAGAACAGGACTAGATTTTTCGGTAGCGATACAGTTTAACCAACAGCGAACTTAGAAACCACTTTCTCGTGAAGGGGCTTTCACATTGTGGTTTAATTTTGTGCCGAAATTGCCAAATAGCGTCTTCTGCAGTTTTTTTTTTTTTAATAAGTTAGTAGTGTTCAGAAAAAGTAAAAAACGTTTGTAGCAATTGGTTATTCTCTGGGAAGTGTCATCTCTATTTTAAGTATTTCCACATCAGCCTAATGGGGATTAGAAGTTCCTTTTACGGTTAGAGCAGTTACAGAGGCCAGGACCTGTGAGGAAGATGGGTGCGTGTGTGGGAGCTGTCCCAGGTGAGACTGTCTGAGGTGTGAGTGCTACTTACCTAACCCTTCCTACGCTTTTCCGAGCACCTGGAAACAAGGTATCCGTAGACAGGTTTTATCAGCATTTTAGGATTTAAGTTATAAACTTTCTTGTACAGTTAGCTGATTTAAAGGTCACCTAAAGATCTTTCAGGGTGTTAAGGTTGTAAAATATTAGTTTTATAAATCCCACAGTTGCTTGGTATTTGGATTATTTGTAAAAGTAACTGTCTGTCTATCTCGTAGGTCTGTTCATTCTCTTCTGAAGTGTGTTGTGAAACCTAAGTTGATACTACTTTAAAGCGTGTGTGATACACAGTAATACCTGCTGTTTCTGCAGCTTGTTTCACCTGGTGTGGGTTGGAAGCAAGTTACTTTCAGAAATTCCTGAAGTCTTTGAGTTAGGGCTTCCCTGGTACTTCAGCTGGTAAAGAATCTGCCTGCAGTGCAGGAGACCCTGGTTCGATTCCTGGGTCGGGAAGATCCTCTGGAGAAGGGAAAGGCTACCCACTCCAGTATTCTTGAGTTTCCTTGGTGGCCCAGCTGGTAAAGAATCTGCCTGCAATGCAGGAGACCTGGGTTCGATCCCTGGGTTGGGAAGATCCCCTGGAGAAGGGAAAGGCTACCCACTCCAGTATTCTGGCCTGGAGAATTCCATGGACTGTGTAGTCCACAGGGTGGCAAAGAGTCTGACACGACTGATCGACTTTCAGTTTGAGCTAGTACTTCAGCCCCAAGTAGGAGTCCCACCTCCTCTTCTTGTCTCCCTCCAGTTGTTACTTGTGGAACTTTCTGAGCAGAGGTGGTAGGGGTGGCTGTAGGTTTCCAGCCTGTCTCCCCTGGAATTGACTGTGTCTGAGCCCTAGGAAAACAGGAGGGCATGTGGTCTTCACCTGTAGAGCTCCGGGTGTGATGCTCTTGTGGGACCTGCTCAGGCTTTGCAAGCGGTGTCCTCACCTGTGGTTTCTGGTAAGCCTGGGCATACGGGTTGCTGTTGCTTTCCTTAAGGAGCCCGCGACCTGCCAGGTGCTGTGCTGGCGTCTGGGGGAGGGGCTGGCGTGGGACATGGCCCTGGGACGCTGACTCGGGCGCCCCTTTCGTGGGCTGTTGTCCTCTCTAGTGAGGTTCAGTCAGGTCCCCCGCCCCCC
>NW_011494949.1:5261881-5262904 GCF_000754665.1 Bison bison bison
GCTCTTCCTGGGGTCTCTGCTCCCGGGGGCCTGCCTCCTCCACCCTCACCAGCCCGTTAGAACGCAGCTCCGCATGGTGCAGGGCTGAAGAGTGGGCTCCCAAGCCGCCAGCCTTTCAGCCCCTTAAATAGGTGGGTTTTTTCCCTCTTTGTATTTTTCCCCCTTCCTTGCTGGACTTTGTGGGTGGCCCTGGGTCTGTCCACTCTCTTCCATCCCTGCCTAGAGGAGGAGACTGCTTGGAGCCCACCCTGTGCCTGACGGGCGAGTGTCCAGCGCCTGGTTCCCTGCTCTGAATCCTAGTGGACTGCCGCTTTAGAAGGGCAGAGAGGAGGCAGAGTGCACCCCAGCAGTGGTCCAGCTGGGGGGTTCGCCTGTGGGGGGAGGAGGGATGCCTCCCCGATGGTCAGTCATGTCCGCCGGTCTGCTGGGCTTCTGGGAACTCACCTTTTGGTGTGGAGAAAGAACTGTGTCTGGAGCTTGCTCCTGGCCACCAGCTTCTCTGGAGTGATGAGGAAGGCCACCAGAAGATCTCTCCTTTGTGGCTTAGAAAGGAAAGGAACTGAGGTCAGAGAGCTGCTAGTCCTCCCAGCAGACGAGACTCTTGTTGACGAGAAGTTGCTCAGCCCTTGTAGTCTCCGGATAGCATTTCTGGATGGATGGTGTCTGCAGCCCTCCAGAAAGGGTTGGCACTTGCTGGTGTGGCGGGAATTTGAGTGGCCTCCACTGAACCCCATTGGGCCTCTGCCTGGCAGCCCCTGTAGCAGCCAGCACCACCCTTCTTTCTTGGGGAGCTTTCTGCCCTTGGGAATTCAGCCTGATGGCTGCCTTAAGAGATGGCCAGCCTGTCTTCATCCTCTAGGAAGATGAAGAAAAAGCATGTGAAAGCGGTTGGGAATGAGGGTGAGAACTTCAGTGTGGAGAAGGTCAAATGTTTCTCTTGTAGCTGGCGTTGTCTCTAGTTCTTAGTCTGTTTCTTTGGTTGAATCTCAGTCTTTGGGGAACCGTGTGGGCAGTGGGAGGGGT
>NW_011494949.1:5263004-5263221 GCF_000754665.1 Bison bison bison
GGGGATGCAGGCAGGTGGCGGACGGGCTCAGGGCCCCTGTGACCTGGCCTCTGCCTGCCCCACTTCACTGGCCCTCGCCTCCTGACCTCGCTGAGCTTTGTTACTTTGCCCGGGTCAGCCTCAGCAGCTTCGGAAACCTCAGTTTCAAGGTAAAGAAAAGTCCTGCATAGCAAGTCGGGGTATGGGCTCCAGTTCCGCTCTCACATCCCGCCTGGTG
>NW_011494949.1:5263443-5273319 GCF_000754665.1 Bison bison bison
CCATCAGGTCCTGCCCAGGCTCGGGCTCCAAGTTTGCCCCCTCTGGCCTGCCCGCGTGTGCGGGGTCACCCAGCAGCCTCCCCGCAGGTCCCTGGACGTTTCATTTTTAAAGGTCTTCTGTTCCCCCAAAGAGAATCCGCTCAGCCTGAGTGTCCGAGACACCCACAGGTGCCATTCATAGGCGTGTCCAGCCGCTCCCCCTGGGCCTGGCCCGGTTCCTTCTGCCCCAGGCCTGTTGCCTTCTCCCCGCTCTCCTGAGTCAGCGCCTGGAGGAGGTCACAACCTTGCCCCTCCCTCTGGCCCAGCCTGCGGTCCAGCAAGCGGCCTCCCCTGGCGTGTCCTCGGCACTGGTGGGAGAGCACAGGGGAAGGCCCAGCACGACTGCGGACTGCCGTGGGCCTGGGGCTGTCTCCGCTCTCCTGCCTTTGTCTCGTCCTGATGTCGTCCTCTGAGCGTGCTGGGATTCGCAGGAATGGTATTTGGAGATCTGCCTTGAAAGGTGGCGCACCTGGGCCTGGTTTTTTTCAGTGTTCATTCCCAGAGGCCCTTGGTTGTGGAGGGCAGCAAGGGTGATGCACTGGGCATGCGTTTGCTGCTGCCCGGGCCATGCCTGAAATCCACTGCCACGCAGGCACTCACCTGTGTGCTGGTCACATAGCTCTTCCTGCCCCTTGCACCATGGCTGGTGTCTCTGCAGAGTGAAATTGGAAAGCTCGCTCAGGGTGCTGGCTGTGACGCTCAGGGAGGTGGCGCCTGGTCGCTGGTAAACAAGGACGGGCTGACCCTCAGGGAAGGGGCTGCCAAGGAGGAGCGGGGAAGGGGCAAGACAGAGCCCTGGAAGTGGAGGGGCAGCTTGTTACACCGGCTGGCGAGGGGGCCTTTGAAACGGGGTCCCTCAGATGGTTTTGTAAAAAGCCTTCCCGATTGCTCCTGTGTGGAGGGCAGGGTGGGATGGAAAAGCCTCGCCAAGGCTGGGCCGCTGAGACACGGCCCGTGGTGGGGACGTGCGCTCCTAAAAGGAAGTCTTCAGTGTCATGAAGTTCAAAAAAATTCCTAAGTGAAGATTGTTTGTCAAAGTAAAGTGTCAGACTTTCCTTTTGTTTGCCATTTAATTTGTGATTTTGGTTCCCGTTTTAAGTGGGCTCATACGAATGGAAGGAGAGGTAGCAGTCATCCTTGAAAACTGCTGTTGTTAAGGTGATTCTGGTTTAAGCTTTGGCTTTTTTGGTTGTGGAGTAAAAGAGGGTTGTCATAAACAGGCAGACACCAACCTGTGTTTTCTAGTTCACAAACCTGGTTTTGATGACGCAGCCAGAACGTGAGCTTACGGGGTGCGGGAGGAGGGCTGACTGACCCACCCCCGGGAGCCCCCGGGTCGTTGGAAGCCACAGTGCCTGCTGGGAACAGTTGCCGGCCTGTCTAGAAGGCTCCAGCTGGCCCCTCAGGGTTCCTCCGCTCCAAGGCTGCTGAGGGGGTCTGGCAGCAGAGGAAGGGGAGTTGGGCAGGCTCCATGATCGGGACAGGTGCCCGAGACACCCGCCCACAGGGCACTGCAAATGCAGCATCTTACGCTGAGATCTCAGGGCCACACCTGGTGTACTGCTGCTGTGTAACAAGCGTCCACGGGCTCCAGGCTGCGGAGCCGCTGTCGCTGACTGTCTCACGGGCTCTGTGGGTCGGAGGTCGGGCTGGGGGCTGGCTCCTCCACTCGGGCGCTCGCTGGGCTGAAGTCTGGGTTGCCTACTGCATCCTCCACTGGGCTCAGGAGCCCTCTGCGAGCTCACTCCTGTTACGGTGTGATTCTCCCTCATGGTTGCAGGACTGAGGTCCCTGATTTCTTGCTGGCCGCCAGCTGGGGCCTCTTCAGCTCCTTGAAGCCACCAGTGTCTTTTGTTCCTGGTCCTTCTGTCTTCAGACCTGCCAGGCTTTGAATCTTTGGCAGCCTCTGCCAGCTGCAGAAGGCCTTCTGCTTTAAGGACTTGTGGAGTTGGGTCAGGCCCACCAGGGGACTGTGCTAAGGGCTCGCAGTAATACAGTGTGGTCCCAGGAGACACGAGCATTTCCTCAGGGCTGCAGGTTCTGGATCTTCCGGGGTAGAGGTGGGGAGGTGTTCTGTTGTAGATAGACCTGTCTGCCTGGGAACTCGGGCTGCACTTTTCTTTTCCAACACTGCTCTCCTTTGACTGGACACTAGCCCGTCACTATGACTGGCAGATTGTCTGTCTTCTGGTCTGGTTGTCACCAGTGAACTCGGGCAGCCAGCACGACCATAGCTCTGAGCGCCTGTCTGTGTCTCTCTCATGTGGACTGTTCTTAAAATATGTTATCTGAGCAGAGTTTATGTGAATGCTGTGGACATACAAAAATCTCAGAGATTGAGAAGTCATGTGTGTGAGGTGTCCTGCCTTGGCTCGCTTAGCGAAGGTGCCCTTTCTGCGCCGGGGAAGGGTGGCCGGTGACTTGCCTGGTCACCCCTGAATTACCCCACAGTCCCTCTGTGCTTTCAGAAGACCCAGCCCAGGTCCCGGGACTGGTGCCTTGCTCAGAAGCCCCGCCTCAGGGCTCTCCCCTTTCCTGTGGAGTTATTGCTGCTCTTGAGAACTGGCGCTGACTCTCCTGTGTTTTTTCGGGGGAGAGTGGGCTGTGTCCTACCCTGCATTCCCAGTGCCAGGCACAGTCTAGCCACTGGTGTGTGTCTGGTGGGCGAGTGAGCGAATGAATGAGAGAAAGAAAGGAAGAGAGTCTGGCAGGTGTGGCAAGTCTGCAGAGTTGAAATAAACCAAATGCTAAAAATAACTTTCACTGTTTTTCTTAGAATTTTTGAAGATTTGATTGCTAACTGAGGTTATTTAAGTGCAGAATGAAGTAAGATCTATCACAGTGTATCTGCCTCCCTTCCTGAAAAGTTGTAGAAGTCAGGTTTACGCTTTGCAACCCAGGATGTGAAAAACAGAATGTTCAACAGTTAGAAAGGCACCTCCAAAAAAAAAAAAAAAAGAAAGGCACCTCCATTTAGTTTTTAACTGGTTTCTCTTTCTTATTATTAAATTAACGCCTAACACTAGGAGGCAGAAAGCTTGGTGCCCAGTCGGTATCCTGCAGCCGGGTCCCACGTGCCCTGGGCTTCCGAGGCCCGGCTTCCCTTTGCTGTGGGGAGGGGCAGCGGAGGCTGGGCCCACACCGGCCTGAGGCGGCTCTGCACTCGAAGGTGGACTGCGCTGAGGTTCCCCTTGGCGGGGAGTGGCTTCAATTATCAGCACCATGCCCTTTTCTTGTGGGTTTGTGCTCCTTTTAACTCCCAAGTCAGCTGCTGTGCATAGCCATTTCAGCTCTGTGTGGTTGAGATCAGAGTGAACTTCCTAAGTGATAACAGGTGGATTGTAGGTAGTTTCTATCTTTTCACGTTTGGAAGGGATTTTGCTAGAAGCACCATCACACTGACATTACTCGCTGGCTTGCTCGGACGCTGTCAGTTGTGTCTGGCTCTTTATAACCCCGTGGACTGTAGCCCGCCAGGCTCCTCTGTCTGTGGAGATTCTCCAGGCAAGAATACTGGAGTGGGTTGCTATGCCCTCCTCCAGGGTGTCTTCCCCACGCAGGGATTAAACCTTGTGTGTCTCATGTCTCCTGCATTGGCAGGCAGGTTCTTTTCCACTGGAACCATCTGGGAAGCCCTTGAAAGGCATTTCAGATCTTAACATTTCTGGAATCCTGGGAATCAGAAGGAATGGCTAGGGTGGAGGAGTTAAAAGGAAATGAAAAATCAAAACATTTGCCTGGTGGTGGTGGCTGCGTGGGGAAGCACGGGCAAGGCCTTGAGCTCACTGGGTTAGCCCCGTCTCGGGTAGCCTGGTTTTCCTGTCTGGACGTGACTGGCTTCTTTGAGGGTCCTGACTTGTGAGCCTCTGTGTTTTCCCAGTGTGTTTCCCACTGTGGCGGGGGGCCCGGCCCTTCGCCGGGCCTGTCACATAAAAGGCAAGTGGGTGAGTGGTCACATGGAGGAGTTAGGAAGGCCACTGGTTTCGTTCCTCCCTCTTCTCTAGAGAAATCGAAACCAAAAGTTAGGTGGTTCTTGTTGCCAACCGGGTAGTGGCAGCATTCCCTCTCAGGCCAGAGCCTTTGTGTTGGAGAGAAGGCTGCAGGGCACTGGGCGGGTTGCGGGGACAGCTGGGGCAGCCCCACCCAGGCCGGAAAACGCATTCTCCCTTTGATCCCAACAAACTTTTCTGCTTTTAAAAATTAAAACAGTGCCTGAGTCTTGGGTCCTCTAGGTTTAAGCGTCCTGTTTTCCCAGAGCTTCCAGGGTCCTCTGTGTATTTACCAGGTGTGTGGGGGCTGCCCTGTGTAACTTGCTTAGAAGCCTTTGGGAGTTTGGTCTTGTCTTGAGTAGAAGGGGCAGGTGTTAATGCTGTTTCTCTGAGCTCCTTGCAGCCTTCAGCATGTGCTCTGGGTTGTGTCACGACTTGCGACTGAACGGCGGCTATGTGTTGTGCAGGAAAGCGGGGTGAGGGTCCGGGTGGGTCAGAACTAGGGCCGCGCCGCCCACAGGACGTTCGTGAGGATGGGGCCTGGTTCAGTGCTGCCCAGCGTGGGGGCCACTGACCCACTGACACAGGGCTGAGGAGCTGGGTTTTCATCATACTTAAATTTACTTAAAATTTAAACAATTTTATGTTCGACAGCACTGAACTGCAGTAACTTCAGATTCTTTACTCAAAACACGGTGCTTGATTTAGTAACTGCTGCCTAAATCACACCCTCACACCAACAGAGGCCGTGTTGCTCATCAAGGTACCACTGGGAAGCCCCGGAAACGGTGTTTCTGAGTTTCTAGAGGAATTTCTTTCCCAGGGCTGCTGTCTGCAGAGCGCAGGAAGCATAAACCAGGTTCCTGGCGGAGGACCCCAACGGCCGGGGGGGCTGCTCCTGCAGGTGGGCGGCGGTCTCCCGCATCCCAGTCTCTTCTGCAGGGTGGTCTCGCCACCCCACCTCCCCCCGCCCGCCCCACAGGTTTCTCCCTGTAAGCCTTCTCCTGTTGTGTAGACAGAAAAGTACAGCCTGCCCAGGCCGATGTGATCTGGCCAGAGGTGCTGCCCCTGGGACTGTCAGTCTGGCGCTGACCCTGGGGAGATGGCCAGAGACTGGGCTGGAGCTCGCAGCTCTGCAGACCTGGCTGCGGTGTGTCTGTTGAGGGTCATCTGCTGTTTTGCTTTCCTGGAGACGGCAGACCAGGGGACGGGAACCTAGGCCCTCCACCCCTCAGGACTTTGAAGGTCTGATGACCAGTGATAGAGCTGGGGGACCTGGAGGGGGGCCCTTCCGGCCTCTGACGTCCGAGGAGTTCCCCTTCCCCCAGGTATTCTGGAACTGCCTGGGGAAGGCCGCAGGACTCCTGCCATCGGGATTGTTCTTAGAGCTCGGGGTTTATGAACAGTGAAGGGTTTGAGGAGCTGTTGACTTGGGTTCTTCCGGAAGACAACTCAGAGATGGAAAAGCAGGGCTGGCGAGCATGTGCCTCCGGCCACCTCGGTGTCGAGGCTGCTCTCACTGTCCTGCTTCCTCCCAGGTCCTTGGGCAGGAGCTCACTGTGAAGAGCAGGTTAAGTTTTGGTAGATGACGCGTCCTGCCCACGGTGCAGCTAGAAAGCCGAAGAACAGGCGCCTCAGCCTAGGCCTGCTGGACAAGAAACCCGGCTTCCCCACTGCCCGCTGGGGAGGGGTTGGTGCCCTCAGGAAGGCCAAGAGGAAGGAATGTGGTGAACGGTCAGGGGAGCCTTGGTGCAGTGCACAGAGTATTCTGTTATTGGCATCTCCTCTGAATTTAAGCAGACAGGTTAAAAACTTGAGGTATAACTCTGGAAATGACTGAAATATAGGAAAGAGGATACTTTGCCTGGCTTACGAAATGCAAAGGGATTCTGAAGTATTGTTACAAGTTATCTCTTGGGAAGAAGTGGATGATGAATCTGTCTGAAGAGTTGGTGTCTCTGTCAAAGACTGACTCATGAGGGACCGACGTACAAACCTCAGTGCAAGGTGAAATTTAGAGCTAAGAATACAGAGCTGAGTCCAAATTCCAGACACCGGGGACCTGTGAGTATTGTCACAGGTTAAGGCCTGGAGTGAAGGAGAGCTTGCAGAATTGGCCTCTCAGGATGGGTTTTAGAGTAAGCCCGTGGGAAGTAAGTAGAGGGCGGGGCTGGGGAAGATGGCTCCATCCCGGGGCAGCTGGACAGGGCAGCTGGGCCTTTGCTGCAGGGATGGCAGTGGTCCTCGGTGCGTGTCGTGGTATTTATTAATCATTGTGGGCCTCCCGAGCCCCCACCTCTCCAGGAGGAGGAGAGGGCATGAGGCTCAAGCCGCTGAATCTGAGTGTGCTGTAGGCTGACTTAAATAACAATATTGGTTTTATAAAACAGATTTGTGTGTGTTTTTTGGTAAAAAGTAAAAAGCTTAAAATCACTCAAGCCTACCCCCGGGAAATATCCACCGGCCCTCAGGTGACTGCCATTGTGGACATCTCTCTAAGTCCCGTTTGGATGGACACATGGCGTTATCAGCAGACGTACTTCAGTGTTCCTTAAATACAATTTACTGAATTATTAATTTGGCTTGAAAGCGAAAGTAGGACTCACTATTAAATAGAATAATAGTTTCTAAGAGCTCTTGTGGAGACTAAGAATATGAAAAAGATGATGAAAACCTATGTGGCTAAGTGTAAAGAAAAGTTGGAGTAAAGTTTTTTTTTTTTTAATGATTTTTTTTTTTGCTGGGTCTTCATTGCCATGTGAGGTTTTTCTCTAGTTGTGGCTGGCGGGGCTCCTCTCTAGTTGTGATGCTTCTTGTCGCGGCTTCTGTTGTTGAACACGGGCTCTAGAGTGCTGGCTTCGTGGTTGTGGTACGTGGGATTCGTTGCTCGAGGCATGGGCACGTGGGATCTTCACTGGTCAGGGATTGAACCCGTGTCCCCTGTGTGGGCAGGTGGATTCTTTACCACTGAGCCACCAGGAAAGCCCTAGAGTAAAAAGTTGTAATAAAATCACTTGCGTTTGCTTGCTGCCACATAGAGCTGTGAGCCCGTGCTGGGGAGTTGCCTCCCGCCAGTCATGTGTTGAAGCCCTGGTGCATGCGGTGTGGTGGTGGTAAGAGGTGGAGTCTTTGCGGGTGATGGGCTCAGATGTGGGCAGATGGGGCCTCATCGTGGGAAGACTGCCCTTATGGGAAGAGGACCGTGTTCCCTCGTTCTGTCTCCACCATGCGGACATGGAGAGTTGGTAGTTCGCACGCCCGGACGAGGCCCTCACCGTCGCCCAGACGTGCGGAGAGCAGGTGCTGGGCTTGCGGCGCCCAGAGTCGTGTAAGGCGCCCATCTGCGGGGCCCACGACACGGCCCTCAGTCTGTCCCCAGCTCCTGACATGGGCACCATTGTCTGTCACTGCGCATTAGGCATTGGTGTCTTGTTCCGTCACTGTGATCACTGCCTTCGTTTATTGAGCTCCTCCTGAGTGCCAGGCCCCGTTCTGAACACTGTGGACTCGTTGAATCTTGATGATGATGCCGCGTTGGGGGTGCCGTCAGCGGCCCCGTGTTTTCCGGGGTAAACAGGCCCAGAGTGGCGGGGATCCCGCCCCGACCCCGCAGTCTGCAGTCGCTCAGCCTCGATTCTGCACTTGTGCAGACGTCGTGCTGGGCACCAGGCTGTCCCTGCACGCCACCAGCTTTCCACATTCTGGCAGGCGTCTTTGTGGGGCTACCCTGCATGTGAGCACTGGCGCTGGCTGGGTCTGAGCCCTCGCTCCCCCTGGCCCTCATCCCCTGGCCGCTCCACGGGCTGGGGCCTACCAGTCTGGTGTACAGGAGAGCTCGTGGGCATGTGCTCCCCAAAGCCTGCGGGGAGCCAGCATCGTGTCCTCAGTGTGCTGCCCACCATCTCAGTGTCGTCAGAGATCTGAGGCAGGACAGAGCTCTGCGCAGGGACGCTGGTTGCTTCTGGATGCCCGAGGCTGTCTCCCGTCCTTACCTGGTCCTTTCTGCGGCAGGGCCCTGCCTCAGGCCTTCTTGCAGCCGCCCTGCCATCCACATACCAGGCTCTGCCTTGACTTTCGGGGCTGGGTGCTTGTTGGTTTCATCTTCCTGTTGGCGGGAGTCTTCCACCTTCTCCATGTGGACAGCCTGCCTTCTCTCTTTCCCCTCTTTGTCCGCCCTCCTTAAACTGGCCCTTCCCAGGCTGTTGCTGCAGTGGCTCCCCTGTGCTCCCTGTGGCTCCTCACCCTCCTTTCGCCCCCTGTTTATGGCCACATTCTTAGCTAGGTTTTCCATAGCATGAGGCACAGGAGTGGGTTTTCCTGGCCCCACCCGGCGTCCACTCCTGCACTGGGTTGCCGTCCTGGTTGACCTTCGGCATCCTGGTCTCTGCCTCTCGGTTTGCTCTGCCTTGGTCCTGGGCTGCGGTCCCTGAGGATGCGGCATGAGGGTGTCCGAGCCCTCCCACTCCCCTGGAATGTTCCCTTTCTGGCCAGCTGCAGGCCGGAGGGGCTGCTGTGCCTTCGGCGGGCTCTCTGGGACCCGTGGCCCCTGGGTGGAGAGGAGAGTCTTGGGGCAAGTCTGTGGGCCACCTTTTGGGGCTTGAAGCCTGTTCCCTGAAGAGCTCGGCTTCTTGGGGCCCAGCTCCCGTGCTTTCATGGGGGGTCTCCAGGCCTGGCGTCCGTCTGCTCTGAGGTGAGGTCAGCCCAGGGGTGGCTGGCCCTCGTTGCTGGTGTGTCGGCCCCAGGCTCTCTCTGCTCCAGGCGGTGCCAGGTTCTTCTGGCCTCCAGGGCTGCCCTGATCTTTGAACGTCTGGCTGCGTCTTGCCCTCTGTCCTAGCTCTTGCACCAGCTCATTGGGAGGCTGCCCCTGACCCCACACCATGGAGTAGCCGTGATGTTGGCCACGGCCACCGTCTGGAATCTCTGCAGGGTGTGCTGTGCTTCACGTTGGTTTAGTTGCTTGCTTGGCTTCCTCCTCCACGGCCCCTGACCCAGCTCCACGAGACGAGGGCCTGCTTTTCTCTGTCTGGCGCTCTGTGTAGCTGGGGTCAGAGCCTGCTCCACTGGGGTTGGCTGAAGGAGCCAGACGATGACTCGCGTCTGCTTTCTGGTCTTCAGTGTGGACCTAAACCTTCGGGGCCAGTGAGTTCTGTGTTTTGTCCTCCCTGCCTGCCTGCCTGTCTGTCTGTTTTTACTAGTTTTCAGCACTGTTGTGTTGTCCCCCTTTTCTGTAAAATGTTTTCCTGGTTGTCTTGGGGGGGCCTTGGGAGGTTGGCGTGTGCTTTTGCTGGTGTCTTGAGCCAAAACCCCAGGCCTGACCCTGAGACTCGAGAGATGGACATGTCTCAGTCATGCCGGGCAGAACTGGAATAAACGATTTACTGCCTGCTCTACACATGTCGAGAACTTTTGCCGATTGAATGAAAAGTAAACATTTGATAGTTAAAAGTTATGTTTTTATTCTTCTGGTATCATAGGTCACAGTTGACTTTGATGTATACACAAATACTGGATACCGTGAAATTAAGTAGCTTTAATTACAGTGGACTTTGAGAAATGCTGACACACGGGCGTGTGGGGAGACTTGGCTCTCATGTGGCCAGCAGCGCACAGGCGCCTGGCGGTGACAAGCGCCCACGTGGGCATGTCCATGGTCTGCCGGGAGCGGGCTCAGGCTCACCGAGTGCCCCCCTGGGTCCCAGGAACATGGATGGTGGTGGCAATGCCACACAGCGTTCTCTGGGGAGAAGCACACAAGGTGTCTGGCGTCGCTGCCCAGTGGTCGGGGCCAGGGACAGAGCAGCTGGCTGGGCAGAGGTCTGCAGGAAGCGGGGGGTGTGCTGGGGAGCAC
>NW_011494949.1:5273419-5282407 GCF_000754665.1 Bison bison bison
CAGGGGGCTCTCGCAGCAGCGCAAGCAGAGACACGTGGACCTCGGGTTCCTGCCAGCAGGTTCCGTGTGGGCTGCGAGGCTTGGGCTGGATGCCAGCCTCTGAGCATCTGTAAGGTGGGAGGGGGAGGGGTTCTGAGGGTCGTGCTCGTAACGTGTGTCACAGGTGAGTGGCCCCAGCAGGCAGGTGTGCGTGTCAGTTACTGTCTACCTAATAAGAATACTGATACGATAACATTGCTAGTGAATTTTAGCAGTTTCTAATTTGGGAAGATCCCCTGGAGGAGAAAATGGCAACCTGCTCCAGTATTCTTGCCTGGGAAATCCCATGGACAGAGGAGCCTGGTGGGCTGCAGTCCACGGGGTCCCATAGACCCAGACACGACGGAGCACACATGTGACATCTGTATGTAGCCTGAGTCCCACCGGGCACAGCCCTCTGGCAGCAGCACTGTTGACAGGAGCCGGCCAGCGGGGAGCCAGCCGCAGTCCCTGGTATGGAGTGGCCAGAAAGACCAGCAGGGGTGGTGGACATCCCCTTCCTCACTGGTCCCCTCCGGTCAGTCATCCACGTCCGCAGAGGTGGTTCTGGGCTTGTAGGTTGGCTTTCTTAGAAGCCTTGTCTCTCTGCTAATAAGCCAGTGACCTGGGTGTACTTTAACCAGAGTTCTAGGGCTGCACAGCGTTGGAGATGAGCACAGGAGGAGGCCCCTGGGCCCCCAGGGTGCCGGGCAAGGGCCCAGCCAGAGGGAGCGTGTGCGTGGGTTTGGCCTTAATGTGAAGGCTGAAGGTGGCCCGCCTGAAGAGAAGCGAAGCTCAGCAGTGTCTGACTTTGGTCTTTGGAGTGAAGTCAGTCACTAACCCTGCATGGGGACGAGTTCTCTTGGCTTCCATTATAAAAGCAGTACAGTAGTTACTGAAGAATAAGGACAAAAACGACCGATGCTACTCTTCTGTTCTTAACATATTTCTCTCTTATTTTTTAATGTTGCTTTAAATGTGTCACAAATGGGTCATTTTGTATGTTTGTTTAAATCTAACTGTAGATAAATGGCTCCTCCTGTCTCAAAAAGCTCTTTTAAACAGTTTTCCAGGATGAAAATTAATGTACATTGTTTCTCAAATAACTAGGAATAGATACATACAACTTTTCACTTTTTATAAAAGCCTGTTGTGCATATTTCTGCCCGTGTCTGTGTGTTGGGTGACTTGCTGAGCGTGACTCCCCAGCCTGTGGCTGAAGGTCAGGATCATGAGCTGCACGGCTGTGGGTTTGAGTCCTGATCAAATAATACTTGCCTGAAAGACTGTAATGGCACCCCGTCCCATCATTTTATAGCAAATACATGGTGAAAAAGTGGAAGCAGTGGGAGATCTCATTTTCTTGGGCTCCACAGTCACTGTACAGTAACTGCAGGTATGAAATTAAAAGATGCTTGCTCCTTGGAGGAAAAGCTATGACAAACCTAGACAGTGTATTAAAAAGCAGAGACATCACTTTCCTGACAAAGGTTCATATAATCAAAGTTTTGGTTTTTCCAGTTGTCACGTATGGATGTGAGAGTTCCACGATAAAGAAGGCTGAGTGCCAAAGAATCGATGCTTTCGAATTGTGGTGCTGGAAAAGACTCTTGAGAGTCCGTAGGACTGCACAGAGATCCAACCAGTCAATCCTAAAGGAAATCAGTCCTGAATATTCACTGAAAGGACTGATGCTGAAGCTCCAATATTTTGGCTACCTGGTGGGAAGGGTGGACTCATTGGAAAAGACCCTGATGCTGGGAAAGATTGACAGCAGGAGAAGAGGGCGACGGAGGATGACATGGTTGGCTGGCATCACTGACTTGATGGACATGAGTTTGAGCAAGCTCCTGGAGACAGTGAAGGCCAGGGAAGCCTGGCTGCCGAAGTCCACGGGGTCACAAAGAGCTGAACACGAACTGGCAGCTGAACAACAAAGACTACTTGGGAGACACTAGTGAAAATGCTGGCAACGCGGACAGTACTGTGCAGTCTCCCAGAGTAGTCCTCTTCCCAGACTCTTAACCGTATTGCTGCCCAGAAGATTACCCAGCTTACCTTCATGAGTGTAAGCACATCTGGAAATAGGACAGAAGATGTAGCTGTCTCCATCTGAGAAGTGATCCAGCTCCTGGAGCCAGGAGCAGGGCTGGGCAGTTCCCTCTGAGCCCTGCGGCCTGAAGGGCCTGTGCTGCGGCTGCCGTGCAGGGCTGGGTGGCGGGGTCCCGAGCTGTTGCGTGTGGCTCACCCAGGGGTCTTCTTGGCACCGTTTGCCCTGGCAGCCCCTTGGCTGTGAGCTCCTCCAGACTGTGGGTCCTGGAGGGCATGTGGGCTCCTCAGGACCCCACTGTCAGGAGGCTGAGCCCCACTGGTCATTTGCGCCCCGTGACGGGTTGAGGACTTGGCTTAGTGGGAGTTCCTTGCTGGCTTACTCCAGCTGGTGGCTGTGGTGCATCCCGGCAGAGTGATGGTTCTGAGCAGTTGTAACCACTGGAATCTCTGCTCACATGTCTGTGAAATGCTGAGGTTGGCTTCGTCCTGGTCTGTGGGAAGCTCTCAGGTGTCTTAACCAGCATTTTCTGTGTAGAAATCATGTTAGCATGTCTTTTTTGTTCTTGCAGTGGGTTTGAGAAGACATGCCTTAAATTAACTGCCTCTGCCATGCTTAATTAAGAGCTTCTGATATCTGACCTCTTGCTTGCTTCTGTGAGGAAGAGGAGATAGTTGTGATTCTCAGGCTACTCGGGGCCCCAGGGCCCTTGCTTGGTGTGTGCAGTATGGTTGGGTTTGGTCTGCCAGGGGGAAGAGGTGCTTCCCCTGATCCACACAGAGGCACCTCTGCTTCCCTTCAGTTCAGGTGCTTGGACGTCGCCTGCACGCAGTTCTGTGTGAGTCATCCCAGGACAGATCTCTGGAGGGAAGGAGAGAGAAAGCTTGCTTTTAAAAAAAAAAAAAAATTTATTTTTGGCCGTGCTGGATCTTTGTTGCTGAGAGTGCTTTCTCTCGTTGTGGCCAGCAAGGGGCTACTCCTCGTGGAGCGCTGGCTCTCAGGTGCCTGGCTTCCGTCATGTGGTCTGCAGGCTTAGTTGCCCTGCTGTGTGTGGGGTCTTCCTGTACCAGGGGTCAGACCCATGGCCCCTGCATGAGCGGGCGATTCTTAACCACTGGACCACCAGGGAAGTCCGAAAGCTTGCTTCTGCCAAGAGCTGAATTTGCGTGGACTAGGGTGACAGAGTTGACGATTCCTGAGCTGCAGAGCCCTCTGGCCTGGCCCTCTCATTGTCCTGGGTTGGCCTTGGCCTGGCCTGGCGCCCCAGGGCCCCCCGTCCGTCACTACATCCTCCTCCTCCTCCTCTTCCAGTCACTCAGCCCTCAGGACCCTCCCCTGGCAGCAGCTCCCCTGGGGCCTCCCTCTGCACTCTGGAGGTCCCGCAGCTTCCTGCAGCGCTGTGCTCTCAGGAAGCCCTGGACCCAGGTGGGTGCTGGCAGATGCAACGAGGCCGAGGTGCGGCCCGCAGGCAGGCAGTGGGAGCCCTGGCTCGGCGACAACCCAGAGCGCTCTGGAGGCACCCGGGCTTGTGGTTTCAGTCTCCTTACACTTTTGAGCTTAGGTTAAAAAGTTAACCTTTGACGGTCTCATTCACGGTGTTCTAAATAGTTGGTAGAGATAGTAATTGGTCTGTAATATTATTTAAAAATAAATGCAAATGATTTGTAATTAGCTCACTAACTGTGTTTTAGAAAGGATTGTCCACCCCCAAAATAGAAGTCATTTGGTCATCCCGTGCAGGTCTGTCTGTCCAGGAGCCTGTGCTTTGTAGCCACGGGGGTGCAGGCCTGTCTGTGCTGTGGGCGGTCGGGCACTGGGCTCTTGCTGTAAGAGCATTCAGGTGGCTTGAAAATCTCCTCTAAGACTCCAGTGGTTCACTCCAGATCTTTTCACCAAGGTGCTGTTGGTGGCAGAAATGCAGAGCGTGAACATTGTGGAGCTGAGGGAGGGCACTCCGGTTTCTGAGAAACCACTGGCTTCTCAAGGCTTGTAAGGAGAGCTGGAAGGAGTGGGAGAGGGAGAGAATGAGAATACATCAACAGTGGAAGACGGCTTCTAGTAAGTTCTTTTGCCTTTTTCACTGTAATCAAAAAGCCTGGCTTTCCACAGGCATTTGGAATTGACCAGGTTCATGGAGGGTGTGAAAGGGAGGGTGTGAAAGGGAGGGTGACTCGTAGTCAGCAGTAGGGGGGCAGTGGGGGCGGGGGCCGGGGCGTGGGGAGCACGGGATGGGCAAGTCAGACGACTGAGTGCCCGAGAGCGCGGTGCTCGTGGGCTTGGGCACCGAAATGTCCTGTCACCGAGCTGGAGGAGGTCGTGTTCATTCATCTCGTTTTTCTTTTCCCGCTAAGCGATGAATGAAGTCTGACTTCTGACCGTGGCTTTCCTTGGAAAAAGCCACGGGGATCTCACATGTAGGGGAACAGGCAGCCCTCTGTGCTCCCCCCTCGCAGACCTGCAGCAGCCGCCACTGGGCCTTCCCGTTTGCCCCGCCCCTGCCCACACTGTTTGAAGCACGTTTCACTATCCTCGATTCTAGTCCCTGTGGAATCGTCTCCTGCCTGCTGTGGTGCGTCGCCTGTCCTCTTGTTTGAGTGCAGAGATGTCTCCATGGAGCCACTCGCAGACTGTGCCGTGCTGGCAGCGGGAGAAGGAGCCTTTCTGCCTGGGGCTGGGTGCCAGGGCCCCGGGCTGGGGCGGTGCTGCTGCCAGGCGCCCCCTTCAGAACCAGCCAGCCCTCGCTGGCTTTGGTTCAGATTTAGCCAGTGTTGGAAGCCATATAATCCTGCCAGCTCAGCTTCTGCAGGCGAAAATCCTCCTCCTGGAATGGGTCATCTGTTCTCATGAATAGCTGTATTAGCTGTGAAATGACATAGTTTGGTACCCAACTTAATACTCTGTCTTCTGCTCTTTAAAAACACTCATTGACTTGGATTTCATAAATATGGACAGCAGCCATGTATTTACTAAATAGATACTGAAACAAATGCAAAAATTCATTTGGCTAATTAATGTACTAAAAATTGAAAAGTTGCTACCTTTTGAGTGGGTTTGAACTCTTACAAGAGAGTGATTGTAAGAAATGTCTCAGAGGCTTGTTTTCTAGCAGTTCCTTAATTAAAATTCACCGAAAACTCTGGTCTCACCATTTGCATCTTCCTTAAAATAGCTAGGAAGGGCATCAGTTCAGGACTTGCTCCGTTGTGTTGTGTCTGTTTGAGATTCTTCCGCCCTGACTATTGAAGCTGCGTGTGGTCTGCCTGGCCTGTCGCCAGGGCTGGAGTGTGTCAGAGCCCGCCTCGCAGACACGACGTGAGGCTGCCCTCTAGTTCCTCCTGTGCACCTGCCAGCAAGGCTTCCCACCACGTCCCAGCTGACGGCACCTCTCCAGAGGCTAGAGCTGCCTCCACAGGCAGCTGTCCCGGGCTCCGTTGCTTGTGGGGTGACCCCTTTAGACCCTGCGGTGGGCGGCAAGGACACTCAGGTCTCCTTACGTGAGGGTGAGGTCTGTGTTGTGCAGAGGTGTCTGGAGTTGATTCTCCACCTCGTGTCTGCAGAGTCACAGTCAGGCCTCACACCCCGTGACCCTCTGTGGCTTTCTCTGCCTCCCCATGGTGCCTTGTGGCCAGCTTCTAATTCACGTGTTCCTTTGGATCTGAGGTGCCGTTACTTGCAGGAACTCGACCCATTTGAAATTGAAATATAAACTTCATATAGACAACTTTCTGTTCATTAGCCAGCTTAGAGGTGTACTGTTATGAAACATGCCGTGAAGAAAGAAAAATACTTAATTCTGAATTGGTTTGATGCTCAGCCATTGATTGAAAGATGCATCCCAATTTTAGACACATTGAAATGTTAAGGGAATATAGTACGTTTTCGTGATAATGGAAGAATAATAGTCTTTGCCCAATTACAAGTTACATCAGTTACTTGGAAAATGCTCTAATCAGGCACCGTTGTTTACCAGGGTCTTGTTGAGCTGTTAAGTCACAGTTTTGTGAATGTAGCAGTGTGTGTATATATAAATTATATCAAGAACTGTAACGCTTACTTTTAACAGTTGCTGTTCAATGCTGTCTGACTCTTGGCGACCCCAAGGACAGTAGCCCGCCAGGCTCCTCTGTCCATGGGATTTCCCAGGCAGGAATACTGGAGTGGCTTGCTATTTCCTGTTCTACTTTAGTGTTATTTCCGGATGTTAAATACAATTAATGGTGTAATGAGCACACTCATGAGTGAACTTGTATGTGCTTCCTCAGTTGGGTTTCCTCTAAAATGCATCTTTTTTCCTTATCACTTTTTAAACATTATCATTTTTAAAAAATTATACACAATTTAAATTATTTTTTGGCCATACCATGTGGCATGCGGGTTCTTTGTTCCCCAGTCAGGGACCCAAGCCCACACCCCCTGCAGTGGAAACTTAAGAGTCTTAACCACTGGACACCAAGGCAGTCCTGTTCACTTTTCAATTCATACGTAGATGAGTATATTCTAATAAACCCCCAAATTCCAGCAGCACCCAGGTGTCTATAGAGTAGGGGGTGGTCACTCTTGCCAGCTTGTTGATCACCTGGAGGAGGAAGCCCGGTGGCCTTGGCTTGTGGCCTCTTGGACCTTTCCCTGAGTTACATGAACACAGAGCGTGTGTGTGTGTGTGTGTGTGTGTGTGTGCGCGCGCGCAGGTGCGCGCGTCAGAGCCCAGGTGTTTCAGGCTCAGTGAGGGAACCTTCGTTCAGTCAGACCCGTGATCAGCTGACCCCAGGGTGTGAGGTTCAGTCTGAGAGTGCCTTGGTCTTTCTGAACAAATCCTTCCTGTTTCTGCCACGTGTAGCTGACAGTTTACACACCACATGTTTTTGGATAGAATTTCTTTGCGATGACTCGGCTGTCTCAGTCTTTGGGATTGTCGTGTTTGTGGTGGAGTCTGGAGGTCTGAGGTAGGTCCCTTTGATTTTTCTTCTGTTTGATATTTTCATTTAAAACTTTACCTCTGCCTCTGTATTACGTTTTCAGATGTAGAACGAGGCAGGAATCTGCCTTCCTTTTTTTTTTTAGCTACTGTGTCAGGATTGAGTTTGCAGAGAGGGAAAGTCACAGAGTGATGGTTCCCTGACCCCAGAGTGCCAGGACCGGGGAAAGAGCAGGCGAAAGGGCTGTGGGTGCACCGCCCTTAAACTCTCTGAGAAGGCCCCTGGGGCTTCTGTCGGGGCTCCCTGGTACCTGTAGGAGCAGGAGGTCCATGATCTTTTAAGCACCTGGGCCCTCCAGGTTATCGTCGCTCCGGTCGGTTTTGTGATCCCGCTTCTCTGATCATGATAGAGGAGATGGTCCCGCAACGGTCACAGCGTAGAAATTTTCCTTGAGAGGTGTGGGAACGGGTGACGCGGGCCCCCGGAGACATGATGACTAAATTGTATGCTGATGCGAGACTCGAGTGTGGTTTTTATGCAGAGGTCTTGTCAGCTCTGAGACTCGTTAGAGATTTTGCTGCGTGAGAAGAGAAGAGCAACCATGCTCATTTTCATTATTGAGTAGAAAAGATGAAACCTCTTCCTGGCCATAGTGCTGTAAACCCTTTGGAGAACTGAAGGTGCGTGCGTGTTCACTCTCGGAAGCGGTGATCGTCAGGAGGCCCTGCCATGTGTCTGATGCTAGTGCGGTCGGCAGCGCTCCGTGTGGGAGTGTGCTGTTCCGCCCGTCACAGGTCGTTTCTCAGGCTGATGGATGCTTCTTGTGGTGTCAGTTCAGTGTCTCAGTCGCTCAGTCGTGTCTGACTCTGCAACCCCGTGGACTGCGGCACGCCAGGCTTCCCTGTCCATCACCAATTCCTGGAGCTTACTCAAACTCATTTCCATATTGAATAACAACATCCCAGCTGTTTTGTTTAGGACTGTGTACCTTTTCCTAGGATACTTGGCCGTTTAAGTGACTTGTACTCATGCATTGAGTTATCCAGTGCCGAAGTCAAACACCTTCTGGATACTCGTTTTTGATGACATTGTATAGGGAAGGCCAGGTCTTCGGTGATGAGGTCATCAGCAAACTATGTATTTGATCAAAACGTGATTGATCCCACGAGTATTGTTGGAGTGCCTGCTACCAGCCACTGCTGAGACAGGCCGTGAGCAGGTGCCCTGTCCTGAAGGTCGTGTTCCCCTGGCTGAGCCGGACTCCTGGCCACCTCATGCCTAGTGGGGGTGGGGGCACTGCTCCTCCTGCCCGCAGGCCCCGTGGGGCAGCTCTGCCTGGCCCCCAGCCCTCTCCTGCCCTTGGAGCTTCCTTCCTCTCAGGGTTCCTCTGAGAGCCCGAGCCAGAGGAGGCAGCTTCAGGGCTTTCTGAATCTGTCCAGATGATTGTTAGACCTTGTCATGACTTTGTGCACCGACGGGGCCTCCCATTCCAGAGCCACAGCAGTACCTTGAGGGGCCCTGCCTTCCCGGAGGAAGAGCCCCAGGGTGGACCAGAGCCTTCTTGTCCAGCCAGGCCTCCAGCAAGATCCCTTCTGTTCCCAGAGGCAAAGCAAGCATCCTCTTCCTGACACGTGCTACAGCAGTCGTGAATTTACAGATGCGATTTATTACGTATCTCAGACACGCATTCTGGAGAAGGCAATGGCACCCCACTCCAGTACTCTTGCCTGGAAAATCCCATGGACAGAGGAGCCTTGTAGGCTGCAGACCATGGGGTCGCGAAGAGTCGGACAGGACTGAGCGACTTCACTTTCACTTTTCCCTTTCATGCATTGGAGAAGGAAATGGCAACCCACTCCAGTGTTCTTGCCTGGAGAATCCCAGGGACAGGGTAGCCTGGTGGGCCGCTGTCTCTGGGGTCACACAGAGTCAGACATGACTGAAGCGACTTAGCAGCAGCAGACACGCATTCAGTGTCTCACGGTGGAACAGGACAAGGAGATC
>NW_011494949.1:5282507-5304124 GCF_000754665.1 Bison bison bison
TGGAACAGGACAAGGCAAGTCAACAGCCGTCTGACGCCGCCGCCGGTCACACGCGGCCCTGAGGGCAGGCCTCGGGAGGCTGAGGGGTGGCGGTGTGTGGCTGTGTCTCGCACGACTGTCCTTTCCACTCTGTGGTGGTGTCTGGGGGGTTGGAGTGGCCTGTCTCCTGATGCTTTCACGTGCTGAATGTGTGGAACGTGAGCTCGGATTTGACCACATCGGCTCTGCTGTTCTTCCAAGTCTTCCAGCCAGTTGCCTGGCTCCTCCAGGCCTGTGTCCTCAGTCAGCGTCTCTGCACCTCTGTGCTCTGCTCTTACCCACAGCGCTGAGCTGCAGGGGAGCCTGTGTTCCTGGTGCTGGGGTGGGCTGACTGCTCACCGACGGACGGGTGACCCAGGGGTGTGTGCAGCCTCCCGGCAGGTGCTGGGGGTGAGGGCTGACGTCCTCGATAGCAGGAGGGTCCCTGGCGTGGTCACTCACCTGGCACGTCTGGTCATGCTGATGACCGTGCTGAGCTCGGGGAATTGTGGCTCACAGCTCTCACGACGTGCCATCTGAGCCGCTGGAAGGGTTGCGGGAAAAGGCTCAGGATGTCGTTGGCTCTCAGTCATTGTTGAGATGATTAGAAGCTTTACCCCCTAAGTCTTGGAAATTTGATTGCTGTTTTGGTAAAATTACTGCATTTCAGTGTGGTGTGACTTACTACCTTTTCTGATTGACTAAAAACTGGACTCATGGCTTAAGCAGTAGCAGCTTGGGGTGATGTTTTGTTTCGAAAATTAGACATGGTGGGCTCCAAGTTAGGTCCCCGGTCAGTGGTGGCCTCGTCGACACTGCCGATGTGCCGTGAACAAGGGTGTTGAGGGTTTGTCTCTTGCTCCGACCTGTCTGGGCTTTCAGTGGCTTCATGTCACTTGTAAACTGAGTCCTAGGACTGTCAGTGCAGGTGAGCTGTGGGGAGGTGATCCTGCGGGCGAGAGAGCCACAGCTGGCTGTGAGCTGAGTTGGTGGAGGACGAGATGTCAGCCGTCTGGCCTCACCTTCGTGGCTAGGCACCAGATGGCTCCGTCAAGTCGTGCCTGCTCTCAGGTGGACTGTCTTGCTCACTATTGAGCTGATGTTGATATTATTAATGAATGAATTTCACTTTATCTTCTTTTCCTTGCTGCTGCTGCTAAGTCGCTTCAGTGTCGACTCTGTGCGACCCCATAGACGGCAGCCTACCAGGCTCCCCCGTCCCTGGGATTCTCCAGGCAAGAACACTGGAGTGGGTTGCCATTTCCTTCTCCAATGCATGAAAGTGAAAGGTGAAAGTGAAGTTGCTCAGTCATGTCTGACTCGTAGCGACCCCATGAACTACAGCCTACCAGACTCCTCCATCCATGGGGTTTTCCAGGCAAGAGTACTGGAGTGGGTTGCCATTGCCTTTTCCTTACTAGTAATCAAACTTGGAAGGGAACCAAGTAGATTTGACTTGATACATAATTTCTGGGAGTAGGTTATTTGCTCCCTTATCTTTAATCCTGCAAAGTAACTGAGGGTGACATGTCTTCCTTCCAGCAGAACGATGACCCTACGTTGCCCCCCCAGGGGACTGGCAGAGGAGTGACTCTGGGGGCTGGGGTACGAGGTGGCTTTCGGACCCCGCCAGTCTCTCCTCAAACCACTGCTTTTTATTTTATATCTTTGTTAGAAACGATGGAGTAGGGGAGGGCTGAACTGACTGGTGTCCCTCACACCTTGGTCGCTGGCTCCCGAGTTGTGGCCTGGGCCCTTGTTGCCGATCTGGGGCGTTGTCTCAGTGGGTCGGGCAGACCTGGCCGCTGAGACTCGGGCCTGCCAGGCTCCTGAGGTCAGGTGTCTTCTCCTGGCCTGGCCTGTCTCAGAGCCCACCGTGAGGGCACCCCTGGGCCTGGAGCACACCCGGCTGAGGTGAGACCCCTGGGTAACTGGGGTCCCTGTCGTGCCTCCGTTGGGAGCACCCTTCACCTTCTCAGTTTCTTAACGTCAAGTCACTGAGACGTTTCTTTGGGATAAGACGTTAGATGCCAGTCAGAAGCTTTGGTGCAATGCACTCGTGTTACTCTGGGGTGCTGAACCATACTGCCTCCCCACAGAGGGGTCATCTCACCCTGTACTCTCAAGAGGAAACAAGAAACCGGATTTTAAGTGGCCAGTGATAGCTTTTGTGTCACGCTGATCTGATAACAGAACGAGCCGTGTGGTTGCATCTAATGGTAACTCCAGTGTGTTTCTCTTTTGTCCGCTAGACTTCACGAGGAAATAATTGACTTTTATAACTTCATGTCCCCTTGTCCTGAAGAAGCTGCCATGAGAAGAGAAGTGGTGAGGAGGATCGAGACCGTGGTTAAGGACCTCTGGCCGACGGCCGATGTGGGTATACGCGCCGTGCCGTGTCACTGCGGACATCCTGTCTGCGGGCCTGTGCAGACCTGGCGGGCTGAGCCCCCTGCTGCAGTGCTGGGAGGGCGGCGGCCTCACCTGGAGCTTGTTAGAGACGCACATGCCCCTGCCGAGGGGGACCCCGGGAACCCGGGCTGGGGGTAGGGCTCTCCTCAGCTCGCCACCCCCCACCCCCCACCCCCACTGGTGGTTCTGAGTTTCTGACGTCTTCAAGTGTGAAGACTGTCTGCCTTGGGGAATTCTTTTTTGGAATCTTGTGATTATTTTCCTTGTTTGTAATTTACCCTAAGATAAGTTTACCCTTTCCCGCATCAGACTTCGTAGCAGGGTTCCATTGTGTGAATCCTGGAAGTGTTTGCTTGCAAACTGCTTCCCCAGTGAGTGAACCACATGTGCTCTTGGAGGCGCTCCATGGGCCCTGGGCATGTGGGGGGCAGTGGGAGATGGCCCTCTGGTGCCCTGGTGTCCTCGTCCCTGCCGCAGCAGTTTCATCCCTGCCCTTGGGTGCCCTGGGACAGAGCGCTGTGCTGTCCACAGCCTGGAGACCAGCGCTATGCGGCTGTGGGCGTCCGCAAGGGGCTGTTTCGTTCTTTGATTCTGAGCTTTGGAGAATTCCTTTTGGGGCAGGCTTTTAACTTAAGGCTTGAGAGGATGCTGTCCGGTCAGCGGGGCCCCGGGCAGGAGCCGAGTGAGCAGTGGTGGCGGGCGCTGCCCGCTCGTCCCGGGTCTGAGCGGTGCCCTCTGTTGCAGGTGCAGATATTCGGCAGCTTCAGCACAGGTCTCTACCTTCCCACCAGGTGAGCGCCCACTCCGCACAAATGAGGGTGTGGTGGACGAAGCTGGGGCCAGGGGGTGGCATCTTTGTGCGTGCTGAAGGCTGAAAGCAGCTTTCTTGTGTGCAATTCTGAGACTGGAAATGTAAGCTAAAGGAGAAAGCCACAGAGCACAGGGGGAAAATTGCAGGAAGCAAACATTTACTTTACTGTTATGATCATTGATTGCTTTGCCTTTTTCCTCTTGCACTTACTGGGATGGGCTGCAGAGAAGATGAGAAAGGAGGGGATGGGGAAGATGGGAGCCGTGGAGCACATGCAGCAGAAACAGTCTGAGCTCTTTGGATGCTTTTGAAAAGTTGCTTTTACATCTTAATGAAACTTCAAGCAAAATTGCATTTGAATAGGATTTTGTGAGGATTTTTAATTGATAGAAAACATCAAACAGGTGTTTGCATTTTAAAGCCACTCTCCAGCGTTTCCTCATAAAGGGTTTTTTAATGTTTAGTTTTACGTGCATCATTTTATTAAAAACTTGCATTCTGCTAAGCCAGTTTAATCCTCAGAGACTAAAGAGGCTGCAGCCTCAGGATTTTTGGGGTGGCATTGGCGAGGCTGGTGGGGAGCTGGATCCACCACAGGTGTCCATATGGGAGGGCCAGGCCTCCGCAGTCCCCTTGTGGCGTGGCGAGTCGGTCAGCGTCTGCTCTCCACCTGTTACAAGTAGTTCACAAACTTCGTTTTCTCTCACTAAGAGGGAGAGGCTGGTGGGATGATGTCGGCCCTGGAAGCACTGTGGGCCTGCAGCCGGTGTGTTGCCATGCAGACAGGGGAGCAGGGGTTCACGCTCGCCTCTCTTCCGTCCAGTGACATCGACCTAGTGGTCTTTGGGAAGTGGGAGCGCCCCCCACTGCAGCTGCTGGAGCAGGCCCTGCGGAAGCACAACGTGGCTGAGCCGGGCTCCATCAAGGTCTTGGACAAGGCGACGGTGAGTGCCGCTGCTGGGTGCCCCATCCGAGCAGGGGGCGCACGGCCACCTGCCGGCAGCTGTGGGGATAGCTGACACGGTTTACAGCGGGGACTGGTTCTGTTTGAAGACTGCTCATGTGAATGTGCTCGTGGTGTTTTGTAGTTAGGGTTTCTAGCTGACGATATGTTTGGAGACCGTCTGAAGTGCACATTGTACTGCAAACACTGAACTCTGCAAACACTGAGCTCTTTGGATGCTGGTTAAAGCATGACTTTAAAGCATGACTCTTTAGTCGTGCACTAAAATATACGCTTGGGTCATCCTTTGTGAAGCCGTGCAAGGAGGGGATAATCATACCCGAAGCAGGGCACGTTCAGAGGCTGCCTCTGTGGAGAGTGGGGCCCAGTGATCAAACCACGGCATTTATTACGTAGAAAAAGTTACCATTTGCCAAGTTACACTTCAGAAAGAAAAACTTGCCTGGTCCTTTCTTGTTCCAAAAATGTCCACATATGAAAAAACATACTTCCCTCAGGCAGAAGGTGGATGACCAGGCCTCTCTGGTGTGTGTGTCAGGGTCTGTCCAAACCCAGAGCTCTGCACAGCCTAGGAGCCCTGTGTCACCGGCCTGCTCCCTGATGCTCCTCAGTTTTGGCCCCGCCCCTCCGTGGCCCCACCCCCTCTGTGGCTCTGTCCCTCCTGCCGGGTGGCTGCTGGCCTCTGAGCAGGCATCGGTGTTTACATACAGAGCAGCCAAGGGGGCTCAGCCTGACTGTCCTGAGCAGCCCCCAGAATGTGAGTTTGGCAGTGTTACTACTAGTTTCCAGGATCGGGGGTTTAGCCTATGAGTATGGGGTGTGTGTGTGTAAACTCCTTTTGTGTTTAAGGAGAAAACCCTCTGTATAAATTGGGAAACATTTTGATACCTGACCATAAACAATGTTGCCTATTAAAGCAAGTTCCCTAAATTAAATCTCTGCAGGTACCAATTATAAAACTCACAGACCAGGAAACAGAAGTTAAAGTCGACATCAGCTTTAACATGGAGACCGGGGTGCGGGCAGCGGAGTTCATCAAGAATTACATGAAGGTGCTGTCAACGCAAGTTAGCACGATGCAGATAAGGGGCTTGTTAAGTTGGCTGACGTTTCCCTTATAAATGTTGAAACCTTTAAACTAACGATAATCTTTAATGAGAAAGACAGTTACAGATGGATTTACGTTAGAGTGTTATTTCTTTGGAATTACATAGCTGTTTCGCAGCTTTGCCTTCCTTTCCTAATAATTTTATACACTTGCGCATCATTATAGAGATCCTTCTAGTTATTACACAGTGGCCATCCCTGCAGCTCATTGTGCCTGATTTGCAAGTTGAGTACATCACAGTGGAGCGTAGGTTTGCTTTCTCTGGGGTTGCGGGGAGGTCTCAGTGCCTCAGGATGGGAGGTGT
Source organism: Bison bison bison (assembly GCF_000754665.1). NCBI lineage: Eukaryota > Metazoa > Chordata > Mammalia > Artiodactyla > Bovidae > Bison > Bison bison. The sequence continues at coordinate 5,288,125 of NW_011494949.1, forward strand.
TCCTCGAGTTGAGGGACTCTGGACTCTGACCAGGTGTGTGGTGCAGTTAAGTGGAGCATCCTTCCCCGTTCAGAGAGCTGCGTTGTCTGGACCCTGCCTCTGCCCCCAGTTTGAGGCCTCGCTCCTCGGGAGCCGCTCACTCTGCAGTCAGGCTGGTCCGCAGAGTCCCCTCTGCTCCAGCAGAGCTGGAAGCGCGGCGGAGGTGGCTGAGCCCCCGCACCCCTCCACAGATCCAGTCGCCCTGCTCTCCACCCTTGTCCTTCGTTTGGCAGTGTTGCGTCCTGCTGGCCTCCTGCCTCGTGAGCTGCCCACCCCGCTGCTTGTCTCATGGGTGCCCCTGAGTGTGGGCGTTTTGCCTGCTGGTTCTGGGACGTTCCCTCGCCCACGGCTGCACCCACAGAGCCCTGTGCTCAGCGCCTGAGAGGGGGCAGAGACTTGGAGGAAGCACCCGTTCACTCCCTGCGCCACTGGGCCTGGGGTCTCCATGCAGGACCCCCGCCTCAGCCGCGCTAAACCATCATCTGGGGAGGGGCCCCCAGCAGGGCCCTAGTGAGCCCCTCATGGATCTCTTCTCAGGCCCCCATGGGGTGAGGAGGCCTGGTCTCCTCAAGCCTCCCGAGGAGCAGGACGAGGAAGTGAGCTTCTTGTCCGCACGTGGAGTCTGCCCAGTGTGGACTCTTCAAAGCCACAGTAAATAACCAGATGCTGTCTTTCTTTTGGAATTTGCAGAAATATTCGTTGCTGCCTTACTTGATTTTAGTACTGAAACAGTTCCTCCTGCAGAGGGACCTGAATGAAGTTTTTACAGGCGGGATTAGCTCGTACAGCCTCATTTTAATGGCCATTAGCTTTCTGCAGGTGAGTACGCTTTGTCTCAAGAACCCTTGACCTTGAGGCTGACGTGGGGGTCGTTGTTCCCTGGTGTTCTGACCAGTTGCTTCTCGGCTTCCAGGTCTTTGCTGTCCCTGCCCAGCTCTGTTTTGATGTAGTAGAAATTGACTTCTAATCTTGATGATGAAACTGTTTTGATCAATACTTTTTTCCTTTGCATCTGTTTTTTTTGTGTCTGTTGTAACTGTTAGAGGGCTTATCTCATTTTATCAGTCAAGTATATATTGACCTAACCCTGAAGAAACATTATGTTCAGAAAAATTGAAAGACATGCCTTGAAAGACAGTGAAAACCTTTTCTTCGTTCTTGACTGTCGTTTATACTGAAAAATTTGTCTCAGAAAAAAAGTCAAGTCCCACATATGGGGAAAAAAAAAATAAGAGCTTTTTCCTGAGTGATGAAAAGTTGGTGTTTTGTTTTTATCTGTTGCCCGTATTTTGTTGAGTAGCGTGGAAAAACCTATCAGGAAACCTGAGTATTAAAGGCTGTGCCGCGCTGATGACCTGTCCTTACGCTGCGTTTCTAATGTGTGGTCTCTGCGTGAATCGAGGCACGATCGTGCCATTTACACTTGTCAGCCCCTCTGCTGTGTTCTGGCCGCACAGCGCTGCTCCTCTGTTCTGTGTCTGTGGTGGTGCTGAGGGTTTTGTGTTGAGACTTGTCTCGGTACCGTCGGCACTGCTGATGGTGGAGCGGCTGGGCCCAGCGCCCTGCACCCTGGGGTCTCCTTGGCGTGCCTCTAGGGGGGCCCCGTGAGGGCCCACGGGCAGGTGGGGCTCTCTCTGCTGCTCCTAGCTGCGCCTCCCTCACGCTGCCCTTAGAGCCCTTCTGCCCGAGGTGTCGGACCTTTTTTTTTTTTTTTTAGAACTAAGCATGAGCTGTGTCCTTAAGTTATTTCCTCCCGCTTACCTGAACTGTCCCGGCAGCCTTGTAGTGTGACCACTGCTCACTCTCGTGATGCCGGGTGCCCGGCTCAGTGACCCTGCGCAGGCCACCCGGGCCTGGGCAGGGCGGCCACTGTCAGCTCCACCCCCTTGGTGCCCAGCCCTTCCCACCTCTGCGCTGTGCCCACTGAGACGTCTGATCCATGCCGGGGCTCACGGAGGTCGTGGCTCACTTGCTTGGCCTGGGTAGCGCTCAGGCGGGGAAACAGGAGGGAGAAGGCCAGAGAGCAGCAGGACCACGGCGCTGAGCCTGCGTGAGGGCTCCTGAGCCCGGACACGCCTGCAGCCTAGGAGCCGCGCTTGCGCCACGGCCGCTGCACTCTGAGCGCTTTCAGCTGCCGTGCTTCTGCCGGGACTTGGACCCGATGGTCCTCTTCCCGACCGTCACTGTCCAGTAGCGCGGGTGGTGCTGTTTGCTGGGTCCAGTGGGCTGGCCGCATGTGCCCGCGGGGCACTGGTAGGACCAGCAAGCTGAATGTTCGGTTTAACTTGTTGAAATTCACAGCTCGAGGCCGTCACAGTGGGCCGTGCACTCAGATTCCTGAGCCTTTTAATGACACTCAGGAAGGTCAGTAGACAGGGGCTCAGCTTCAGAATAAATCCATTAGCTGCTGCAGGGACAGGTGGAGTGGAGCTGAGGCTGAGGCTAAGCTGTGTGCCGGCCAGTGAGGCGAGTTTGCCGTAAATGCTGGCACAGAGCTGGTGGCCGTTCAGTTAGGCCTTTGATTCTGAGCAGTGATGCTTTTCAGGCTCACACTGCCCCCTGCTGGTTGCATTTCAAAATGACGGAATTAATACTAGAATCTATAAATTTGCCTCCACCATCTAGGTGACTCTGAATTGTACAGAATATGGTCCACTCACCTACCACTGTTTGGGAATTTGGGGTTAATCAGATGTCTGTGTAGCAATGTGTGGCTTCTGAATTTCAAAGAATTGGAGTATAATTTAAAAATTCAGATGAGCAGATCTTTTTTCTCTTGAACACCCTTGGTTGACAAGCTATCCAGGCTCCGGTGATGCCTCCTGGCTGCCGGTGGTGGTGGTGGTGGTGGGTGGACGAGAGCCCCTGACTGCATCCTGGGCCAGCCGTCTGAGCTCACCGCGTGTGCAGTGTCTGCAGTGTCCAGAATCCACACAAACCGGGGGGCCTCGCTTTCACAGCTGCATCCGAGAATTGACGCCCGGAGAGCAGATGAGAACCTCGGGATGCTGCTTGTGGAATTTTTTGAACTCTATGGAAGAAATTTTAATTACTTGAAAACTGGTATTAGAATAAAAGAAGGAGGTGCCTATATCGCCAAAGAGGAGATCATGAAAGCCATGACCAGCGGGTACAGACCGTCGATGCTGTGCATTGAGGACCCCCTGCTGCCTGGTAAGGACCCTTGCTCTGCGCGGGCCCCCATCTGCAGGCACTGTGCTCTGGCCGCTGATGCCAGCCAGGGAGCATTCACAGGCGCCCAGCCACGGGCAGTCACTGGATCTCGTGTAGAGTCCTGCTGTACTACTGGGGTCAGGGCTGGCACGTCAGAATTCCTTGTTAATACTTCTAAATAACTTACTCTAAAGTTGCAACTTAGTTTGCTTTCTGTAATCAGAGTAATGTAGAAAGTGTGAATTAAGAAAAAAAATTCTGTTTTTTCTGAATAGAAATGTATTACCTGTCTGTCATAAAGCATCTGTTTCCCAGAAGCTTGTCACATAGAAAAGTGAAGTGTGCCATAATCCCCTCCCCTTTGCACGCTCTTCTCATATTTTCCCTGTGTGGATATTAACATCGAATATTGCCTCGTTATTGATTGGACGTGTGTGCTCAGTCCTGTTTGATTCTTTGTGACCCTATGGACTGTAGCCCACCAAGCTCCTCTGTTCATGGGATTCTCCAGGCAAGCATACTGGAGCAGTTGGCATCACATAACACAGACAACTTTGCCGCTTTCGGTTTTACTTAACGGTAAACCCGAGAGTCCTCTTCTGTGCGCAGAGGGAGATTCCGGTGTAAGACTGGCTCCTTGCAGAGCCCAGGTTAAGGTGCGTTTCCCGCACCTTTGCTGGCCGTCTTTGAAATCTTTGCCCACCTGATAAGGCCAGGCATGTCCATTTTCACTTCCTGTACTTTCTTTAATGATGGGTGAGGTGAAACGCATGGTTACTTGTCAGTCCCACAGGTGTCTGTGGGGGGTTATTGGGTGACACGCTGCTCTTTGTGGGTGATAAAGTCAGAGGCAGCAGGCGACAGGCTGGGTGGTGAGATGGTATGCTCCGGGTGCAGAGCCCCTGCGTGGTGTTTTGTGTGAGCTCACGCGCTTTGTCCGTCCGTCCGCTGCACTGTCCTCCCTGGTTTTGTAAGGTCCTCTGCGGTCAGGGAAGTCTTTCTTTGTTGACATGTTGTACTTCTGTCTCTTGCACCTGTATTTGGTATTTTTTATTATTTGTGTGTGTGCGTGTGTGCTAAGTCACTTTAGTCGTGTCTGACTCCTTCTGACCCCATGGACTGTAACCTGCCAGGCCCCTCTGTCCATGGGGTTCTCCAGGCAAGAATACTGGAGTGGGTTGCCATGTCCTCCTCCAGGGGATCTTCCCGACCCAGGGATCAAACCTGCATCTCTTTTATCTCCTTTATTGGCTGACAGGTACTTTAGCACTCACGACACTTGGGAAGCCTTTTGTCTCTTGCATTATATTTGGTATTTTTTTAATGTTTAGCTCCTGTATATGTTTTTCAACACCCTCAGATTTATGGTTTTTGTTTCGTGGCTCCTGGGCTATGACATTAATTTCTTGTCTTCTGAAAGACTCTCCTCTGTGGTCGCGTGGTCTGTGTGGCGCTTCCTCAGCGGTGCGTTTCCCTCCCCCAGGACAGGCCTCCAGCCCTGGTGTGTCTGCGTTTGGTCAGCTAAGTGGCCGGCAGTTCCTTTGTCTTCAGCGTTTGCTGAAATGTAATTGAAATAGGAAAACTCACACAGTTACTGAGCGGCTACATGATTAAACCTGGAAAAGAGAAAATGTTGGTGGTCAAGGATATGTTTCCTAAGAAAAACACCCCCACCTGAACTTGAGGAATGAGTTACATGTAAATTGAACTTGGAAAGTCTGCTGTTCCAGCAAAGTTCGCTCCTTACCTGGACTCCCTTAATGACTTCAGTGCGCTTCATTTTATTTGCTGTCTGCAAATGTGAGAAGCCGCACCTCTGACGCTGGCTGTCTCTTCTCAGGGAACGACGTGGGCCGGAGCTCCTACGGGGCCATGCAGGTGAAGCAGGTGTTCGACTACGCCTACATCGTCCTCAGCCACGCCGTGTCACCGCTCGCCCGGTCCTACCCCAACAGAGACTCCGAAAGGTACCCCGTCCTGGGGCCGCGGCCCCCGTCGTTTGCCTTCACGGAGTTTGCCGCCCTGTTTCAGGAGAACCTGAGAATGCTGGGAAAGGAAGGCCTTTCAGGGGCTCAGGGTGGTCATGGCGGTCAAGAGGTGAAAGGTTTTCATTTAGAGAGCTAGGATTTTCCCAGGGTATTAGTTTTTGGGGAGGTCATTTCTGGCTTTTAAAGCTGTAGAGTGTGATGCTTTTTTTCCGGCTGCCCTCAAGAGGTGGGTGTCCGGCCCTGAGGGATGCGTCCGGCCCCCAGGCCCCTCCCTGCACACCGGTCGGCCCTGAGGGACGCGTCCTGCCCCCACCCCCCTCCCTGCACACCGGTCCTTCATGCCCCTGTTTTGGGCGCTCACTTTTCCGGTGTGCACTTTTACTGGTGAGAAGTGTTTCTTCCTGACCGCAGATTACGCGCCCGTGGAGGTGGGGCTGGGATGGAGGGACAAGCTGAGGGGAAGTGAGAGGCAGGGGCGATGACTGTCATAGGAGATTGCTGAAGCTGGGCCAGTACGCCGTCCTCAGAGGTTATGGAGGACGCAGACTCTGAGGCCAGCTCGGTGGTGGGGGCACAGGGTTCTGTGGCTTCTGTCCCCTGGGTGTCTGCGGGCAAAGCTTTGGGCCTGTTCTGGGCACTCTGTGTCCCCCGTGTGGTGGGAATGGGGCCCCTGTGGTCACTGGGGCTGGGGCCGGCTTCCCTACCTGGTGGGGACTTCAGCGGTCCTTTGTGGACAGATGGAGGTTCCAGGACTTGTGCTTCCCTGCCCCCACTTTTTACGTTCCGTGTAGGTTTGGATTCAAACAACAGAAGTCAGCCGTAAGATTACCTTAGCTTGCCCCAGCTTTCCCTTAGCAGAGTTCCGTGTTAGGATGTAAAGTGGCTATTGGATAGGACGGTCGGCTCCACGGCACGCTCTGTGCGGCACTCACACCCGCTTGCCTTTGCCCTTCCACAGCACCTTAGGGAGGATCATCAAGGTGACTCAGGAGGTGATCGACTACCGGACATGGATCAAGGAGAAGTGGGGCGGCAGGGTCCACGCGGCACCAGACCCCGGTGAGAGGCCCCCTCCCGCGGCTCTGCACGTCCTGACGCGCTCACGCAGCAGTGTCTGTCTTTTAGTAACAAACCATTCACACTAAGAAAGCAGCTTGTTTCTGTAAGAGTTTAAAGCTGTAAGGTTTAGGCCAGTGCTGTGCACACATGGAAGTTCTGAAGTTCCCAGGAACTGCATTGTAAGTGGAAGAAAGCAGGTGAAATTAATTTTAGTAGTCTGTTTTATTCAACTGAGTGCTCAGCATACTGTCATCTGAACGGGTAGTCAGCGCCCAAAGCTGTGGGTCTCTGGTGCCGTGTCCTCCGCGAGCGGTGCGTGTTCACACCTGAAGCGCCTCAGGGCCAGGCTCTGTAACTCACAGGTGGGGCTGCACACCGTGTTGTTTCGAACATAGTTGAGTGCACTCCAGTGGCTGAAATGTAACTTAAAAAATTGATTGACGTGAAGTGAAGTCAGGAGCTGGCTTTGTCAGCCTCACGCGCAGCGTCAGAGGCATAGTGGGGCCGCGGGCTGAGGAGCGTGACGGCTCCACCTTCCTCCCACAGACAACAGGGTGAAGACCGCAGAGCGGATGGGCACCTGCGAGGGGGACCAGCCTCCTCGACGAGACCCCGAGCCTCCCTTGGGCCCGCGCCTGACCCTGCCCCTGCCTGGCCCACAGCTCCGGTCATCCGGCTCGTCCGCCTCCTCCGTGTCCTCGCTCTCTGGCAGCGACATCGTGAGTGGCGTCCTTTGAGCCGGGGGGCTCCTGGGGGTCGTGGTGTACAAACTTATGGGGAGATAAGACCAGCAGTCGGGGTGTTTCAGCTGCAATTCCATGATGTTCTTCAGTTTTGACCTGACCGGGAGGAGCCCTGGGTGGGGCTGGTGGGGGGGCGCCCGCATTCTGGGACGCCTGTGGCCACTCCTGTCGCTCTGAGGGGCACGAGCCTCGGGTGCAGCCCTCCTCTTGTCCCCCCAGGACTCAGACACGCCGCCCTGCACCACGCCCAGCGTGTACCAGTTCAGCCTCCAGGCGCCCACCCCCCTGCTGGCCAGCCTGCCCGCCGCCCTGCCCATGGCGAGTGGCAAACCTCAGTCCACCACGTCCAGGACACTGGTCATGACAACCAACACGCAGGTATGCGGCTGGCTGGGCTCTTCCCAGTGACGGCCTGGGACCAGGTCCAAGGTGCTGTGCGCTGTAGGCCTGACTGACAGTGTTAGATTAGAGAGAGAACCTTCGACGTTCTTGGAACAGATATGTCTGTCCTGTAGGCCGTTCTCATCCTTGGTGGGTTGATAGAATGTGAGTCCTGTTGTCCCGCAGAAGTCCGTGTTCTTGAGCTTCACCATATGCTGTGTTTGCACCAGGGGACTCTGGGTGGGCCCAGAGCTGCTGCTTGACAAGGTCCACGTGGTCTTTCTGCAAGTGATGCTGGCGTTCAGCATGAGGCCGCTGTCCTGGGCTTGTGCTCAGAGGGCCCCTGGTGCCGTCCCTCGGCTGAGAAGGACACGGTCCTTGATTTTCTCAAAGAATCTCATTGTTTGCACTCTTACTCAGATTTGATACCAGCTTTGACTTCTCCGCGTCATTCACTACATACTATTTATAGAATTTTTTCCATTATAGTATGTTCTTTTTCAAAAAATTTAGACAAAATTAGTATACCCGTGTTGTTTTTAGAACCCGGGTGTTTTAAAAAGGTAGTTTTTAGAGGTAATTTTTGATGTTTTAGATTTGTAGTTACTTTCCAAATATACATCAACTCTATGTGTATGAAACTCATCACATTAATGCACTTCTGAAGTAGAGTCGGCTTTCACAAGCAGTTGTGATCTGAGCAGAAGGTGATGGGTATGCCCACGTGTCCCCACGTCTCTCTGTGATGCTGGGCTCCCCTTGTAGGTAGGGTGTTCTCAGGACACACCCCAGGCTAGGGGGGTGCGGAGGCAGCAGGCGCGGGACGCACAGTGATGGCCATCAGCAGAGCCCCCAGAATCTTTCACTGGTATATTAGCAAGCAAGAACCACAGAGGCAGTGCCTGCAGTGTGGACGAGGAGGCAGTGCCCGCACGTGGGCGAGGGCCGCGGAGGCAGTGCCCGCATGTGGGCGAGGGCCGCCACAGGCAGACTTGGGGCTGGCCTCTGCTCGGGCCCAGCTCCCTCGAGAGCCGTGTGCAGGTGCTGCTCGTGCACCTCCCGGGTGGCGTCAGGACCATGTGCTTCCTCTGGTCCTTTCTGTCACCTGTACAGATAGGCAAAAGCTAAGGCCACTCAAGGGATTTTTTTTTAAAAAGCAAAATATTTATTTATTTTACTTGGCTGCCCTGGGTCTTAGTTGTGACATGTGGGATCTAGCTCCCTGACCAGGGATTAAACCTGGGCCCCCAACCTTGGGAGCGTGGAGTCTGAGCCACTGGGCAACCCGGGAAGTTGTCATTTAAGGTTTAAGACAAAAAGCTCACTTTATCATTTTATCGCCAAACTGCAAATGTCACTTCCAGTGGGGGAAGTGACTGAGGGAAATCCCACTTGCAAACCCTCACGTGCATGGTCTCTTGAGTGCCTCACTCGTGTTGAAGTCTCCCAGATCAGGATGCAGTGGAGACTGAACAGCCAGGGCACAGAGCTGTCAGAGACCCTAGGAATGGGTTCTTCTCTGCGCCCCTGGGGGCACAGAGCTCCCACTGAAGAGAGGCCCTGGGTGGGAGGAAACGTGAGGAAGGGGTGCCATCCCTGAGGCCAGCTCCTGCCACAGCTGTTGCCCAGGAGGCCACAGCCACCCTCCTGAGGTCTCGGGGGTAATGCGGACAGTTCTAAGATGAGAGCAGAGAGGGTCTGGAAGAGCAGGGGAGGGGCTCCCGAGCCAGCACCTCTACCCTGATGGGAAGGTGCTGCAGAAATGGGAGGGGAGCGGAGGTGGGGGTCGTCCCATCTGCAGGCCTTCACTCCAGCTGGCCTGGGGCATCTTACCCCGCTTGACCCAGGGCGCTACCCCAAGACTCAAGGGACAGTTTCTCTGATAATTGTAGTTCTCTTGAATTTCATGGTCACCAAAACCTTATGGCTTGGGTGACTGGACATCCTTCATGTTGTCATTGTGCTTCAGAGCAGACTGTTGTGAGGTGGTAGGCAGACATAGACTGAGTCAGAGCTACTTAGGAGCCTATTGTGGTGTAGTCAGACTGAGGAGCCTGTTGTGAGGTTGTAGTCAGACCCACTGAGGAGCCTGTTGTGACGCAGTCAGACGGAGGCTGAGGGGCCTGTTGTGAGGTTGTAGTCAGACATAGACTGTGGAGTTTGTTGTAAGTTTGTAGTCAGAGACAGACTGAGGAGCCTGTTGTGAGGTTGCATTCAGACCCACTGAGGAGCCTGTTGTGAGGTTGTAGTCACACAGACTGAGGAGCCAGATGTGAGGTTGCAGTCACAGACTGAGGAACCAGTTGTGAGTGGGGCCCTTCTCGGGGCTCCTGGTAAGAGCGGTGTTGCGTGGGCACTCATGCTGTCTCTGGTCCTCTCCCCCAGACCAGGTTTACTATCCCGCCCCCGACGCTCGGCGTGGCCCCTGTACCCTGTAGACAGGCGGGCATCGAAGCTGCTCCGGCGCTGAAGGCCGTCCACCACGTGTCCTCCCCGGCCATCCCTTCTGCGTCCCCTAACCCGCTCTCCAGCCCCCACCTGTATCACAAGGTATGGCCCCAGTGCCCAGGGCTGGTCCCCCGCAGGCTGGCGGTCGGCCCGCACTGAGCACCTTTTCCACAGAGGGGGTCCACACATGCTCTTTGTTCTCAAGGGGCAGCTTGATCATTCAGCTTCGTATTTGCTTTCCCTGTGACAAGCAAAGCGTTAAATTATTTTAAAGTTTAGTGTAGTTTAATTCATTGAATTTGTTAGCATAAGAGTTAAGTTCGAAGTAAAGAATATTTTCCATTTTTTGTTAATTTCCACGGTAGGAACTTTGGTTTTCAGGAAGCAAATGATGAAGCAGGAACGATGACGCTGCCCACGGTGTCACCCCCTCACCACTGCACTGCCCCTGGTCTTGCTGCAGGCGCCCTGGACTGGGCCGGGCTTTCTGGTGCCCGGGGCCCTGGATCCACTGCCCTGGGGCCCTCTAAGTCATCCCTACACGTTAGAAATGCAGTTCAGGAAAAAGGCCTGGATGTCGGGAAGAGCCATGGCCGGGGTCCAGGCTCTTGGCCCGCGGGGGAAGTGGGGCTGCGGGTGGGGGTCAGTCCAGGCCGGCCTCGAGCCGCGTCCCTCTCGGTCCCCTCAGCAGCACAGCGGCATGAAGCTGTCCATGAAGGGCTCCCACAGCCACGGCCAAGGCAGCAGCTACAGCTCGGTGGGTACTGGCGGCGTGCGGCCTCCTGTGGGCAACCGGGGCCACCACCAGTACAACCGTACCGGCTGGAGGAGGAAAAAACACACACACACGAGGGACAGCCTGCCTGTCAGTCTCAGCAGGTAATGCTCCTGGCGGTGCCGCCCGGCCTGCCCCGCAGACTGCAGCCGGGCGGCCGCGGGGCCCCGGGACCGGAGACCAGCCCCGGCCGGCCACGCTGCATGTCCCCGTGTGGTGGTCACGTCCTCAAGAGCAGCTCCCTGTGTCGTCTGTGAAGCCTTATTAGACGTGGATGCTGTCTGCTGCCTCCCAGGCGCCTCCTTCAAGGCCGGAGCGGGTCTGCAGGAACCGGGGGCCGCGCGGGGTTGGGGCACCTCTCGGCACCATGCCTGCCCTGCGGGTTGGGTACTTTCATTTCACGTTGTTGGAGCAGCGGAGAGCGAACCCCATTATTTGTTGGGAGATCATCATTGTTTTACTGCCCTCACGTTTTGTTTCAAATTTCAGAACTGTTTTTCTATGTAAATATTGAAAACTTATGATTTGTGCAATAACTCAGATATTTTTTATTTAATTTCATATTTTCACATAAGTTATATTGAAGGGAGGAGGGAATTTTTTTAAACAAGCTTAGATCCTTTCCCGAGTTGCATTTTCTAAGTTGGGTTCATCGTGTCGGCTGGATGTCTGATGAGCGTTGTTGTGAACACCACGAATGAGGGGCTTGGGTAATTTTTATGTTCCTTCTTCAGGTCAGACGTGAGGCCTCTCAGCCTGTGGTGAAGGAGCCGAGTCCCTGCTCCCGCAGGGCTTCGGCTCCTAAACATTCTGACCAGCTGCCTGTCGGCTCTGCCGTCCGGCCTGTCTGTGGTCCTGCTCTGACCTCGGAGTTTTAATGTTTTGGGTTTGGTTCTTTTAAACTGTAGACAACAGACCCAGCATTTAAAGTGCCAGAGTATAACTTTCTACAGGGAGAAAAGGTCGTCACGTGATAAGATCTCAAGCGTGAACTGTGAAACGCTTCAGTTTTTAGTCACACAGCCTGTCATAATGGGTCTGGCGAGTGTCATCACAGACAATGGTACCCAGTTTTAGGAATGTGGAGAAAGGAGTTCTGTTGATTCCGTTGTGGAATCTGTAGCGGTATGCATTCGTTCTGTTAAGAGCAACTATAGGAGAAGTACTTGAGCTGCTTGGCGCGCCGTGGGGGGTTTTTAACACATCACTGGAGAGCACAGCCCAGTGTCGGGCCGGAGTGGCCGGCGCCCGACCCAAGAAGCATCCTCTGCAAGTGTGTTCTGCCACGACAACCACTGTCTCTGTTACCCATCCCGAACACCGGCGCAGCCACCCTGCCTCACCCTGAGTTTCCCGAGTGCCGCGGGTGTCCCGGGAGGTGGGCGCCTCTCCTGGGTCATCCGGTTCCCATTTTTAAGACGGGGTTCTGACCCTGCTACACTACAGGTGGGATGGTCTTTGAAGTCCACTAGCGAGAAGCGGGATGAGAAGCTTACTGCCATGACCCCGGTGGCGTGCAGAAGCGGGGCGTTCTCGAGGGCTCCGAGCGCTACACACCCCGCCATGTCTGTGGCCCCCGAAAGGCGGGCCTGGCCCGCTGGTGTGGAGAGGGGCCGACGTGCCTGCGGGCTCCCTGGGGGGCTCCCGAGCCAAGTAGCACAGTTTGTCTGCGGTTCGTGATGATCCAAGGTTATCAAAAATATTTAAAGATATTTAAATTGTGAACCTATTGATAAAGAAATATTTATAAAAACTGATACGTAGGCCTGTACTAATCTCTACGCATTAGCAATATTGACTGTAACCCCCCACTCAAGAAACGCGGCGGGGATGCAGGAGCACCGCCAGTGGCCCCAGGACGGAGCCCCAGGCCTGGGCGCCAGGCTCCAGCCCGTCACAGTGAGCGGATGAATTGGCCTGGCTCCCTGTGGCCACACGCCGCGGGCTGGCAACAAGATATATCATGTTTCGATTTTTTTTGTGCGTGGACAACAATGTGGAAGCTAAAATTGACATATTTTTATGTGAAGTTTTTCTATTCTTTGATTTTTAATAAACTTGGGAAACCAGGTGGTGGCTGTGTGTGTGCCTTTTCCTTTCAAGGCGGGGGCGGGCTGCCTTCTGCAGGCTTCGTTCTTGCCTTGTCCAAGGCCGGACAGCCAGTGATCATGTTGTCATTGGTTCATGAACTCAGAATCCAGTGAGGTTGCAGGCTGGCCATGGGAGAGTGAGCCCTGTCCCGGGCTAGGTGACAGGATGAGCTAGAGCCATTTATTGATGCTCTTTGTGTGTAGTTTCTGACAAGCCGATGTCCATGGCGCTTAACTTCCCATCAGAATCCTTTGTTCCACTTTTCTCTCTCGAGTCAACACTATACGACTTCAAAATAGCGCATTTGAAACCACAGAAAATCATAGTGTGGCTTAAAATGTAGCTTACGATTAGAACGTATAAGGAAATTTATGAAAATTCTCACTCCCTTGAGTTACTGAGCGCTGGCCTCAGCCCGAGGCCTCTGGCCCGATGCCCCAGAGCCATTGTGCATGGAGCTCGGCGCTGTCGGGCCGGTGTCGAGGGCCCTGTGTACCTTCACGTCCTTCCAGAGGAGGCTCCTTCTGAAGACGCTCTGAGCAGCAGCCTGCAGACACCAGGCCTGGCTCCTCAGGCACCCCCCTTGCTGTGAGGTCGCAGAAAGCCTCCGAGGGTAGCTGATGGCCCACGACCTCAGTGGAGAAGGGAGCTGGGGCTGGGGGTGCAGGATGTGTGCCAAGCTGCTGGAGTCGTGTCCCACTCTGTGACCCCGCCAGGCCCCTGCGCCCATGAGAAGATTCTCAGGAAGTGAAGGGTGACGGGTGCATGTTCCTGAGCAGGGTGCCTCGGATGGCCTTGGGCCAGGACTCGAGTGGCCTGGGGGAGCTGGGTGCGCTGGGTGCACAGGAGGCGGCCTGAGTAGGGTGCAGGAGCTAGCTGGAGGGGCAGAGGGAAGGTTCCTCTGCCCCTGTGGCCAGCTCTGGAGGGCAGGCTGGAGGAGGGCGTTGGGTGGTCCAGCTGAGAGGACAGCTGCTGGGTTTAAGAGGTAGGGATGGCCCGCAGGTGGAGCTGTAGGGCCGCCTGGAAGGCTCAGGGGCGGAAGGGGGTCTCTGCCCACAGCACTCTTTGCACCAGCGTGGACAGTGTGATTCCAGATGCCCGAGGCCTCCTGGAGGGGCAGGGACTCAGTAGGCGAGCCACGCTGGGAGCCTGGGGTGTGGGCTGTAGAGACTGCAGTCTCCTCAAGTATAAGCTGGGTCTCGGGGGGCTTAGGGACGGCGAGGGGGTGCCGGTGCTGTCTGACGGGGCCCTGCATTCTACTGGGACACCACGTGCTGGCGTCAGCCATCTGGAGGGCCCCCTCAGCTCGCTGCCCTGTGGCCTGGCCCCACAGCCTCAGTGTGACTCTCTGTTGGTTCACCACGTTGTCCTGGGCCCATTAGCACGGATTCCCAGGTTTCCAGATGCCCCTGTGCCCCGGTCCTGCACCCCCCGCCACCCACAGCTGGGTCTCCAGGATTTTGTCTGAATTGCTTTGGGATCTCAAGTGCCTTGTCTTACCCTGATTCGAGGGACCTGGTAGCTGGGCCCCAAGCTGCCTGTGTGCACAGGGTCAGTGACATTGGTAAATCGGAAGCGAGTGTATGTGTTTTTGTTTGTCATGCTGTGATGGGTTTTTTAAAAGTTTATTCTTTATAGTTGACACATTAATTGTAGGTATACAGGTATTCACCTGGGCTTCCCTGGTGGCTCAGATGGTAAAGTGTCTGCCTGCAGTGCAGGAGACCTGGGTTCCATCCCTGGGTCTGGAAGATTCCCCTGGAGGAGGGCATGGCCACTTACTCCAGTATTCTTGCCTGGAGAATCCCAAGGACAGAGGAGCCTGGTGGGTTGCAGTCCATGGGGTTGAAAAAGAGTCAGGCACGACCGAGTGACTGCCACACACATAGAACATTGTATTTTGGTATTTGTATAGCTTCCATGGACTGGGTTGCCATGCCCTCCTCCCGACCCAGGAATCATCCTGATCTGGGGACCGAACCCAGGTCTCCTGCATTGCAGGCAGATTCTTCACCGTCTGAGCCACCAGGGAAGCCCACTCCACTGTAAGTCACTATGAAATACTATCTGTGTTCACCGTGTGATGATCTGATGAAGCTTTGAGGAGGGTGTGATGCTTATATCCTTACACTTCAGAATTTGCAAAGCTTCTGCCAATCCTCAGGTCATTTAGATGACCAAAGGAAGCTGACTTAAAAGCTGACTTAAAAAAGGATAGTGGCTACCATGAAACACACACACAAAGTCCCAAAGACCCCATTCAGTTCAGTTCAGTCGCTCAGTCGTGTCCGACTCTTTGCGACCCCATGAATCGCAGCACACCAGGCCTCCCTGTCCATCACCAACTCTCGGAGTTCACTCAGACTCACGTCCATCAAGTCGGTGATGCCATCCAGCCATCTCATCCTCTGTCGTCCCCTTCTCTTCCTGCCCCCAATCCCTCCCAGCATCACAGTCTTTTCCAATGAGTCAACTCTTTGCGTGAGGTGGCCAAAGTACTGGAGTTTCAGCTTTAGCATCATTTCTTCCAAAGAAATCCCAGGGCTCATCTCCTTCAGAATAGACTGGTTGGATCTCCTTGCAGTCCAAGGGACTCTCAAGAGTCTTCTCCAACACCACAGTTCAAAAGCATCAATTCTTTGGCACTCAGCTTTCTTCATAGTCCAACTCTCACATCCATCCATGACCACTGGAAAAATCATGGCCTTGACTAGACGGACCTTTGTTGGCAAAGTAATGTCTCTGCTTTTGAAGCTATCTAGGTTGGTCATAGCTTTCCTTTCAAGGAGTAAGTGTCTTTTAATTTCATGGCTGCAGTCACCATCTGCAGTGATTTTGGAGCCCAGAAAATTAAAGTCTGACACTGTTTCCACTGTTTCCCCATCTATTTCCCATGAAGTGATGGGACCAGATGCCATGATCTTCGTTTTCTGAATGTTGAGCTTTAAGCCAACTTTTTCACTTTATCAAGAGGCTTTTGAGTTCCTCTTCACTTTCTGCCATAAGGGTGGTGTCATCTGCACATCTGAGGTTATTGATATTTCTCTCGGTAATCTTGATTCCAGCTTGTGCCTCTTCCAGCCCAGCGTTTCTCATGATGTACTCTGCATGTAAGTTAAATAAGCAGAGTGACAATATACAGCTTTGACGTACTCCTTTTCCTATTTGGAACCAGTCTGTTGTTCCATGTCCAGTTCTAACTGTTGCTTCCTGACCTGCATATAGGTTTCTCAAGAGGCAGGTCAGGTGGTCTGGTATTCCCATCTCTTTCAGAATTTTCCACAGTTTATTGTGATCCACAC
>NW_011494949.1:5304590-5308452 GCF_000754665.1 Bison bison bison
TTTCTTGAAGAGATCTCTAGTCTTTCCCATTCTGTTGTTTTCCTCTTTCTTTGCATTGATCGCTGAGGAAGGCTTTCTGAAGGACCCCATACCCAGGGCTAACTCCCACCATCTTCGAGCTGCTCAAGAAAAGGTTTCTTTACTGTGTTTCCATGGCTCCGTGGGGGTGGGGCAGTCCCCCAGTAATGGATGAGGAAGCCCTAGGCCACCCCTGCTGGTGTCATTCACTGTCCATCTCCCAAGGTCCCTGGGTCCTGGAGAAGGACCAGTTTGTGATTCAAAGTCCCCAGGGTGAATTCTGGAGCTTCCCTGGTGGCTCATATGGTGAAGACTCCACCTGCAATGCGGGAGGCCTGGGTTCCCTTCCTCCCTGGGTTGGGAGGAGGGCATGGCACCCCACTCCAGTATTCTTGCCTGGAGAATCCCCATGGCAGAGGAGCCCGGTGGGCTACATCCAGGGGGTCTCAAAGAGCCAGACTCGACTGAGTGACTAAGCAGCAGCAGCGGTGGCAGGATGAATCCTGGAGCAGGCGGGTGGACCGGATGGGCCTGGTGGTGACGGGTTCCCAGGAGGAGAGGCCTGGAGCAGGCGGGTGGACCGGATGGGCCTGGTGGTGTTGGGTTCCCAGGAGGAGAGGCGAGTTCCGCCTTCAGGGAAGCTGCTCAGCGGGCATCCCGGCCTCCGTGGTGCAGCCCGGAGCTCCTCGAGGCCTCCCGTGATCCCTGGAGAAACTGCTGAACTCAGCCTGAACGCCTTCGCTTTATGCCTGGTGTCGGGGGCCGGCTGGGAGCCACCTGGGTGGATGTGTTCACACGGTTACGCGCAAACCACCCGCACTTGGTTTTCTCTGCCAGTGTTTGTACTGGAAGATGCTCACCTCATACAGACGATGCTAGAAAAGCTTACTCCTCCCAACGACTGGTCCTTCCCGCTCCTCGCTGGCTCACCGGTCTTCCCCCGCACCTCCCTTCTCCCGTGCGCAGGCCCTCCTGGCAGGACGGGTGGTCCCTCACTCTGCTCCGAAGGTGAGAAAGACAGGAGTGGGGTTGGGAGGCAGCTGAGGCTCCAAGCACGTAGTGGGCCCGCGTGATACCCGTGACACCACCAGCACCGTAGCTCAGCCCGCAGCCATGCTGAGCACAGGTGAGTCAGGGGGGGCACAGAGGTCAAGGAACTCGGCCAAAGTCGTTTAACAGGATTGGACTGAGTGGGACACAGCTTCCTGTGGCCTCAGGGCTTCTTGCCCCTTTCCCAGAAATGAGGGTCTCAATGCCCCCAATGCAGCTCACATTCACACCCCACCTCCCCTTGCAGACATGGCCTTGCCTCCTGGGTCAGGAGGAAAGCCCCGGGCCGGCTGCTTCCCCGGGCGGTAAACTAACACATAGGAGGCGCGGCCCCGCCTTTGCTGGGTTCTGCTTGTCCTCTGTCTCATACCCCTGCTTCTGTCTCCCTGGATGTGATAAACACACAAGCTCATGTGGCTACATGTGAGCCATGCTGCCAGGCGTTCAGGCATCCAAGTGCTCCCATCGGTGGTCTCTGCTCCCACGTGGCCCTGGCAGGGACCCCATCTGGCCCCTCACCCGCTCTGAACAACAGCTCCCACCCGTTCTCCGAACCTCGCTACGGCCTTCCCGGGATGCATTTATCCTTTGGGAAGGCCCGTGACACACGACGCATGTTTTGTGATAATTCCTTCTTGTGGGTGGCCAAGGGTGCCCACCTTAGCATCATTGCTCTGTACAAAGTGATTCAAACACCTTTGCTGGGCATCTCAAAGGAGGCTTGATGCCAGGGCCCCACCTGCAGAAATTGGCATTAACCGTGTAGACCAAGCCTCCGCCCACCGGCTTTAAGCCATGGGATTCTCCCCTGAGGCCAGGGGTGACACCCGTGGCCCAAAGCATCACGTGTCCCATTCCTAAGACCACCTCACCAAAAGGTTGCTTTGCCACCACGTCTGTATGACTGTTCGTTAGGTGAACCACTGCCTGCTCTTACACGTGGGATCTGTTCTGTTCTCTCTTGCTCTGTTGCTTTAAAAAGCAGAATGCTGGTGGCTCATTAGCTGCATCCCTCTCGCACCCGTGACGGTCTGGACCGTCATCTGAAGCACGGCTCTGGAGTCGGGAGAGGAGGAGCACTGCCTCGGACAAGGAGGATAGGACGTGGGCTTGAGCTCAGCTCCTTCATGGGGTCCCTGGGGCCAGACCAGCATCCTCCGCAGCTTTCAAAACAAGCTGGCAGGGTGGGCTCCAAGGGGCTTGGCCTCTGAGCATCGTCTCACCGGCTGGAGCTGACCACTGCGTGGTCACAGGCTAAGTGCTGCTCAGTGCTGTTTTGGGTGCAAAACGAAGAGCGGTTGGGAGGTTCTCTTGGCTTCCCTGCTTCCTCACATCCAGAATTTCCGCCTGGCGGTGATCGTGTAGAAGACGTGGGTAGGTCTGGCGCCAGGCAGGGGTCCTTCCCCACGGAGGGGGCCCTGATGCCCCTGGGTGTCCTGGGCCCCTCTCGGGCATGGGGGCAGGATAGTGTCGGCCATGGTTGGGAGCCCGCCCTTCGTCCATGTCCAGAGGGCACCCACCCCCGCCCCGGTCAGAGCTTCCCGGAGGGTCAAGGGCTGCCTGTCTCCTCCGAGCTGCTCCCGGACTCGCCACTGGTCAGCCCATCACCTTTCTGATGTGCACTAAACAGTGATACGAAGGTAGGGGGCTTCCCTGGTGGCTCAGAGAGGAAAGAATCCGTCTGCAGTGCAGGAGACCTGGGTTCAACCCTGGGTCGGGAAGGTCCCCTGGAGAAGGGAATGGCTACCCACTCCAGTATTCTTGCCTGGAGAATCCCATGGACAGAGGAGCCTGGCGGGCTACAGGTCATGGGGTCGCAGAGAGTCAGAGATGACTGAGCCACTAACACATGCACACCCCCACAAGAAGGTGGGATTTCTTCTGTGTTGTCTGAGTTTTTCAAATTTATCTTCTTTACTCAGAAGATTGTGAGCTTTCTGAGGCACGTGTGTGGATGTGTGAGAGAGAGAGAGGGAGAGAGTTAAAGGGCTTGTGTGTGTCCTTCACAGGCTCAATGCCACTCCGGACACCCTGAAATCCCTTGCTGAGATCTCACTGGTTTATGGATGGGTGCACATTCTTCTCTTGTTCTACGGGCAAAGAAAAAGCGCTAAGTCATGTCCGACTCTTTATGACCCTGTGGGCTGTACTCCATCAGGCTCCTCTGTCCATGGGATTCTCCAGGCAAGAACACTAGAGTGGGTTGCTATTCCCTTCTCCAGGGGATCTTCCTGACCCAGGGATCAAACCTTGGTCTCCTGCATTGCAGGCAG
Source organism: Bison bison bison (assembly GCF_000754665.1). Lineage (NCBI taxonomy): Eukaryota > Metazoa > Chordata > Mammalia > Artiodactyla > Bovidae > Bison > Bison bison. The sequence continues at coordinate 5,307,932 of NW_011494949.1, forward strand.
ATTCTTTACCAACTGAGCTACAAGGGAAGCCCTAGGGGCAAAGAAGTCAGGAGCAAAGAGCAAAGCTTGGGTGAATTAAAAAAAAAAATGCTTTATGTGAAAGAATGCAGCAAGAAATAAGTAAGATTCCAGGTACATTTTGTAGGAAAACTGCAATCTAGACACACACTTGCCTTCAAAAGACATCAGGTCCCCCTTGGAGCTGCAGCGGCTCACGGCAGTGCCGCCAGCCCTGCGGGCTTCCTGTGGCTCTGTGACAGCCAGCCTGCAGTCAGCGCTGGGCGAAGGGGCGGGCCACGAGTGAAGCTACATAACGGATCACCCGGACCCCCAGCCTACGGCAGGCACCCCTCCCTGCCGCCTGCACACATGCACACTCCATCCACACCCCACACCCCATCCACACCCCATCCACACCCTACACCCCACGGACAACCCACTCCCCATCCACACCCCACTCCTTGTCCACAACCCACACCACATCCACACCCCACTCCCCATCCACACCCCACTCCCTATCC
>NW_011494949.1:5309445-5315123 GCF_000754665.1 Bison bison bison
CCCACACCCCATCCACACCTCCCCCCCACGGCCCCTCCCCTTCCCCAGGCCTCCCATCTCCCGTCCCAGGTGGCCGTTTCTACTGGAGAGTCTGTGGTCCAGGCCTCCTGCCGTTTGCTGCCCCTGCCCGTGGAGGGACCGCTGTGCAATGACCTGGCTCTGGGGTGGACATTGCCATCTGTCCCCCTTCTCTGGGGGCTTCTTCTCAGGCTCTTGGCGAGCCCTGTCTGCGGCCTGTGCCCCATGGAGCAGCGAGGGGGCCCCCTACCGCCCGGGAACCCACCGCCCCTCCGCCCGCGGGGCAGGCGCCCTGCAGTCACTGTGGGGCAGGGGGGCCCTGCAGGAGGGAGGCTGGCCCTTGAGGCTGGCTGCGAGGTCACTGAGTATCTGACAAGAAACCCCGTGCCCAGGTTTTAGAAAAGTGAAGGACACGAGGCTGCAGCTTTTTTCTGCTGAAAACCAGAGAGACGGGGGACGTCCCCTCCGGGGAGTGACTGTGGAGGGCCTGCGGCCACTCCTGCTGCCCTGCCCAGGGGATGCCCGCTTCAGCCGACAGGGGGCCCCCCGCCTCGCCACAATCAGACCTCCTCTCTCCCTGCAGACCTGCAGCCCTGTGGGGCCTGGGGTCGGTGGTCCTGTTGTGGTCAGGTCCCCAAGGACGTGCTGGGAGGTCTGGGGCGGGGGAGGGGGAAACTCCAGCCGGGACAGCAGTGCTCCGCCCGGGGGAGCAGAGGGTTAGGGGGAACCTCTCCTGGGGGAGGGAACAAGCCTCTCCGGGGAGGGGACACTGGCCCACCGGGCAGGGGCCTGGTCGTGGGGGGCCATGGACAGTCCAGGTGGAGGAGGTCCCTGGAGCTGTCGCCACCACCTCGGGGGCGGAGACGGCCCTGCAGCTCCAGGGGACGGACTGCTTGTGGCCCCTGCCTGCCAGGGGAGAATGGGCTGGCGTCCTCATGGGTCATTAGGCTGAGAGCAGCAAGGGTGGAAACCACTCTTCTAATGGACACACAGAGCCCAGGTTGGTGGAGGAAACTTTTTACAGTTGCTTTACCCTGTTGTGTTAGTTTCTGCATATGTATTGTTGTTGTTTAGGCAGGAAGTCGCGTCCAACTCTTTCTGACCCCATGGACCGCCAGGCTCCTCTGTCCATGGGATCCTCCAGGCGAGAATACAGGGGTGGGTTGATGGTTCCTTCTCCAGGGCATCTTCCCAAACCAGGGATCAAACCCACTCCTCCTTCATCGGCAGGCTGAGTCTTTAACACTGAGCCACTGGGGAAGCCCATGTATACATGTATCCCGTCTTTTTTAGGATTTCCTTCCCATTTAGGTCACCACAGAACAGGTAGTGGAGTTCCGTGCTGTACAGTAAGTTCTCATCAGTTATCCACTTTATACAGGGTATCAACAGTGTATTTATGTCAACCCCAGTCTCCCGATTCATTCCTCCCCTTCTTCCCCGCTTGGTGTCCATATTTTTTTTTATGTCTGTGTCTCTGTATCTACTTTGCAAATAGGTTCATCGGTACCATTTATGGAAGAAAGGCTTCTTACTCTCTCTGCGTGTCTTTCCAGGACTGTGACCCTCCTCTGCCTAGTTAGGTCCTGGGGCAGGTTGGAGACTGTCTTCCTGCAGACCTGGACCCCCCTCCCCTCAGAGGTGGGGCTAAGCACCCCCCTCCCCAGAGGGCTTGGCCCCCCTCCACGTCCACCAGAGGGATTCCAGAAAGTCCTGCTTTTTATTCTCAGAAAATCAGCTCATGCCAGACTCCAGTTTCTATGTATCTTGCAGTTTGAAGCAGACAATGGTGAAAGCTGTTTCCCTTCGCAAATGTCCAGCTTCTCCCTGATCTTGGTGATGGTATCAAAGTCACAAATCGGGGTGGGTGGGACTCCCAGCCTCCCCCCCACACCCCTGGCTGGGGGGCTCATTCTTCTTCACCCAGTTCAGGACAAAGGTGGGCGCAACACCCAGGTCCCTGGGGACACAGGGTGTTTGGGAAGGTGACCCAGGGGAGAGAGGAGAGCAGGCAGAGAGGGCTTAACTGTCAGTGGGGCAATGAGTGTAGCCTGACCCTGCAAGCCAAGCTTCTTTTAAGCCTCCTCCTCTGTGGCCAAAGTGCGTGGCATGCTGGGGAACCCAGTCCCCTAGGCCGGGGGGGCTCCTTGGATGGCCAAAGGCAGAGTGGGGTCTGTGGGTCCAGTGTGCCCACGGGCTGTGAGCTCATCCCAAACACGGAGTGAGTTTCAGCTGTCTGAAGGCCGGTGCCCAGCCCCAGGGCTCTGGTTGGGAGCATAGGAGGGGCTCCTGGGGGTCCCAACCCCCCGGGGCTCCCATCCCGCTTTGCCACTGGTTGCAGGGAGAGGTGTCTTCATAGTGGCTGGAAACCAGCTTCAGGAAGACTGTCCTAACCAAGCAGGAAAATGGGTGGACCAGAGCAGCCTTGTCCCCATGAAATCCTCACTTCTGGACTCCCTGATCACCATTGTCATCACAGGGGCAATCCGTGACACTTTTCAGTGAAGGGGGAGAAGGACTTGTCAGGTTTCTAGTTTTGTCTTTCCCTGGTGGCTCAGATGATAAAGAATCTGCCTGCAATGCAAGAGACCCGGGTTCCATCCCTGGATCAGAAAGATCCCCTGGAGAAGGGAATGGCAACCCATTCCAGTATTCTTGCCTGGAGAATATCATGGGCAAAGGAGCCTATTGGGCTATGTGTGTAGGGTCACAAAGAGTCAGACACGACTGAGCAACTACCATTTTCACTAACCTGTATTTCAGGTGTGGTCTTCAATTGAAGGGTGAGTGAGCAGGGTTCTCGTGCTGCTTCCCAACTGTGTTGACAGAGTGTCCCACCCACGGGGTCAGCAAGAATTTGAAGACATCATGGCTAAAATGTCAATCAGGGATCACACACCCATTTCGGGGCTTCCCTTGTGACTCACCTGGTAAAGAATCCACCTGCAATGCAGGAGGCCTGGGTTTGATCCCTGGGTTGTGAAGATCCCCTGGAGAAGGGAAAGGCTACCCACTCCAGTATTCTGGCCTGGAGAATTCCATGGACTGCAAAGAGTCGGGCACGACTGAGTGACTTTCATTCACTTTCACACACCCATTTCAGGCACACAACTGGATATAAAAAGATAGGCTCAAAGAAATCCGCTCACACTTCCTATTGCAAACATAGTAAAGGTTCTGTTTGGAAACTACACACACTCAGTATTATCTCCAATGTTGTATTTCATTGTAAACGCATGATGATGTAGAAAAGGGTATAATTTTTTGCCACCCTTCATGTAGATGCCGCAGATTGCTTCCCGTTTACCCTAATGAACCATAAAAATAAAGTCATAGTCTCTGTGGATTCAAAATCTACTCCAGTTATCACTAATATTAAGAATCCCTGCCTTAGAGGAGAGTAAGTTTTGTGTTCACCGCATCAGAGATGTTCTTATGTTACCTTTATATTTATTCTGCTTTGATTATAAAAATCTATAACTGGTGTGTGTGTGGGGAAACTCGAGAAACTGTGGAAATCACGAAGCAGGTGCCCTTTTCTCTACCTGTGTCATTGCTGTTCAGGGTTCTAATTGTGGGACCTGGGTGAGTGAGAGCTTCTTCTTCACCCGAAGAAGGAGGCTTCTGAGGCTCTATCATGTTATGAGCCCAGCCATCACTTCACATGCACAGACCACAGCGGGGTAGATTGGGCGGGACCCGGGCGGCAGTCAGAGCCCAGTCTGTGGGTTGTGATGCTGGAGAAGCAGACCCCCTGCTTCTCAGCTTGTGGGGGATAAAATCTGGAGGGTGGGGGGCAAGGTGGTTGGGTGCCCTGGTTCACCCTGGGCTGGCGGCATGGGCTGCCCGCTGGCTGCTGGGGTGGGCCAGAAGGTGCTGTGTCCGTTTCCTGGGGCAGGTGTGACAAAGCACCGCAGACGGGGTGGCACAGACACAGAGTTTTGTCTTCTCCCAGTTTTGGAGGCTGGATGTCCGGGATCCCAGGGTGGACAGGGTGAGCTCCTCCCTGGTCCAGGCCCCTCTCCAGCTCCAGGTGGTCTGCTGGACACCTTCAGCTCCAAGCATCGCCTGATGTCTGCCTTCATGTCCATGTGGTGTCTCTTTGTCTGAAGGTCCTGTGTCTAAACTTCTTTTTTTGGTAAGGACACACATCAGATCCAGGCCTGGCCAGCTCCAGCCTGACCTCCTCTAACCAGTTTCATCTGCAGCGACTCTATTTCCAAATAAATTCACGTTCTGAGGCTCTGGAGGTTAGGGTTCAATGCTTGATTTGCGGGAGGGGATATGATTCAGACCATAACAGCTGCACATGTCCTGATCCTCAGAACCTACTCATTTTACCACACAAGGGGAAGGGCACTTTGCAGATGGGATTAAAATGCTGTTGCTCAGTCACTCGGTCCTGTCCAACTCTGCAACCCTATGGACTGCAGCATGCCAGGCTCCCTGTCCTCCACTATCCCCTTTCATTTGCTTAAATTCATGTCCATTGAGTCAGCGATGCTATCTAACCATGTTATCCTCTGTCTCCCCCTTCTCCTTTGCCCTCAATCTTTCCTAGCATCAGGGTCTTTTCCAAAGAGTCAGGTGGCCCAAGGATTGTAGCTTTAACTTCAACATCAGTCCTTGCAATGAGTGTACAGGGTTGATTAAATTAAGGATCTTAAAAGGGGGGAGGTTGTCCTGGATTGTCTGGGTAGGTCCCACATATAATCATAAGTGTCCTCCTAAGAGGAAGGTGGGGGAGATTTGACTACAGAACAGACGGCAACGGTTGCAGTGATGTGGTCATAAGCTGAGGGATGCTAGTGGGACCCGAAGCTGCAAGAGGCAAGGACCCTCTCTCCTCAGAACCTCCAGGAGTGGCCGGCCCCACCCAGCCCTCAGCGTTAGCACCCCCGACACTGATTTTGGCTTTCTGGCCTTCAAGACCATCAGAGAATGAATCTGTGCTGTGTTTCAGGCACCAGGTTTGTGGTCATTTGTGAGAGCGGCTGTGAGAACTGGGACAGCAGCACTTCATCTTCCCCAGGGAGAAGGGAGGGCCCTGGGGCTGCTTACTTGCTCCTTTAGGTTGGGGTCTCCATTCGGTTGGCTCAGAGGAGGATAGACAGAGAGAATCAATGAGAGAAGGTTCTGGAATGAGCTTGCTTCAATTTGATGAAAAGTGTGCATGTCTGGAGATGAAGCTCTAGCCTTGGGGATGCATCTCAGGCGTCCCTCCAACTTGTCAGCATCCACAGGTCGGCACGTGGCTTGCCTGGTCCAGTGGGGGTTGGGGGTCCGTGACCACCGGGCCGCAGGAGGGTGTGTCCCGTGTCCTCCGGGGGGCTGCCTCGGGCTGCCCTGGTCTGACTCTGCCTCACTCCCCGGCCCCCTGGGGTCTGCTCCTCCCTCACGCAGACGTTTCGTCACCACGTGGGTGGGGCAGTCATGGCGTGTCCTGTGCAAGGAGGCAGGTCCCAGGGAGCAGGAGAGATGTGACCACTGGCCATCACACAGATGTCTTAGGAGACCTCCAGAGACCAAGAGACTGCCGAGTGTCTAGACTGGCTCTTCACAGGGTCTTAGAAATACTTTTATTTTTTTAAAAAATTTTAAATTAAAATTTTTTTTTATTTAAAAAAATTTTAAAACATTTTAAAATGTTGTGTTCATTC
>NW_011494949.1:5315223-5318416 GCF_000754665.1 Bison bison bison
GGCCTATGTGCTGCGGTCCGTGGGGTCGCAGAGAGCCAGACACGATCAAGCAACTGAACAGTGGCAGAGCTGGGAAGGGGCCCCGTAACCACCTGCCCTCACCTCCAGGGCAGAGACCCGCTTGCTGTCCCTGTGCCTCTGGGCCGATGCTCACGGACTGGTCAGGGGGCTTTGGCAGAGATGGCTCATGTGTGCGTCACCTCTGATCACTTGTCACCGGGACTGTTGGGGGTGCCGAGCTGGAGTGGAGCTAAGCTAAGCTGGGCGTTGTGGGGAAGCTCCAAGCCCACAGAGCGGTTCTGAAAACCAGCTGCTCAGGGCCCCCAACACCTGCTATTTATCTGGGCTTGGTTGGGGCTTGTGTGGGGGCTCCACGGGGCCACCCCATCTCAGTGGTTTGCCAGCAGCATTCCCAGAACTCAGCGTGTGATCAACCTTGTGGCTCAGACTTATTCCAACAAAAGGATACACATCTAAACCAGCCAAGGGAGGGGGTGCACTGGGTGAAGCCCAGAAGGGACCAGGCGTGAGCGGGCAGGACCCGCCCCCCAGGGGACACCCTCCAGGGGACCCCCTCATGGTGGGGAGAGGCCTATATCCCTTCAAGGGGGAGCTGAGACAGGGGTACGCAGTAGTCTCGGTGGCCAGGGCTTTTACTGGGGGGCTGGTCACGAGGGTACCCACTGCCGAGTGGGGCTGGAAATCCCAGACCCCAGAAGGAAGCTGGTGATCTGGACACAGTGAGCCCCTCTATCAGCGAGGGATGGGGGAGCCCTGCATTCTGGCACTCGGGGAGGAGCAAGCCAGGGCCTCATTCCTGCTCTAAAGCGGGGAGTTGTTTGTCTGGGAACTTACCTATGGGAACCGAGTGGGCTGGGGGTGGTGGGAGGCCCTTCCCATCTCAGCATCTCCAGCACGTAATCCTGAATCTTAACCTCCAGCCTCCCCCAAGCATGGAGAGTGCTCAGTAGATGTTCACCAGGGAGGGAGGGAATGAAGGTGTGGAGTGGCTTCTAGAACCCTCCTTGGGGCTGCTCCCTTGCCCGGTGCTGAGTCCGTCAGCCCCACAGGGCCGGCCCTGAGCTGGCCTCCACTGGATGGGGAGTTTCAGTCCACACTCACCTGACTGGCCCCGTCGGCCTGACGTGGGAGCCCTGAGGCAGGGCTTTAAAAGCCTTTATTTGCTTTCTCCACTGCTGCGCCCTGAGTCCTGAGCACTGCCTGGCACACACACATGCTCAGAAGAACCGGTCCCTAGACCAGCCTCTGGGATCAGAGGACAGTCTGTCCCCACCGGCCCAGCTTCCCTGGAGCCTGGGGAGGAGCGGAGCATGCATTCATAAACCAGAGATTGTGGGGGCACAGAAGAAGGAAATGGCAACCCACTCCAGTGTTCTTGCCTGGAGAATCCCAGGGATGGGGGAGCCTGGTGGGCTGCCGTCAATGGGGTCACACAGAGTCGAACACAACTGAAGTGACTTAGCAGCAGGCTGTCCCCGGGAAGAATTGTTCTCTGTGGGCACAACCCCTGACTGTCCTCTGGGGTCAGCCTGCCCGGGGTTAATTTCTGCCTTGAGTTTTTACCTCTTTGTTCCCTGAGGAGGGGGCAGGTGGCCCTGGCCACAGCAGGGGTGGGACGACTGGGTTGGTGGGGGCGGCGGGCAGCTGCAAAGGGACCGTGTGGTCATCACCTCTGTCTTCCCTGTTCCTTGGCCAGAGGCTGAAGCCACACCTGGCCAGCGCTGGGGTCTGTCGTTGCTGGAGAGGGTGCTGTGGTCTGCTCCGTGAGCTTGCAGACCAGGGCCTCTCTCTGCCTCACCAGCTGACCTCCTGCTTCTCCGTGGCCACATTTATGGGCTTTGGTGCCATGGGACTTCTCTGGCCACTTTGGACGGTTCCGTCCTGCTAGCGTGACACTGACTCGCCCACTGGGGCAGGCTCTTTGGGACCAACTCTGGCCATCCCTGCACAGGCATCTGCCCAGGAGCCTCACGTACCTGGGAGCTTGAGGGGCTCCTTGAGGCACAGGGAGCTGGCCGAGGGGCAGGGCTGTGTCTGCCCAGAGGAAGGGGACCTTCTCCTGGTCGTCACAGAGGTGCCTGCCGTGTGAACCAGCAGGCAGGGGGAGCCAGGCACAGCCGCATGGCATTGGATGGTGAACTGTGATCCAGATCCCGGGCTGCCTCCCCAGCTCTGGTGTAGCTACAGCTTTGCGGGTACAGCGGGCGGGGGGCTTGGGGCAGTTGGGGGCTCTCAGAGATTTTCCTCACTGTTTGCCAGTCCCAGGAGACATGCCTGCAGTCCCAGTGTTGCCAAAGGTGTGACTGGAGGGACCCATGAAGGGACAAGAAGGTCCAGCCCGTGCCAGTGGCCAAGGTCATGAGGACTGCTGGTGAGATGGGCCAGTGCACCCGTGGGCTCAGGGGACCGGGGGGAGTGCACATCGGCTTCACGGCGAGGCCCAAGGTCTTTCCCTTTGCTGAGAACTCACTGCCTTGTGACCTGCAAACTACTGAATCTCTAAGACCCACCGGATATCAGCTCCTCGACGAGCGGACCAGTCCCCTTCATGACTCACAGACAGAGTGAATGACTTTGAGAAGAAATATACACTCTTTCCATATTCCTGGGCCAGCATGGTGCAGTAATGAAAAGGGGGAACCGTGTGTGTGTGTGTGTGTGTGTGTGTGTGCACGTGCATATGTGTGTTTACTTGCACACACAGAGGAAAATACATCCTTAAACATAATGTGGAGGTGGCCAAGCAGTCACCTGGGGGTCGGCCATGGGGACTGTTGATTTTATCCTCTCATAATTACATTTTTTCACCTGAGACAATTTCCAGTTAAATTTCCGTTAGTCGAGGTACCGAGTGAAGCCCATCTGACCTGGAAAATGATAGGAATGCGTTTATAATCATTCCCACGTAACCTTTTCATCCTGACATAACCTTTTCCTTCTTTACATAAATGTGGAAATTTGGGCTCTTGACTTAACCGATTTAAGGAGATTACAGAAGGGCCGCTTGGGAGAACAAGCGGGTCATTTAGCTCCCCTCAGCCATGGAGAGATGATGCTCCGAATTTGGGGTCTCAGACCCCTGAGAAGAGGCAACTCGGCTGACCCACAGCCTGCTAGTGGCCCACAGGACCCGGGGTCAGTCTCCCTGGGGACTCCTAATGCCCTGGGCACA
>NW_011494949.1:5318552-5322199 GCF_000754665.1 Bison bison bison
GCTGGGCAGGTTGGGTTAGTCAGTGCCCTGCAGGATCCTAGGATGTGGGTGCTGGGGTTGTGTGGGGAGGGGAGGAGTGGACCCCCAGACCTCTGGCTGGCGGTGCGCCAGGCCAGATGCCAGCTCCGTGGCCCCCTGGACTGCCCACCCCCTCCGGCAGCACAGCAGTGGCCCTGGGGAGGGAGAAGGAGGCTGCCAGCCCAAGCTGGGGCTCCATCAGCCTTGAAGGCGGCATTGACCGGCGGCCCAGATGAATAAGGCCACGTGCCCGGTAATTCACCAGAGGCCGCGCTGGGGTCCCAGGGCCATCCTGACAGAACGCCACAGGCTGGGAGGGCTAAGACAGCAGACATGTGTCTTTTCACATTCTGGAGCCAGAAGCCTGAAATCCAGGTGGCGGCAGGCCCTCCCTCTCCCTGGAGGCTCCAGGGGACCGATCCATTCGGCCTCTTCCAGCTTCTCATGGTGGCTGGCGATTCTTGCCTCTTCTTGCCTTGTAGAAGCATCACTTCGTCTTAACACAGCCTTTGTTCCTCGGTTTGTGTCCACATCTCCCTCCTCTTGTTAGGACACCAGCGTAGGCTCAGCTTAATTTGCCTAATGACATCTGCAAAATCGCCATTTCCAATGATCATCCTATTCTGATGTTCCCGGCAGACGTGGGTTTCTGGAGGGCACTGTGCCACTCAGTACACCAAGCAGCTCCTCGCTCAGCCCCGTCCTTGTCAGCCTGGCCACCAGGACAGAGCAGCACAGCTTCCTCTGTGCCTCAGATGTAGGCGTTTGTTTCTCACAGCGTGGAGCCGAGACGTCCACGACTGGGCTCCTGCTGCAGACTCCGTTCCTGGCGGGTACGTGGCTGTCCTGACACTGGTCCTCGTGTGGCCTTTCCTTGCTGCAGCCCGTGGAGGGAGACTTTTGTCTTCCTCTTCCTGGGGTAGCGGGGAGTTCCATCATGAGGGCTCCACGCTCATCTAACCCTGAAGCCCCGTCTCCACCCCTGGAGGAGGAAACGGCAACCCACTCCAGTGTTCTTGCCTGGAGAATCCCATGGACAGGGGAGCCTGGAGGGCTACAGTCTATGGGGTCACAGTGAGTTAGATTCAACTGGGCACACACACCTACATGCCACATGCCATCACTTTGGGCATTAGGGTTCCTCCTGTGGATTGTGGGGGTGCAAACCTGCAGCCCTTAATGCTCCCGCGCTCGCTCACTCTGTCCCTCAGAGGAGGTGAGCAGGGGTTTCTTAGTGGGTATAGTCATGATGCCAGCTTCTGAGATGTGGCCTCCTTGATCGCAGACAGAGGACCATTCAGTGGTGGGCTGATGGAAGGGAGGCTTGGAGGATGCTGGCGTCGCCCCAGGCAACTGTGGTGCCACGGCTGTGGTGTGTGGTCCACCTCATCGGACACTGGACCACGGGTCAGCCCAGGGACTGCTCTCCTGCTCCTATGGGTTTCCAGGGTTCCCAGCTTCTGAGAAGGAGATCATGGTGGGGGCAGGGTTGAGCCCCTTGATTGGCTTGTGTAGAAGTTGGGGTGTGAGTGCAGACATAAGGGGCTTGTGTGAATGGCCCTTTCCACCTTCCCCCGTGGCACTGGAATCAAGACAGGAGCTGCCTCATCCTCCTCACCGTCCCATCCTCTCCTAGAGGTGGGGTCCTGGCCTGGGGCCTTACCTTTCCCATCTGTGAAATGGGGATAAAATAGCATCCACCCGACATGGCGAGGTGATTCTGTCCAGTGTTCACTGCAGCCGTTCTTGTTATTCCTTCCCTACTATGTCCACACACTATCCATCTGCTAACGTCCTGTTTCTGTAAATGGACTCATGCGATACGTGCCCTCTGTGCCTGGCTTATTTCCTCGAGTGTCATGTATCACCGCTTCATTCTTTGCTATGGCCAAACAGCACTGGATTGTGTGGGAATACCACATGTCGTTTACCCGTCTTTGGCGGGTAAATTTGACGTCTGTCCCTACTTTTTAGTCACTTACAATAATGCTGCTGTGAACATTTGTGTGCAGGTTTTTGTGTTAGCACATGGTTCATTTCTCTGTGGTGGATAGCCAGGGCTGGCGTTTCTGGATCATGCGGTAATTCCACAGACAATTTATGGAGGAACCGCCAAGCTGTTTCCCGAAGTGGCCTCACTATTTTACACGCCCACCAGCCATGAGTGAGTGTTCTGATTCTTCCACATGCTCACCAACACTCGTTATTATCTGAATTTTTTTTAAATGGAAGTATAGCTGACTTACAATGTTGTGTGAGTTTCTAGTACAGGAAAGTGACTCGGTTATACACGTATCTGTGCACACATGTTCTCTTCCATCCCGGTTTATCACGGGGTATTCAGGATAGACCTCTGTGCTCTACAGCAGGGCCTTGTTGTTTATCCGTCCTGCGTATACTAGCTCGTACCTGCTCATCCCACGCTCCCAGGCCAGCCCTCCTCCCCACCCGCCATCTGCCCTGCAACCACAAGTCTATTCTCTCTATTTCCATTTTGTAGATAAGTTCGTTGTGTCATACTTCAGAGTCTATGCATAAATGATATCATAAGGTATTTGTCTTTCTCTTTCTGACTTGCTTCAGCTTATGATGATAATTTCTAGGTCCTTCCATATTGCTGTGGTTGGTATTATCCCATTCTCTCTTATGGTCAGGTAGTATTCCCTTGTATGTATGTAACACATCTTCTTTTCTCTGCATCTGTGGATGGATGCTTAGCTTGTTTCCACACATTGTCAATTGTAAACAATGCTGTTGGAACACTGAGGTGCATGTATCTTTTCAGATAAGAGTTTTCTGCAGATATATGCCCTGGAGTGGGGTTGCTGGACCATATTGTAACTATATTTTCAGTTTTTTGAATAACTTCCATACTGCTCTCCATAGTGAGTGGCTGCACCAGCTCACCTTCGCACCAACAGTGCCCCTTTCCCCTCACCCTCTCCACCATTTATTATTTGTAGACAGTTTGATGATGGCTGCTCACCGCTCCTGCGCCGCCCAACTGCCGCTAGCCGATATTGACTATGCCAAAGCTGTGGACTGTGTGGATCACAATAAACTGTAGGAAATTCTGAAAGAGATGGGACTACCAGACCACCTGACCTGCCTCTTAAGAAACCTGTATACAGGTCAGGAAGCAACACTTAGACTGAACATGGAACAACAGACTGGTTCCAAATAGGAAAAGAAGTACGTCAAGGCTGTATGTTGTCACCCTGCTTATTTAGCTTATATGCAGAGTACATCATGAGAAACACTGGGCTGGAAGAAGCACAAGAATCAAGTTTGCAGGGAGAAATATCAATAACCTCAGATATGCAGATGACACCACCCTTATGGCAGAAAGTGAAGAGGAACTCAAAAGCCTCTTGATGAAAGTGAAAGTGGAGAGTGAAAAAGTTGGCTTAAACCTCAACATTCAGAAAACTAAGTTCATGGCATCTGGTCCCATCTCTTCATGGGAAATAGATGGGGAAATAGTGGAAACAGTGTCAGACTTTATTTTTCTGGGCTCCAAAATCACTGCAGATGGTGACTGCAGCCATGAAATTAAAAGATGCTTACTCCTTGGAAGGAAAGTTATGACCAACCTAGACAGCTTATTAAAAAGCAGAGACATGACTTTG
>NW_011494949.1:5323046-5327764 GCF_000754665.1 Bison bison bison
CAGAAGTAGATGTTTTTCTGGAACTCTCTTGCTTTTTTGATGATCCAGCAGATGTTGGCAATTTGATCTCTGGTTCCTCTGCCTTTTCTAAAACCAGCTTGAACCTCTGGAAGTTCACGGTTCACGTACTGCTGAAGCCTGGCTTGGAGAATTTTGAGCATTGCTTTACTAGCGTGTGAAATGAGTGCAATTGTGCAGTAGTTTGAGTATTGTTTGGCATTGCCTTTCTTTGGGATTGGAATGAAAACTGACCTTTTCCAGTCCTGTGGCCATTGCTGAGTTTCCCAAATTTGCTGGCATATTGAGTGCAGCACTTTCACAGCATCATCTTTCAGGATTTGAAATAGCTCAACTGGAATTCCATCACCTCCACTAGCTTTGTTCATAGTGATGCTTTCTAAGGCCCACTTGACTTCACATTCCAGGATGTCTGGCTCTAGGTGAGTGATCACACCATCGTGATTATCTCGGTCATGAAGATCTTTTTTGTACAGTTCTTCTGTGTATTCTTGCCATCTCTTCTTAATATCTTCTGCTTCTGCTAGGTCCATACCATTTCTGTCCTTTATCGAGCCCATCTTTGCATGAAATGTTCCCTTGGTATCTCTAATTTTCTTGAAGAGATCTCTGCTGCTGCTAAGTCACTTCAGTCGTGTCCGACTCTGTGCGACCCCATAGACGGCAGCCCACCAGGCTCCCCCATCTCTGGGATTCTCCAGGGAAGAACACTGGAGTGGGTTGTCATTTCCTTCTCTTTCCCATTCTGTTGTTTTGCTCTATTTCTTTGCACTGATCGTTCCTAATCCCTTATAGTTCACATCATTTGCAAATGGGCCCCCTGCATGTGGAGATACTGTGTCTGGTCACCATCAAAGTCCAGCTTTGCAAATTTTGAGCTATTGTTCAGTGGAAGAATCCCTGAAGCACTTTCTAAAAACACTCACTCTTTTGATTCCAGAGATGCTAATTCTGCAGGTCCGGGGCATAGACCCCAGGGCTCTTCATTTTTAACTAACACCCCAGGTAGTTCTGAGGATGGCACTTTTTGAAATACTGGGTTCGCTTGTACTCTCTTAGACAATTAGGGGTGGATTCTTAATTCAGCAGGTTAAGTTGAAAGATAAGACAGACGTGACACTTGGACCACACGATGCCTCCTGTTTGAGAGAACGGCTACCTGGTCCACCTGAGCTGTGATCACGGTGATGCCGTAAACGACAGTACTGAGAGTGCCTAGTGTGTGCAGGGATGCAATTACAAAGAACGGAACAGATGTATAACTGGCCTGCTTAGCAGGTGCCAAAAAGTGATTCGACATAGGGCAGATTTCCGATGGCCCAGCAGGTTATAGAATCTGCCTGCAATGCAGGAGGTGCAGGAGACCTGGGTTTGTTTCCTGGGTCAGGAAGATCCCCTGGAGAAGGGAATGGCAACCCACTCCCGTACTCTTGCCTGGAGAATCCCATGGACAGAGGAGCCTGGCAGGCTACAGTCCATGGGGTCTCAAAGAGTCGGACACATTTGAGCACATGGCACAGCGTAATTTAAAAAGTACCATTGAAGGGACTTCCTTGGTGGTCTGTTGGCTAAGACTTCATGGTCTCTTTGGACCCAGGTTTGATCCTGGGTCAGGGAACTAGATCCCATTGCAAACTAAGGATTTGCATGCTGCAACTAAGACCCTGAGCAGCCAAATACATAAAATACAAAAAATACCATGGGAAGAGGCAGTGAGGGAGGCCAGGCATCCGCAGTGAGTGGGGATTAAACTTAGTTCCCTCTCCCTTTGCAGCCCTCCGCCCTGCGTGCTGCTGTGTGTGCTCAGTCGTGGCCGACTCTGCGCAGCCCCACAGACTGTAGCTCGCCAGCTCCTCTGTCCATGGGATTCTCCAGGCAAAAGGCCTGGAGTGTGTCACCATTTCCCCCTCCAGAGGATCTTCCCAAACGGGGATCGAACCCTCATCTCTTGTGTCTCCTGCATTGGCAGGCAGATTCTTTACCAACTGGGCCACGGGGTTGATGTCTTAGAATTTATTATCTCAGAATATTTGGGATGGGGCTAAACTGAAGCATGGAGCTTTCATGTGACCACTGTTGTTCCAATAGAAGTGTGTGGGCCTGCTGAACTGAACTGTCAAAAGCCAAAATTAAATGTGACGAAGTTTCCCATAGAGATAATGTTTCAAAAAACCGTTTTATTTTGAAATAATTATACATTCACAGGAAGCAGCAGAAATAATAGAGAAAATCTTCTGTACCTTTTACTCAGTTTCCCAGATGGTCACATTTTATGTAACTATAGCTCAATATCAAAACCAGGAGACTGGTGTTGGTACCATGTGTATAGAACTTTATGCTGGTTCACGATGTGTAAATTTGCATGCATTTTTATTTAGAGCAAGCAGAGGGCCTAATCCAGTTGGCTTCCGGGTTTTATAAACAAAGTCCTATTAGAACACGGCTGCATTTGCTCATGTGCTTGTTGTCCAGGGCTGCTTTCTGCCGCAGCGGCAGAACTGAGTGCCTGTGGCAGGCCACATGGCCGGCAAAGCCGCAACTATTTACCATCTGGCTTTTCATAGATAAAGTTTTCTAACTCCTGATCTAGAGCATCATTGGATATTTTTTTTTAAATCTAAAAATAAACTCCATTCTCATCCATATTTTTATTTTCTCCCTAAATTTCTTTTGCTACTTGAATTTCATTGGACAATGGGTGTTCACTCATTTCCTTATTGTAGCAAAGGAGACTGTGTGTCAGGGCATTGAGAATCGTGAAGTGGGTCTGTAGACTTGAGCTGCAGACTCGGTGCCCCCAGTAAGGCGGCAGTGTCAGTAAGGGGAGCACCGCCTTGCTGGGGGGCCATGTAGGGAAGCGTGGGGACTGTGACCAAGGGGAGACGCATGCTGGAGGCAGAAGGGCAGGGGTCATTCATCTTCACTGCTGAACCCAAGGCTTGTGTGGCATATTCTACTTTTTAAGGGAAGCCTGAAATCTGGAGCTTTGTGTAACATTTTCTAATTCTTGTGTGTTGGAGACTATAGGCATACTTTGTTTTATTGTGTTCCACTTTATTGCATTTCACAGACACTGTGTCTTTTTGTTCCCATTTGTTTTGTTTTTTACAAATTGAAGGTTTGTAGCAACTCTGCATTGAACAAGTCTACTGACCCCATTTTCCAGTACACTGCTATTTTTTAAACCTGTTATCCATGGGGTCACAAAGAGTCAAACACGACTTAGTGACTAGACAACAACATAGCCAATGTTGCGATAGTTTCAGGTGGACAGCAAAGTGTCTCAGCCATACGAGTGGAGAACATATCCCCCAGACTTCCCTCCCATCCATCCACGCTGCCACATAGCATTGAGCTGAGTTCCCTGTGCTATACTGGAGGTGGCTGTTGTTTATCATTTTAAATACAGCAGTGCGGACATGTCCATCTCAAACTCACCAACTATCCCTTCCCCCATTCTAAGGCCAGTGGCATTATCTTTAATTAAGGTATGTGCACTGCCTTTTTAGACTTGATGCTGTTTTCCACTTAAGAGAGGACAGAGGAGCCTGGCTTCATAGTAGACGACAGTATAGTGTGAACAAAACTTTCCCATGCACTGGGAAACCAAGTCATTCCCGTGCCTCATTTTCTGGCCATGTTCACGTTATTGCCGTGATTTGGGACTGACGCTGTCATGTCTCTGAGGTCTGCCTGCAATTAGAACATTCGCAGACTCTTGGCAAGCCAAGCAAAGCAGGTTAGCGGCTCAGAGTTGGCTTAACACTTACCATGCTTGTTCTTGGGTTTTCATGGGAAATCTTATTGATTTGAGCCATCAGTTCACAGGGTTGCAGGTGAGAGAAGATGGTTAAGATAATCTCTCACCACCCCGGCAAAGTGAGTTCAGTCTGCAAGGGGTCAATGACAGGTCTATGCATTGTCTCATGGGTGGAGGATGATCCGTTGTCACCATACGACGTGCAATCATTTACCATGGGAAGATTTTCCAAGGAAACCCAGCAGTCAGGCTCCTGGGGCCGTGCCCAGGGAGGACCCCTGCTGGCGGTGGAGCAGCTGTTGTATAAAGAGGTGATTCCCTAAACGAAAGACCGTGGGCGCATGTGTGCTAAGTCCTTCAATCGTATCTGACTTTGCGACCCTATGGACCGAAGTCCTCCAGGCTCCTCTGTACATGGGGCTCTCCAGGCAAGAATAGTGAGGTGGGTTCCCATTTCCTCCTCCAGAGGATCTTTCCAACCCAGGGACTGAACTGCGTCTCTTGTGTCTCCTGCACTGGCAGGTGGGTTTTTCACCACTAGCGCCACCTGGGGAGCCCAAACGTAAGATGTGTGTGTGTGCGTGAAGCCGCTTCAGTCTCGTCCGACTCCATGTGATGCCATGGATGCAGCCCACCAGGCTCCTCTGTCCATGGATTCTCCAGGTAAGAGTACTGGAGTGGGGTGCCATTGCCTTCTCCACTGAACGTAAGACATCCCTCACTAAATACCAGTACTTTCATGCCCTCAGAGTGGGTTCGATCAACACACACCAGTTGTTTGCAGTGGGGATGATTGTCCCTCCCAGGGGCAGTTGGCCATGTTGGGAGGTATTTTTGGTTGTTATAATTGGGGGGCTGCTCGTGGCATCTCATGGGTGGAGGCCAGGAATGCTGCTAAACACCCTACAACATACAGGACAGGCCTCCACCACAAAGAATA
>NW_011494949.1:5327914-5329217 GCF_000754665.1 Bison bison bison
CCACCACCTCCAGATTGCAGCAATACCCAAGTCCAAAAGCCCCAGTGTAGAGCGATGACCTGGATATCCACAGTCATAAGGCCAGGTGCGAAAGTGATGCACCAGTCAGGGTGCAGTTCAGCAAGTGCAGTGGCCTCTAGAGGGTCAGTCCAGTTCATTCATCCCTGACCTCCTTTGAGGAGCAATGTTGTCTGTGATGTGTTCACCATCTATCAGGAGAATCGGGACCACTGATACATCCTGTACCCAGGGCTCACACGCCTGTGTGGAGGGAAGTGGCTCTGCAGAGGAGGGAGCACCCCACGGCTGGGGTGGGGGAACTGGCTTCTTGAGCAGTGTTTGGAATTTTATTCATTCATTTAATGCAAATGTTGGTCTGCCCTGGTAGTGCGGCTGATAAAGAATCCGCCTGCAATGCGGGAGACCCTGGTTCCATCCCTGGGTTGGGAAGATCCCCTGGAGGAGGAAATGGCACCCCACTCCAGTATTCTTGCCTGGAGAATCTCATGGACAGAGGAGCCTGGCTGGCTACAGTCCATGGGGTCGCAAAGAGCCAGACACGACCGAGTGACTTAGCACAGCAGTGCAAATGTCTATTATTTTAAAGGATTTGCTTAAAATGTGTAGGTGAAAACAGTTGCCTTGCAGGGATCTTTGGTTGCAAGTGAAGGCCCCAAGTGACAGGATTAGAAGCAGGTTGCTTCGTATGCGTGTCAGTGGGACATTGGGGGAGAAGCTTGGATTCTCTGACCTCAGGTGCTGCTGGGGACGTGGCCGCCCGTGAGTTCTGCCGGCAGGACTTTGATAAGCGCTGTGTGAAGCAGGACAGACCGTGTGGAGGAGGAAACACATTTGAGCTTGTTTCATTTTTCCATCCTTATTGAGTTTGTAGTGTCGAGAAATAAAACTTTTTCTTGGGCCGATACACTACCAGTGAGACAAGAATGGCATTTGAGGGAAATGTATCTGAAAAGAGAATTTCATCCGCTTCCTCAAGTGAATCAGTCTGTGTGTGTGTGTGTGCACACATTCTATCCCGTGTGTGCGTGCTCACAGAAGTGTCCACACAGGTTAAAGAGAAGAAGCGAAAGAAATAAAAATCTTTCTGTTGGAGCTTCAAACAAGCCAAGTGTGAGCTGTTTAATCACAGGCTACTTCCCTGGTGGCCCAGTGGTTAGGACTCCACGCTCTCACTGCTGAGGGCCTGGGGTCAGTGCTTGGGGACCAAGAGCCCATAAGCCATGTGGCTCGGCCAAAATATAAAAAAGAAAAAGATGAAAAAAAGGAAAAGTAGTCTCATCTT
>NW_011494949.1:5329317-5382396 GCF_000754665.1 Bison bison bison
TAGTCTCATCTTATAAAAAACAAAAAACGAAACAGCAAAAGAACAATGTTTGGGACCCACAAGTCTGGTGTCCTGCCCTGGGGAACAAGCGTCAGTCCTTACTGATGCTGACACAGCTGACCAAGGGATCAGCAGGCCCGGCTGACTTAGCTTAAACCCTCCTCTGATTGTAAATGTGATGGGCATGTTCAGAATTCTGTTGGCAACTCATAATTGCTTGTGGCTCAGCTGGTAAAGAATCTGCCTGCAGTGTGGGAGACCTGGGTTCCATCCCTGGGTCTGGAAGATCCCCTGGAGGAGGAAATGGCAACCCACTCCAGTATTCTGGCCTGGAGAATCCCATGGACAGAGGAGCCTGGTGGGCTACAGTCCATGGGGTCACAAAGAGTCAGACACGACTGAGCAACTTTCACTTATTCACGTTCGCACCCTTGGAAAATACAGAACAATATAAAGATTATCAAAACCTCTTAGAATTCTGGTGTTTGTTGATAACCCCTGGTACCCATGGGTGTATTTTAGGGCATGGCTCAGGGAACTAGGGCTCGTTGGCCACATCCGGCCTGCTGCTTGTTTGTATGAATAAAGCTTTATTGGGATGTATCCAGCCTGCTGCTTGTTTGTATGAATAAAGCTTTATTGGGACGCAGCCACACTTTTTCACTTACATATTGTCCAGGGCCATTTTCACACGGCAGGGGTGGCGCTGAGTGGATGTGACAGACACTCCACACCCAACAAAGCTGAAGTTGTTCACTATGTGGCTCTTTATTGGAAAAAAAAAAGTTTGGTGACCGCTGCTTAGGGCAGTCTTTATCCTGGGAGTGTGTGTGGGTTCACATGTGACAGACACATTGAGTTGAAGACTCAGCGCGGGTCTGAGTAAGGAGACTTGAGGAACTTGTTCCAAGATTTCTTGGGACATCTGAGCTGAGTCTTCATGGGTATGAGGGAGGCGCCTGGGAGAGAGCGGGGGCGGGGGGTATTCCCAGGGGGAGTGAGGAGGGTGGTCCAGGCGGGACGGAGGGTCTTGGTGACGGAGGAAGCTGGGGGCATGAATGAGGATGAAGTTTCAGGGTGAAAGGAAAGAGCAGCGGTGGGCTAGGGGTCTCCAGGCAGTGAGCTGCTCTTGTTCCGGGGAGAGTAAGAGAGGAAGGAGACAGGAGCCCCGGCCCCCAGGAAGGGAGACTCCCCAGCAGAGACAAATGCTGCTGAGAAGGGCACGGAGCTAGGTGCAGGGGCGACAGGAGTGGAAATCGCAGGTGGTTAGTGAGTTATGTGTTCACAGGTGCCACACAGGAACGCCTGCTGGATAGGGCTGAGGGGCCGGGTGCACAGATGGGGAAGCGGTAGGGAGGAGCCAGCAGGTACCAGAAGACCGTAGCTGTTTTGTGGAATAAAAATGTGTGCTCAGCAGTTGTGTGCCCAGTGGACAAAAACCCACCCGTAAAAGATTCTGTCCATTAGACTAAATTCATTTCGATGATACAAGCCCCTGATATGGTTGCATTCATTATGGGAAGTTTCCTTTTCCATTATCTTAATATCCATCTGAGTGTAGTCTTATCAGTGATTTATAGACCTGTTTTTGGATCAAGACGCTGCTTCATATATGCAAAAAAATTTCAACGGTGAAATTTTTTCAGGGCTGAAAGGGAAAGACCAGCGGTGGGCTAGGGGTCTCCAGGCAGTGAGCTGCTCTTGTTCGGGGGAGAGTAAAGAGAGAATACCGAGGGGTATTCTTCGGTGATTTACATATAGGTTATTACGTCAATGTGCATATAGACAAAATCTGTATTTTTAATTGCATAAGAAATCACATACCCTAGGGAGAGAAACTATAATATAAATCATTTTACAGAGTCAGTAGTTGCAGCCCAGTTTTGTGTGAATCTGTATTTTAGCATGAAGTTTGACAAAGAAATGAGTATCTTAAGAAGTTTAGGTAGTAAACGCTTAATAAAGGCATCGGAAATAACTTAGTTTAGAATTCAGTGAAAAGTTTCCCTCCATTTAAATGAACTGGAGCTGAAGGCCAGTATTTGGGATGACTGATAGTTTAGGATCAGCTCATAAGGCAGTGGCGGTGGGGGGACTTCCCGGGTGGCTCAGTGATAAGGAAGCCATCTGCAGCGCAGGAGACCCGGGTTCGACCCCTGGGTCAGGAAGATCCCCTGGAGGAGCAAATGGCAACCCGCTCCAGTATTCTCGCCTGGATGATCCCATGGACAGAAGGGTCTGGAGGGCTGCAGACCATGGGGTCCCAAAAGAGTTGGACTCAACTTAGTGACTAAACAATTGCAATGAGGTAGTTGTGTGACTTTTCACTGCTCCTTTTTTTTTCTTTTTTTAGCTCAAGTGCTAAAGAGATGGGTGTGCGCATACTAAGTCCCCTCACTTGTATCTGACTCTCTGCGACCCCATGGACTGTAGCCCTCCAGGCTCCTCTGTCCATGGGCAAGAATACTGGAGTGGGCCGCCATGCCCTCCTCCAGGGGAACTTCCCCATCCCGTGTCTCCTGTGGCTCCTGCATTGCAGGTGGATTCTTTATCATTGAGCCATCAAGGAAGCCGTTAAAGGGACAATGGTTGTTAATTTTTAACTCTCAGTGCCACCAGGCCAAGTAGAGTGGTTTTGGGGTGACTCTGAGAGGAGGGCTGTGTGGGGGGGGTCACTGTCTCTACCTGTGAAAAGGACATAGTCAGGGGTGGGAGATGGGGAGGCTTTAGAGAAGATCCTCAAGCAGATGAAAATCTTGTTAGTGATTTCACTAACAAGAGCCCGTTTTCCCATTCATCATGCAGTCAACAGGCTTTGGTTTTTCTAATGACCACCCCCAGTATGGGGTTTGCTGGCACTGAACTGGGAGAATCACAGGAGCCTTTACTCCCTGAGATCATCAAGATGGGGTTTGCAAAGAGATGGCCGAGAGGCAAAGACCCACTGTCTCACACACCCCTCATTTTCCAGGGAGTGAGGATGAGCCGGAAGGCTCTGGGTTAGCTCCTCCAGGCCCTGTTGCTCCTGGCTCCACAAAAAGGCCGGTGAGGATGCTGGGCCCCCTGCCAGGGCCGGTGTCGCTGGAGGAGTTGGGGTGCCTGCAGGAGCCCAGGAGCAAGCAGGCTCTGTGGGGACTCTTAGCCCAGAGGCCAGATTCCACAGCGGTCTCACGGGAGAGCCTCCAACACCTTCCAGGGTGAGGACCCTGAGCTGGTCCAGGGATGCCCTAGTGCAGCTATCCCTGGCCCCAGAACCTCTCCAGGTTGGGTGTGACGGGAAATCTCGGAGACGTGCCCTGCAGGGGCAACACCTGTCCTTCCATCCTGGGAGCAGTGGAAACGGCCCAGAGGCTGCCTGACAGCTTATCTTTGGCTGGCGTCGGATATCCGGGTGCGAATCTCCAGTCTGGGAACGCCGGGTGTCGGCTTCCACAGCACAGCTGACTTGGCGCCTCGCCTCTGCAATCTCCACAAAATTTATCCGGAATTTCCTGCTGGGCCAGATCCACTCCGACTTTGAACTTTTAAGAAAGCAGCTCCTGGGGTTACGTAAGTGGTGTGCTCTGGATGTGAGCCGGGAGGGCACAACAGGAAACTGAGGGAGCAGAGCAGAGGGGTTTGTTCCTGCTCCAGGCCCAGCGGGGCTGGCATGGGGCGACCCGCCCTGCCCTCCCTGCCTGGGGAGCCTCTGGAGGCAGGGCCTTCAAATGGGTGGGGCTCTTCTGCTTCCAACTACACTCACCCCAACAAAACAGCCGCCTTGGGACCATTGCTTCTGGGCTCTGCAAGGGACCAGCAGGTGGATCTGAAATGAACCTAAGTTAAGGTTGTAAGAATATGACACCTCCGTGTTCAACCCTGACTCATCACACTCACCAGGGGACCCTGTGAAGCGACTGCTGCAGGGCCGCATTGCCAGAGACCAGGACTGAATTGAGTGGGGCTGAGCCTGGGGGTCAATGTGTCAAAGCTCTCTTGGCTTTTCTGCGATCCAGCCAGGGTGGAGCCCCATGGATCAAAGGCCTTTCTTTCACAGATGACATTCACTGATCCCACGCCTCGGAGCCTCGGCTTCAACCTGCAAACCAAGAATCTTGGCTCCTGTGATCTCCTGGATCTGCTGTGAGTGACTAAAAGTTGCTCAGTTGTGTCCGACTCTGACCCCAAGGACTGTAGCCCGCCAGGCTCCTCTGTCCATGGGATTCTCCAGGCAAGAATACTGGAGTGGGTGGCATGCCCTCTTCCAGGGGATCTTCCTGACCCAGGGATCGAACCCCGTTCTCCCGCATTGCAGGCGGATTCTTTACCATCTGAGCCACCAGGAAAGCCCCCGGGCTCTGCTAGCCCCAGTGTTTTATGACCCTGAAGTTCAAACGCTGTGGGAATCCTAGTAGTGCTCGAGGCCACAAGACTTCCCCGAATGGCACCGTAATCTTGGCCGTGCTGTCTCTGCCTCCAACCTTCCCTGCCTGCAGGGGACTGTCTAAACTCCTGGGGAGCTCCTTTATGCACTGTCTCTTATTTCCCTTGTCATCCAGCATTCAGTCCATGAATCTTCTCACACCTACCAGGCCCATGTCCCTATCCACTGGCCAGAACAAAACACGAGCTCTGCCAGCCCCTGGAATTCCTTCCCATACTTCCCTTCATTCACTACCCCTCTCTGTCTGTCCCGACCTCTATCACCTTAGATGAGCTTTGCCTGCTCTTGAACTTGGCCTCTATGGCACCATACAGCAGGTTGTAACTGTATGGCTTCTTTCGCGTGACTGTGTCTTTGAAGTTCATCCACGTTGTTGCAGCTGTCCGTCATCAGTCTTCATCATCACCATGTGCTACGGACTCAGTGTCTGTGTCTACTGCACAACTCGAAAGTTGAGACGTTTTATCCAGCGGACATTCTTAGAACTTCACGCCCAGGAGGCAGCCTCTCAACTAACCCTGAGAATACTGCTCTGAAGAGGTGAAGGGGGAGCCAGGATATATAAGAGTTTTTGCAACAAAGACCAGGTACTTGGAATGGCAAGAGAACATTGATAATTAAAGAAAATCAGACATCTCAAGGGATTTAGCTCTCTTCTTTGGATGGAAAGAGGCAAGAGTCTGGGCTCACTGAAGTCATTCTTTTGATATGTCTCCTGAGGCCAGTATCCTGTGCTTTCTCATCCAGTCTCCTCAGGGCGGCAGGGGTGGCTGCAGTCTGATGGCTGTGAATGGGCCGGCCTTCTTTGTTTCCATCCTGAGTCCCCACAGGGCTCACAGTGGGGGAGGCTGCGATCGCTGATGGCTGAGACATCCTTTGTCTACTGAAATGGCAGGCCATATTTGTGTCCTTCCAAAATTCATATGTCGGAGCCTAAATTCCCCACAGGGTGGTATGAGGAGGTAGGGCCGCTGGGGGTGATTAGGTGGTAAGAGTGGAGCCCTCACGAATGGGGTTAGTGCCCTCGTAAGGAGATGAGGGGGCCAGAGCTATCTCTCTCTCCACCACGTGAGGACACAGGGAGAGTCAGCCATCTGCCAGCCAGGAAGTGGACTCTCACCAGACATCGGACCTGTCGGCGTCTAGATCTTGGACGTCTGGCCCCCAGAGCTGTGAGAGGCCCCCCGGTCTACAGTGTTCTGTTATTCGCCTGAACTGACAAACATATTATGCCATATTCCATTGTCTGACTCTCTTCCCAGGTGGCAGTAGTGGTAAAGAATCTGCCTGCCAATACAGGAGTTTCAAGAGATGCGAGTTTGATCTCTGGTTGGGGAAGATCGCCTGGTGGAGGGCATGGAGATCCACTCCAGTATTCTTGCCTGGAGAATCCCATGGACAGAGGAGCCTTGTGGCCACAGTCCACAGGACTGTGAAGAGCTGGACTTGACTGAGCACACACACATTGTCAGACTAGCCTTTGTCTTGATGTACATTTGGGTTGTTTCCAGTTTGCGGCTATTTTAAAGCTGCCAGGAACATTCTTGTACTTGTCTCTACCTTTCAGCAGATAGTATCACCTTGGATTTGTTTCATTTGAACTTGAAAAGCTGGTCTGGACATTTAGGAAGATTGTATAGAAAATGAACACACAAGAAACCTGTTTGGTTTTGATGCAAATTGCAGAATGAAGAATGATCACCACACTCAGATTTGACACAGCTGCTTGGCTTTAAAGATGTGCTTGGCCACAGTTTTATTACCTAAAAAGTCGATGAATGGAGTTTGTATTGAGCAAGGAGTAACTATACCATTGCTACGGCTCCTTCCTACTCCTCCTGACCTGGGGATGAACGGGATGGAGTCTGAAGTGATGGGTGAGATGGGGCGAACGTGGAAGATCAGTTGCACTTCTGGAATGCACGCGGATGTGGACGTGTGTCCCACAGTGTCAGAGGGCAACCCCACTGCTCTGACTGTGCCTCCTGCCCAAGCTAAATCTTGCCTTTTGAAAAATAACATGAGGATTTGAAGATGAATTTTGAAGACCCTATAGTTAAAGCTAATGGCTGTTTTCTAGAAATCTTCCAGGCTTATGGCTGTGTTGGGTAAAGTGGAGGGACTTTTACTGTATAATCCTCGGTCACCTGTTGAAAACAGGAAGCATGAGGAAACCTAGTTAGACACAAGAGTGGAGCTCGCTTTGTTTTGGCCCCATTGCCAACTGCAGTGGGTAACACCGCACGGAGTGTTCCTTTTGATTTCTATTTCAACTGAAGTATGGTTGCTTTACAGCGTTTTAGGTGTGCAGCAGGCATTCAGTTACAGATGTGTGTACATGGTGTATGTGTGTGTGTGCGAGCTCAGTTGTGTCCAAGTCTTTGCCGCTCCCCTGGACTGTAGCCCGCCAGGCTCCTCCATCCATGGGATTCTCCAGGCAAGAAAACTGGAGTGGGTTGCCATGCCCTCCTCCAGGGGATCTTCCCAACCCAGGGATTGAACCCACATCTCCTGCAGTTCCTGCATTGCAGGCCGGTTCTTTACTGCTGAGCTACCAGGGAAGCCCATGTATAGTGTACGTTACATATAAAATATATATATATTCTTTTTCAGGTTCTTTTCCATTAGAATCTATTACAAAGTATTGGGTGGGTCCCCTGTGCTATATAGTATAGGTCCTTGTTGGTTATTTGTTTTACACACTGGAGTGTATATAGTTTAATTCCAAACTCCTAATTTACCTCTCCCCATTTTTTCCCCCTTTGGTAACTAAAGGTTTGTTTTCTACATTTGTGAGCCTATTTCTGTTTTATAAGTAAGCTCATTTGTATCCTTGTTTAAGATTCCACACATAAGTGATATCATACACTATTTATCTCTGCCTGACTTACTTTGCTTGGTATGATCATCTCTAGGGCCATCCATGTTGCTGCAAAGGGCATTGTTTCATTCTTTTTATGGCTGAGTCATATTTCATCATATACAGACCATGTCTTTGTTATCCATTCCTCTGTGGATGGACATTTAGGTTGCTTGCATGTCTTGGCTATTGATGACCTCAATAATACTTCAATCAGGATTCAGTAATCAATAATCTTTCCCTTTTCATTGAAATTTGAATCATCTGGTTGCCCACGTGTTGATCTGAGTGGTGAGTTTTCCAGTACAGAGGGTGTTAGGCTGTATTCCCTCAGGGTCAGGTTCATTGAGACGCACCCAGGGACCAGTACCTGGTCGTCCCACGTGGCTGCCACGGCGCTCGGCCCTGCTGCTGCCTGATCTGCTGCATTTGTAACGAGGTTCCCCTGTGTTTTGTTTTCTCTTTAGAATCCCCTTTATCAGGTTTTGGTGTCATGTTGGCCTCATAAAATGAATTGAGGAGACTTCCACTTTTGCCTGTGGTCTGGAACAGTTGGGTAATATTGGAATCTTTGTTGATTATATAGAAACTCCCTCAGACACCCACACAGCTCCCTCTGTCACTTTGTCTAGTGAGTGGATGGGTGTCAACATGCAAATAGTCCTGGAAGGCTGAGATTGGCGGTGCCTCTAGCATCCATGCCGCCCCCCTCCGTGGTGTCTGCTTTCCTTCTAAGCTTGACAGCCGCCTGCCGTGGTGTGCATCCATTCTTTTCTACCTTGTCTCCCATGGGTGTGTTATAAATGATACAAGACTAGGGATTTTATTTTGTTTATTGCTCTGCCTCTAGTGTCTAGAATAGAAGTGGCCTATGGCAGGAGAAGGCGATGGCACCCCACTCCAGTACTCTTGCCTGGAAAATCCCACGGACGGAGGAGCCTGGTGGGCTGCAGTCCATAGGGTCGCCAAGAGTCAGACACGACTGAGCGACTTCACTTTCACTTGTCACTTTCATGCATTGGAGAAGGAAATGGCAACCCTCTCCAGTGTTCTTCCCTGGAGAATCCCAGGGACGGGGGAGCCTGGTGGGCTGCCGTCTATGGGGTCACACAGAGTCGGACACGACTGAAGCGACTCAGCAGCAGCAGCAGCAGAAGCAGCATGGCAGGAGCTGGAGAAGGAAACGGCAACCCACTCCAGTATTCTTGCCTGGAGAATCCCATGGATGGAGGAACTGGTAGGCTGCAGTCCATGGGGTTGTGAAGAGTCGGACACGACTGAGAGACTTCACTTTCACTTTTCACTTTCATGCATTGGAGAAGGAAATGGCAACCCTCTCCAGTGTTCTTCCCTGGAGAATCCCATGGACAGAGGAGCCTGGTGGGCTACAGACCATGGGGTCACAGAGAGTCACACATGACTGAGTGACTTTCTTTTCTTTTTTTTATGGCAGGAGTTAATAAATACTTGTTTGAGTGAATGAACTTAGCTGCAAAACCATCAAGCTCTAGTCACTTGTTTTTTAGTTGTAGAACTTTCATGGATTATCTAAGTATTTTAATTCTTTCTGAGTAAATTTTTATTTTTATATTTGACCAGAAAAGCATCCATTTCCTCCAGTGTTAAAATTTGACACAGGATTGCCTGAGGCATTCTGTTATATTTCTTTAAAGCTCTTCTTTATCTATGGGGATAACTTCTTTTTTTATATCTGATCTTGTATCTTTTTTAAAATTTATGAGCCAGTCTTTGTATTAATGTATCTGGGATACTTTGCAAATCTTTATAAGTAAACTGCTCTTTTCTTTAAAGTGATTTTACCTGAGTTTTCTTTTTATGTGTAAGATCCAAACCCTCCTCAATTTTGTCTCTTGGTTTGATCTCCTGATGACACTATAGCCCAGGTACCAAATCCACGCATGGCTCCTGCTCAGTTGCTTCAGTCGTGTCTGACTCTTTGTGACCCTATGGACTGTAGCCCGCCAGGGTCCTCGGTCTATGGGATTCTCCAGGTAAGAATACTGGAGTAGGTTGCCATTTCTTCCTCCAGGGGATCTTCCTGACCCAGGGATTGAACCCAGGTCTCCTGCATTGCTGGTGGATTCCTTACCCACTGAGCCACCTGAGAAGCCCTACCAAATCCATAAATCTACTCAATTCAAGACTAACTCTTTAGAAAACTTTCTAAATTCCACTTGGGCAGAGACCAATTTTTGTTCACCCTCTTTGTCTTTAGTGTCCCAGGCAACCCTGGGTGGACATGCCAGTCAGTTCACTTAGACCTTATGATCCCATAAGACAAGGGATGAAATCCAACCTACGAGGCCTTGTTTCCAATTAGGTTCTTGTGCCAAAGATTTGACCTAAGATGCACAGAGACCATCCATTCTCCCAGTAATCCCAAATGCTGGCTGGACACTCAGGCAGCATGGAAGAGAAGCAGGCTCAGTGAACTGACAGAGAATAAAGAAACACCCCTGCCGTTTGTGACCTGATCCAGCTGGATGGAGACCGCGGCCCTGTTGGCAGTCCCAGAGCCTGGGCAGGTCACCACGGCGGAGGAGCCACTCAGACGCTGTTGGTGCACACACTGTGTGGGTGTTGCTCCTGCCATTGAGGGAGATTGTCTGCTGTTGGACACCGCTGACCTGCATGAGTGCCTTTAGCACATCATACCTCTTCTAGTCCCCATTTCCTCACTCATCCGACAGAGTTAATAATACCTCCTGGAGAAATGAGACCTTGAATGTGACTAACGAAGTACAAAGGGCTCTCCAAATGCATCTTAGTGTCAAAGTAAGAAATATCTAAAGTACTGTCAAAGTAGATTGGGAGAAGATGTCTGTTACCAAAATCTAATCAGGTTTTGAGCTGTTTCAGGGTTTCCCAGGTGGCAAAATGGTGAAGAATCCGCCTGCCAATGCAAAGAGATGGGAGTTGGATTCCTGGGCTGGGAGGATCTCTTGGAATAGGAAATGGCAACCTGCTTCAGTAATCTTGCCTGGAAAATTCCAGGGACAGAGGAGCCTGGAGGGCTATAGTCCAGGGGGCCGCAAAACTCAGACACAGCTGAGCGACTGAGCACACACAGGACTGAGAGTGAGGGAGTCAAGAGTGCAGAGGGCTGAACTTAAACTTCTCAAAGACACCTGCTGTCCATCAGAACTGAGGAAGCAGAGATGTTCCACCCTCTCACGGAGGTAGACCGAGTTTGATCCATCATGATTTGACAGATGTCTTGATGGAGAGAATGGTTATGTGTGTGGTGCCTTCCAGGCTCTAATTTTGTCCCTCTTGAATGTCAAAACTCTTTTGCTGATTTTTCTGTTTCCCAGCAGTAGATTTTTGCCAGCGGCTGAACCTGGATTCTTAGCCTTTAGCGATAACTCAAATTGGACAGGTAGTTCCTGCTGTCAATTCGCCATAAGCTTTCATCTTCTGTGTGTTTTCTTTTTAAGTCCTTTCCCTTAGAAGATCTTTGATCCTAAACCTCTGTTAGAATCTTTGATCCTAAATACTGTTGGAAATTTTACTCTTTCTTTCAAAATCTTTCCACCTAGCTCTTTAGGTTCTACTCCCCTGACCACTTAGCCCAAAAGGTGAGCAAGCATCTCGTGGATGAAATCATCCATGCATTTCAGGTCCCTCGCCCTACACCACCTCTAAGAGCTTTTCTGTCTCTCTCTCCCCAGCCATATCCTCTATCTGGCCAAAGTCTGATCATCAGGCTTTTATCTAGAGCTGGAAGATGCCTCTAGGGAAAAATGGGTATCAATCACCTACTTTTCTCTCTCTGGAATTTTAGTTTATTTAGTCCTCATTAATTCCACAGCTCTCTAATGCTTTAAAATGATTTTTGCAAGTTGTTATTTTGTCACTAAGTCATGTCCTACTCTTTGTGACCCCATGAACTATAGCATGCCAGGCTTCCCAGTCCTTCACTATCTCCCGGAGCTTGCTCAAACTCTTGTCCACTGAGTCAGTGATGCCATCCAACCATCTCATCTTCTGTTGCCCCCTTCTCCTCCTGACCTCCATCTTTCCCAGCATCAGGGTTTTTTCCAGTGAGTCAGATCTTCTCATCAGGTGACCAAAATATTGGAGCTTCAGCTTCAGCATCAGTCCTTCCAATGAATATTCAGGGTTGATTTCCTTTAGGATTGGTTGGTTTGACTTCCTTGCAGTCCAAGGGATGCTCAAGAGTATTCTCCAGCATCAATTCTTTGGCACTTAGCCCTCTTTATGGTCCAACTCTCACATCCATACATGACTACAAGAAAAACCATAGCTTTGACTATAGGGACATTTGTCAGCTAAGTGATATCTCTGATTTTTAATATGCTGTCTAGTTTGCTCATAGCTTTTCTTCCAAGAAGCAAGCATCTTTTAATTTCTTATCCCTTAAAAGAAAAGTGTTGAGAGCAGGAGCATTGGCTATGACCTAAGACATCCTAATTAGAAGTGGAAGTTTGACTTTTTCCATAGTTTGATGACTTGATTACAGGTCAGTCCACTCCACACTCTGCCTTTTCCCTGAGACTCCATAATTTTACTTGCAAAACTATTGCATTGGAGGCATTTTCAGTGGTCACAGACCAGGATTTTTTTCCTTGCGAAGCTGAGTAGTCCTTAGAAGACTGGAACCTTTGAAACTAGCTTTATGAGAATTATGACATCATTCTGAACTTTTGAATCTTCTATATCAAACTGGGGCCTGAAGTGGAAGATCCTGCACTTCCTTGTAAAGTCATAACATGGCTGAAGTATCCCATCAGGGTTGTGCCCTTTGATCACTGCCTGGAGTTATCTCCTTTTGGAGTTCTTCCTTTTAAGGCATGAAGATGGAGGAGGGATTTGACCAGGGTTTGGAGCTTTTTTACTTAACCAGTTAATTAGTTTGGCCGCACCATGCCCTAGTTGCAACACGCAGGGCCTTTGATCTTCGTTGCAGCATGCAGGAACTTGAGTTGCGGCATGTGGGATCTAGTTCCCTGACTGGGGATCGAACCCAGGCCCCCTGCATTGGGAGCTCAGAGTCTTAGCCACTGGATCACCAGGGACATCCTGGGGTTTGAGCTTTTGGTCTGTGCAATTTATGAAGATTGGAGGAGTGAGTATCGACCTAGGGAGTGTAGAGACAGAATTAGTTCCAACCTGCCCAAATGTTTCAGGTCGATTCAGAGTTCCCTTTTTTCTTTTCCTGTTCAGGCTAGCTGTTCACTGAGCCACCATCATATGCCACTCTTCATTTTTGGATCCACTGGATGTTTTTCTCAATAATACTTTAAGAAGAACTGATTTCACCATCCGGATTACAGGCTTAAGCAACTGAAAGCCTTATTGGATTATCGTTATGACCCTGGAGACTCATCTTTTTCAGAGTGTTCTCAGTGACGAGGTGGACTCTTCAGGGAAGGTTCTTTTACGGCAGAAGAGAAGGAGCCGGCTACAATGGGACCACGTCTATATGATGCTACGTGGTGGCGACAGCGAGGTATAGAGAGATGGCGTGAGGTCTGGAAACAAGGGGTACGCAGCTCCTCTGAGAGAGAAGGGTCAGTGCTCGTGGAATGCTATCCCCCATGACCGGAAGGCAGTTGTAGGGAGCTGAGGGAGTTCCAAGTGCTGAGACTTCATCTCCAGTCCTTTGCATGTGCCGTCCAACTAGACAGAAATTATTCTTTTACTTAGGTCTCTCACATTTGGTGTGATAGGCCCTGCATCATATATCTTCCGATTGCCCAGTTGGCAGACATTCCTTCCACTTTTTCACTGCTGAAGCACATGGCATCATTTATGTATCAAACTTGCTGTCACTGTAGTC
The DNA here is from genome assembly GCF_000754665.1 of Bison bison bison. Classification (NCBI taxonomy): domain Eukaryota; kingdom Metazoa; phylum Chordata; class Mammalia; order Artiodactyla; family Bovidae; genus Bison; species Bison bison. The sequence continues at coordinate 5,342,425 of NW_011494949.1, forward strand.
ATGAGCAAAAATCCTATCTACCCTTCACTGCAAGGAGATCAAACTGTCAATCCTAAAGGAAATTAACCCTGAATATTCATTGGAAGGACTGATGCTGAAGTGGAAGCTCTGATACTTTGGCCACCTAATGTGAAGAGTCAACTCATTGGAAAAGACCCTGGTGCTGAGAAAGATTAAGGGCAGGAAGACAAGGGGGGCAACAGAGGATGAGATGGTTGGATGGCATCACTGACTCAATGGACATGAATCTGAGCAGACTCCGGGAGATAGTGGAGAACAGAGGAGCCTGGGATGCCACAGTCCAGGGGGTCACAAAGAGTTGGACACAACTTAGCGACTGAACAACAATAGGTCAAGAGGGCTATGTGTTTTGGTGGTTATAAGAATGAGCTCCAGGTTCAGATTTCCTGAGTACAGATCCCTGCATCTGCTCTCACAAGCTAGTATCTAGGACAAGTCAACTTTTCCTGTTTGTAAAGTAGACCAGATCTTGGTAGCAACTTCAATAAATTTTGTGAGGGTTAACAAGCCATTATGCAATGAATTAACATGTACACAGCACTTGGAATTACACACACTGATTACTCAATAATGCTAGCTGCTCCTTTTCTTACCACTTCCATTGAATTAATACACACAGAGCATTGAGAGGAACTAAAAAGCCTCTTGATGAAAGTGAAAGTGGAGACTGAAAAAGTTGGCTTAAAGCTCAACATTCAGAAAACGAAGATCATGGCATCTGGTCCCATCACTTCATGGCAAATAGATGGGGAAACAGTGGAAACAGTGTCAGACTTTATTTTTTGGGGGCTCCAAAATCACTGCAGATGGTGACTGAAGCCATGAAATTAAAAGACGCTTACTCCTTGGAAGGAAAGTTATGACCAACCTAGATAGGATATTCAAAAGCAGAGACATTACTTTGCCAACAAAGGTCTGTCTAGTCAAGGCTATGGTTTTTCCTGTGGCCATGTATGGATGTGAGAGTTGGACTGTGAAGAAGGCTGAGCACCGAAGAATTGATGCTTTTGAACTGTGGTGTTGGAGAAGACTCTTGAGAGTCCCTTGGACTGCAAGGAGATCCAATCAGTCCATTCTGAAGTAGATCAGCCCTGGGATTTCTTTGGAAGGAATGATGCTAAAGCTGAAACTCCAGTATTTTGGCCACCTCATGTGAAGAGTTGACTCATTGGAAAAGACTCTGATGCTGGGAGGGATTGGGGGCAGGAGGAGAAGGGGACGACAGAGGGTGAGATGGCTGGATGGCATCACTGACTCGATGGACATGAGTCTGGGTGAACTCCGGGAGTTAGTTGGTGATGGACAGGGAGGCCTGGTGTGCTGTGATTCATGGGGTCACAAAGAGTTGGACACGACTGAGTGACTGAACTGAACTGAATTGAGCATTGAGAATACACTACTCTTTAAATAAATGTTACTTTTCTTACCTGATTGTCAGCTCTTTGGTTACAGAGACTCTCTCAACAGAGCAGTAGTGAAGGGCACCACAGTGGCCACCCTTATGCTGGAGTGCTAATAAGACCACTAAGAGGATCTTTGTAAAAGGGTCTCCAGGATCCTTTTACACTGACTGCTTGTCTGTGCTCAGTTGTGTCAGACTCTGAGACCCCGTGGACTTATGGCCTACCAGGCCCCTCTGTCCAGCCAAGAATACTGGAGCTTGTTGCCATTCTCATCTCCAGGGGAACTTCCCAACCCAGGGATCAAACCTGAGTCTCCTGCGTCTCCTGCATTGACAGGAGATTCTTTACCACTGAGACACCTGGGAAGCCCTCCAGAGTCCCAGAGAAAATATCAAAGGGAACTTTTGTAAATGATGGTTAGGCTTACAGATTCACATGGATCTTACTCATGAACTATGAGCCAGAGGTCCGCAGGTCTACAGGGGTGTGAGTGCTCATTGACAGACTTGCCTGTTTTGAGTTTCCTGGAGGGACTGCTAATGCAAGAGACATAAGAGATTCATGTTTGATCTCTGGGTTTCCTGGAGAAGATCTCCTGGAGAAGGAAATGCAACCCAGTCCAGTATTCTTGCTTGGAAAATTCCATGGGCAGAGGAGCCTGGGGCTACATACAGTCCATGAGGTCATAAAGAGTCAGACATGACTGAGTGATTACAATCATTCAAGTGATTATATGTAGTATGTCATTGTGATTTTAACCTCTCTAATGATTAATGGTGTACATTATCTTCAGTGAAATAGTTACTCAAACCTTTGTCCATTTTTAATTGGGCTACTTATCATATTATTAAGTTGAAATAGTTCTTTACATAGTCTGAAAAAATCCTTTATCAGATATGTGCTTTGCAAATATTTTCTCTCAGTTTGTGGCTCATCTTTTTATTTTCTTATTGATATGCTCTAAAAAGAGCAAAAGTTCTTAATTTTGATAAACTTCAATTTACCGTTTTTTTCTTTCAAAGATCATGTGTTAGTGTCATATCTAAAAAAAACTTTGCCTAACTTAAAGTCACCAAGGATTTTTCTTATCTTTTCTTCTAGTTCTGAAAAAATCCTGGTGAAATTTTTATAGGAGTGGCTTTGTACTTGTAAGTTACTTTGGGAAATATTACCATCAGTTCTCTCTGCTTTTTAATATGCTGTCTAGGTTGGTCATAGATTTTCTTCCAAGGAGTAGGCATCTTTTAATTTCATGGCTGCAGTCACCATCTGCAGTGATTTTGGAGCCCAAGAAAAGAAAGTCTGTCACTGTTTTCATTGTTTCTCCATCTATTTGCCATGAAGTGATGGGATTGGATGCCATGATCTTAGTTTTTTGAAGGTTGGGTTTTAAGCCAGCTTTTTCATTCTCCTCTTTCACTTTCATCAAGAGGCTCTTTAGTTCTTCTTTGCTTTCTGCCATAAGGGTGGTGTCATCTGCATATCTGAGGTCATTGATATTTCTCCCAGAAATCTGGATTCCAGCTTGTGCTTCATCCAGTCCAGCATTTCTCATGATGTACTCTGCATAGAAGTTAAATAAGCAGGGTGACAATATACAGCCTTGATGTACTCCTTTCCTGATTTGGAACCAGTCTGTTGTTCCACGTCAAGTTCTAACTGTTGCTTCTTGACGTGCATACAGGTTTCTCAGGAGGCAGATCAGGTGGTCTGGTATTCCCATCTCTTGAAGAATTTTCCACAGTTTGTTGTGATCCACAGTCAGAGGCTTTGGTGTAGTCGATAAAGCAGAAGTAGATTTTTTTTCTGGAACTCTCTTGCTTTTTCGAAGATTCAGCAGATGTTGGCCATTTGATCTCTGGTTCCTCTGCCGTATTCACAGTATTAAGCCTTTCAATCCATGAACAGGATATATTTTTGCATATACTTAGATCTTTTATGTCTGTCCACAGTGTTTTGTAGTTCTCAACGTACAGTTCTTCTGCTCCTGTTTTTAAATTTATTCCTAAATATCTTCTTCTTTTTGACGCTATGGAATTAGCTAGAAGAATTTACTAGAAGAATTGTTTTCTTGATTTCACTTTTTATTGTTTGTGACAAGTGCATAGAAACACAGTTGATTTGTATGTATTGGTCTTGTGTGCTGTGACCTTGTTAAACTTCTGAGATTGAGTAGTTTTCTGTTTTTTTTTAGATTTCTTGGAATTGCCTGCACAAAAGATCAACTTGTCTTGAGAATAAAGACAATTTTCCTTTTTCCCCGATATGACTGCATTTAATTTCTTTTTCTTGCCTTTTAGGACTAGCCAGAATATCCAGAAAAATATTGAAGGTAAATGGTGAGAGCAGATTTTGTTGCCTCATTCTTGAGCTTCTGGGAGAAACATTCAGTCTTTCACAATTAAGTATCTGTATCTACCATGTCACCCACTCCAGTACTCTTGCCTGGAAAATCCCATGAGTGGAGGAGCCTGATAGGCTGCAGTCCATGGGGTCACTAAGAGTCAGACACGACTGAGCGACTTCACTTTCATTCTTCACTTTCATGCATTGGAGAAGGAAATGGCAACCCACTTGTGTTCTTGCCTGGAGAATCCCAGGGATGGGGGAGCCTGGTGGGCTGCCGTCTATGAGGTCACACAGAGTCTGACACAACTGAAGCGGCTTAGCAGCAGTATCTACCATGTCAACTGTAGGCTTTTGTAGGTTCTCGTTATCAAGTTGAGGAAGTTCCCTCATATTTCTAGTTTTTAGAGTTAGTCCCATGGATGGTGTTGAATTTTTTCTAACATTTTTTTTTTCTCAGCATGAATTGAGATGACCATGTTTTTGTTCTTTGTTCTCTTAATAAGGTTTGTTATTAACACATGAAATGATTTTGAAATGGTAGACTATTCTTGCATTCATGAAATAAGCCCCACTCGGTCATAGTATATGATTCCTTTTCTGTGTTGCTGTATTTCGTTTGTAACTTTTTTGTTAAGGAGTTTTATATCTATCATTTTCATTCAGTTTAAGATATTTTCATTTTCCTCCATGATTTTTTTCTTTGGCCTACTGGAGACATAGTATTTGTTGTTTAATTTCTAAAAATTTGGGGACTTCCCACATTTTTTCTGTGTTAATTTCTAATTTCATTGTGTTTAGAGAAAAAGTTTTGTATAGTTTCAAACTTTTAAAATTTCTGAAATTAATTCATTACCTAGATTATGGTCTATCCTTGAAGTGAAATCATATGTTTTTCAAAAGGATATGCATTCTGCTTTCTATTTATTCTATTCTATCCTATATTATGAATAGTAAGTCAAGTTGGTTGATGCTGCTATTCAGTTCTATGATTTGCTGAATTTTTGTTAAAAATTTTTTGTATCAGTTGCTGAAAGAAGTATTGAAGTGTCCAGTTATAACTGTAAAATTGTCTGTTTTTCCTTTCAACTGTGACAGTTTTTGCTTCAACTGTTCTGGGGCTTTGTTGTTAATTGCTGCATCTTTCTAATGAATTGACTTCTTTATGTAACATCCTTCTTTGGCTCCTCTAATATATCTCATCTTAAAGTCTGTTTTGTCTCATATTACCATAACCTCTCGAGCTCTTGTATGGTTATTGTTCTCATGGCATATATCTGATCCTCTCTTTACTTTGATCTGCATCTTTAAGTATAACTGGTGTCTCTTGTGGACAGTACAGAGTTGGACCCAGCTTGTCATTCTGATCATCTCCGCCTTTTGAGTGGAGGGTTTTGTCCACTGATGTGACTGCAATTATGCTTAATACTTGGCTCCTTTTTTCTTTTCATTTCTTTTCTTTGCCCTTGCTGCCTTCTTGGCTCCAGCAGTGCCAGGGGCTAGCCCTGTTTGCTGGAATCTAGGTGGTCCCTCATAGCTGCCTGGCTTGAATGAGCCCAAGGGGACACACCATTTCCCCAGCAGGAGGCAGCCTCTGATAAAAGGACTCTCCCCTCGTTTTCCCGCTTCTGGAGGTGTTGGGAACCTGACTCATTTTTCCATTTCTCTGTGTTCTTCCCACGACCTTGGGCCAAAGCTAACCTCATTCATATTTGCATCCCCTCTTCTGCCTCTCCTCTACTCCTTGCCAACCTTCCCCTGCCCTGGCTGGATACCTTGGTAGATCCTGCACTCAGGAATCACCAGACAGGAAGTGGAATTCAGTTTTTTATTTCCAAATACATGCCCCTCTCCCGAGTAGTGTGTGTTTGTGTGTGTCTGTGTGTGCGTGCATGTCTATAGAAGCTGCAAGAAAGAAGGAAGTAAGAACTCACTTCATGTCTCATGTAAACCCCCAGGAGACAAAACTTCACGCTCACTCCTTTACACTTACATTTGCTCACTGTTATGGGGGCTTCCCTGCTGGCTCAGATGGTAAAGAATCCACCTGCTATGCAGGAGACCTGGGTTCTGTCCCTGGGTCAAGAAGGTCCCCTGGAGAAGGGAATGGCTACCCACTCCAGTATTCTTGCCTGGAGAATCCCAGGGACAGAGGCTGGAGTTCACAGGGTCTCAAAGAATCAAACATGACTGAGCAACCAACTTTCACTTGACACCAGCCAGCTCTGGACATAAGTAGTTTTCTTCTGAACCATCCTCACAGACTGTGCTGTCTGCATTCACCCATCACCTTCCTTCGGTCCTCTGCCCTGCTTTGCTGTCTCCCCCATGGAATATCTCAACAGCGCAGACTCTCACGTGGTTTCACGGCAGCTTTTGTTCAGTGGCACCGATTAGCTCCAAAAGCTACATGGAAAAGCATCTCTGATGGGCAGTTACGTAAGATCATGGGTCACCGGTTCTTCTGGAAGCGATTCAAAATCCCCAGAAATGTATTAGAGTTCAACCACTGCAATGAAGCCAAGATCGGAGCTCCGGTGTTTGTGAGGGAACGGCAAGTTTTCTGAGGAAGCATCACTGGGAGGTGCTGTTTCTCCACTGAGCCTGGAAGTGGCTGCGCCCTTCGACTCTTGGCTTTCGCTCCTCTCTGTTCCTGTCTGTTAACTGCTTGCAGTTCAGGAAGCACTGCCGCCTTTCCCACCTGCTGGATTGTCACTGCCTCTTACTTTTCCTCTTGGTTGCCCCTGGCTTCACATGTCCAGAATGATCTCTTTATCTGAGAAGTGGTACCAAGCTAGCATTACTTTTCTACATTACAATCTAGCATTACATTTCGTTTCAAAGGAAGCTGCCTTTCCCTCTCTGGTTCTGTATTTATTCAAGGAACACAGAAGTTTATAAGTGATTAAGGTTGCATGTTCTCATGGGTCGTGGTACAAGTGGGTTGAAATTCTGGGTTAGATCCACTTGCCCCTCAAAAAATCAAGCTAGAAAAATTTTGAAATGTGTGGCAGAGACATTTACTGTTCCGTGATTATCTTTATGATATCCACATTTCCCAGCCCCTTGGGGCTAGGTGGGTCCATGAGACAAAGTCTGGGCAATGGGCCAGAATTATAAAGGATCACTTCTAGACCTTTAGGCCACTTGAGGGAGGGTGTATGAGCCTACACTTCTCTTCACTGGTGCATTGAACTGGAAACCATGGTACCCAGATGGGGTAGCTCTAAGAAGCAATTTGTCTGGGTCTGGGAGTTACTGTTCAGAGTAAGAGTCCATAGAAAATGGCAAAAATCACAGAAGGCTTTGTGAGGGAGGCAAACGAACCTTTGCATGTAAAGTCCATGAGATTTCCAGGTTAGCTTATTATGGCAGGATAACCTACTCAATTCTGGCTAACATATGAAGCATTCAAACGTTAGAAAATAAGACACTTTCTGCAATAACTAATAAATTAAATAGTGCATAAACAAAAGGGGTGATCAGTGATTTAATAACTGTTGACAAAGTTGAAATCCTGGTGCTTATGGAATGTAATTTGTGAAGTTTCTGGGAAGGAGTTTCTTAGGGGAGAATCAAGGGCTAGCAGTTACTGATGTTGTGTGATTTTGTTTCAAATGTCTAACCTATTTGAAAATTTATAACATATTAGAAAAGTGTCTAACGATTTTCTATTTTTTTTTTTTTTTACCTCAGGGCAGATGCCAAGCATAATAAGAGTCATTTTCATATTTTCATTCATAAGCAGAGATGAAAGGAAAAATTATTCTCCCTAGAGTATGAAAGTGTGATAAAATGATTGCTTTAGGTGGAAATAGCTTGGATTTAAGCAGTAAGAGAAGAGGAAACAAAATCTCTGTCTAATTTACTGTTCCAGTCACAATTCATGATGCTTCTAAAGATCCCGGAAATGTTGAATTCACTTAAAGTTGGACAGTTCTCTTTAACAGCCTCGAGAGGGCGCCATCACCCTAGTGCAGCTTAGCTGTTGAGCATCTCAGGATAGGTGAGAGTGACTGCTCTGTTTGAGTAGAGAGAACGTGAGTATCTTAGGTTGTTGTCATTTTTACAGTCCGGAAATAACTTTTTTACATAGCCGTTTTAAGCATTAAAGTTAGAGTATACAGTTTAAATTCTCCTCTAAAGTAAGATATTTCCTGTCCCAGTAAAACCCCAAAGTATTTGCAAAAATACATATCAAAACACAAATCAGGGAATGACTGTATGATTTAGGAAATAATTTGCATCAGAATTTCTTTGAGTGGAAACCTTCCTATTTCGTTCAATAAATGTATGATAACTTTTTTTGTATCAACATTTTAGAAGTAGATTTATTTAAGAAGGCGAATCATATACACGCGGGACAAACCTGATTGACCTTGGTATTAAGTTTCTGAACTCAGCAGACTCTCCAAAGCCATAATATAATAGGAAGTAATTGTTGGGTGACTTCCCAGAAGCAGCTTTTGTTAATGCAACTTTGGAAAATTTTCTTGCTCATTATGCAAACATTGTGTTAGTTGCTCAGTCATGTCCAACTCTTTGAGACCCCATGGAGCATAGCCCACCAGGCTCCTTTGTCCATGGAACTTTCCAGGCAAGAATACTAGAATGGTTAGCCAGTCCCTTCTCCAGTGGATCTTCTTGACCTAGGGATGGAATCCGGGTCTTCTGTATTACAGGCAGATTCTTTGCCATCTCAGCCACTAGGGAAGCCCTTATGCCAGCATCGTGGGTGCTAAATAATTTTTAGGTAAAGATTGCCAAAAATTCATGTGCTATAAATTTTTTTTGTTTTTCAAAAGTTCCTTAGAAACATCTTGACATTAACTAGGATACATACACATGTGTGTGCATGTGTGTTTATTTCGAAACAAGTTTGCTTCTTTCAAACAGTGCTGTCCTAAGCTTAGTCGCTCAGCTGTGTCCTACAGTTTGTGACTCCATGGATTGTAGCCCGCCAGGCTCCTCTGCCCATGGAGTTCTCCAGGCAGGAATACTGGAGTGGGTTGCCATGCCCTCCTCCCGGGGATCTTCCCAATCCAGGGATAGAACCCAGGTCTCCTTTATTACAGGCGGATTCTTTACCATCGGAGCCACACGTGGGGAACATTAAAAATGTGTTCCTGGGGTAAGAGCTCTCCTTTAGAAAGTTTTTAAGAGGCTGAGAACTACAGAGGTGAAGCGTTATCTATTCACCTGGGTTCTAGAGGTGCAGGATTATTACTTAGAGTTATCATTTTCATCTCCTTGGGGCATCTCGTTAGGATTCAGACTGTTCTGTGCCCTGAGGGAAACATGTAGCAGGATATACTGGAAAGGTTCAAATTATATCAAGCATGAGGGGGTTTGGAAATGGAAAACAGCCTCGGGCTTTCCCCCAGCTTCTGCTTCAACCCTGTCATCAGCCTGGGGGAGCTGACCGTACAGCTGTGCTTGCTTTGACATGTAAGATGGAGACGGGCAGACACCGTGCTTGGTGTGCAGGTGCCCCAAGACCAGCTTTCAGAGAGAGGTCTCGGGGTTTGCTACTGTGCTACACGGATAGTGTCCCAAAGGAGGGTGTGAGTGTCGTGACCAGGTCTGTTGGGCGGGATTTGAGCAAGGAGGCTGGGTGATGGAGACAGCATGGCACATTGAGAGGTAAGGGGTCTGAAAAAATGGCTGCTGGGCAGAGAAAACGAGCCTACACTCTCTCAAATGTGTGCTGGCTTAGCCTCCTGATGGTGGAAAACACAGGGTCTGGACCTGAGCAGCTCCCTCAGCCAGAGACACGGTGAAGAGAACCAAGTGCATTGTACGGCGATGGGAAAGCGTCATAACGTTTGCAGGTAGGGTGCCGAACAGATTCTGGTGTTTCAAAGTTCTCGTGACTAGAAAGTTTGAAAAGTAACAGGTTGGATGACCTACTTACTACTTCCCTGGTGGCTCAGACGGTAAAGCGTCTGCCTGCAATGTGGGAGACCCAGGTTCAATCCCTGGGTCGGGAAGATCTCCTGGAGAAGGAAATGGCAACCCACTCCAGTATTCTTGCCTGGAAAATCCCATGGACAGGGAAGCCTGGCGTGCTTCCGTCCATGGGGTTGCAAAGAGTCGGACACGACTGAGCAAATTCACTTTCACTTTCACCCTAGTTTGGTCTCCAGGAAATAATGAGCTGTTAGTATTTAGCAAAAAAAATGAAAGCACAGTTACAGAATTTCAGCCACTTTTTCCTTTGTAATTGAACAATAATAATCAAGGGTTTCCCAGGTGGTGCTAGTGGTAAAGAACCCATCTGCCAATGCAGTACACACAAGACTCTGCTTTGATCCCTGTGGCTCAGAGGGTAAAGCATCTGCCTGCAATGCAGGAGACCTGGGTTCAATCCCTGGGTGGAGAAGATTCCCTGGAGAAGGAAATGGCAACCCATTCCAGTATTCTTGCCTGGAAAACCCCATGGATGGAGAAGCCTGGTGGGCTACAGTCCATGGAGTCGCAGAGTCGGACACAACTGAGCGACTTCACTTTCACTTTTCTTTTCAGGAAGATCCCCTGCAGGACGAAATGGCAACTCACTCTGGTATTCTTGTCTGGAGAATCCCAAGGGCAGAGGAGCCTAGCGGACTACAGTCCATGGGGTGGCAAAGAGTTGGACACAGCAGGGCAGCTTTCACTTAACTTCTTCATGGCATGTACAACCCAAGAGTGAATTTTGATTCAAACCTGGGACTTTGGGTGATTTTGAGGTGTGAGGGTGGGTCCATCAGTTGGAACAGATGTGCCTTCTGGTGGGGATGTTGAGAGTGCGGAGGCCTGAGAATGTGTGGGGATGAGGGGAGGCGATAGAAACTCACTGCCCTTCCCACCTGTTTTGGTATTCTAAAACATAAAGTTTACTAAGTATAAATGCATGTAAAAATTCTCTGTATAATTAAAAAAAACTATACAAGGCTTTGTAATAAAGCACAGACATTGCCATTTGCCCCCTGAAATGACATTTGAGGGTCCCCTCCCGCCCCAGGCACGTGGAATGGTCCTGAGTCCGGGATTGAACCCGTGTCCCCTGCATTGGCAGGCAGATTCCTATTCACTGCACCACCAGGGAAGCCCTGCTTTTGCATATTTCTCGTTAGAGGCATATCTAGGGTTTTTTTCCCGCCTATTGTTATTGTGACTGGGATGTTTTCTCCCCTATTAGACTTGCTAATTGCTTGCAACAGTACATAGAAAATTGTCTTGGGGGTAATTCATGCTAGCTGCTGTAATAAATACTCCAACATTTCAGTGATTTAGCACCAGAAAGTTCTGCTTTTTGCTGATGAGCAATCTGAGTTGGGTCACCTTCATCCAAGCAGTGTTCAGCGTGCCAAGGTCTTTCCATTCTAGTCATGCAAGGCTGGGGATTTCTGGACTCTATTTCCAACGATTACCGCGAGGACACCAGCCCCTCCTTTTCTGAACTCATCTCTTTCTTGTAATTGCTTTCCAAGTAAAGCTGTTGCCAGGACTCTCCATTAACGCTCTCCGTTCATCTTCAGAACTACAAGATCCTCTGGCTTGTGATCTGACTTCCAAAAAGTAAAAGCTAAGAATTTACCAAGTATCTTGCCACGAGATAACGCTGACTCATCTTCTAGTCTTGAATATCAGTTTTCTTACCTCTCGCCATCCGGTTACTAAAACAGTGCTATGTTTTTTAGATTTTACTGCGTTTTTGAATTTCAAGAATCCTCTTTCAAGTTGTTTGTTTTGCATCAGGATGATTAGAGCGAGCCGATGTAACAAACAATCTAAAAAGAGGAGGGGCTTCGTCCCTGAAGCTGTTTCTTTCTCATGTCGCAGGTGTAATGAATTTGGTCTGTTTTGAAATGTGTTTTTCCTTTGTCGTTTCTACGTATGTGGGGCAAGGGCAAGGGGAGAGAGTCATACCTCGTTCAGTCCACTGCTTTGATCTGCTCCTTCCCTGTGAGTTGGTTTTTAGCGCATTTAAAATGCGATGCCCAGCTCCTTCCCTGTGAGTTGGTTTTTAGCGCATTTAAAATGTGATGCCCAGCTCCTTCCCTGTGAGTTGGTTTTTACCCCATTTAAAATGTGATGCCCAGCAGGAAGCTCCAGGCCTCTGGGCCCTCCAGCTTTTGAGTCCTTGGATATTGTTTATCAGGCAGGAAGTACGTCAGCTGTTCCACCTTACTTACCTGCTGTGAGCTGGAATAATTATACCTGCTTGCTGGGGCCCTCAGCAGTGTGTTCCCAGCCTGAATGGGAAACCCAGGACGACCTGAAATGGTATGTTTAGGTGTCCTCTTCCTATTCCGGCCCCTCACCAGCTGCACTGCCCCAGTTGGAAGGACTGGTGGTGGTTTAGTCGCTCAGTCGTGTCCGACTCTTGTGACCCCATGGACTGTAGCCCGCCAGGCTCCTCTGCCCATGGGATTCTCCAGGCAAAAATACTGCAGTGGGTAGCCATTTCCTTCTCCAGGCTATCTTCCCGACAAGGGATTGAACCTGGGTCTCCTGCATTGCAGGCAGATTCTTTACCAACAGAGCTATGAGGGAAGGACTAGATTCTTATTTTCTTTGCCTTCCAATCTTGTTTTGCTATGTGATAGGCTGACCCCGGCCCACTTGCTTTTTAAAAAAATTTATTTATTTTTAATTGGAGGATAATTGTTTTACAGCGTCGTGTGGGTTTCTGCCATACATCAACATGAATCAGCCACAGGTATACATTCGTTCCCTCCTTGTTGAACCTCCCTCCCATCCACCCCAATCCAGCCCACTGAAATCTGCCAACTTTTCCCACTGGAGCTGGGCAATGGCCTTGGCTCCCCGACAGATGCAGGCCTGACCCTTGGTGCCTGTCACCCCCTGGGCGTCCCGTGCTCCTGGAGTTCATCCAGGCTCTCCCCACTTGCCTCCTCACCTCCAGGCTGCCGACTCCCGTCCGTCAGAGACGGATAGTTGTCCAGTGCGTATTGGCTATAGTTCTTTCTTTCCCTCGCAAGACGGTGTCTCTTTAGAAGGGCTGGCTGCTCCCTCGGGTCAGTTTTTCTTCCTGCTTGACTTTCCTTGATCATGAATCCCCCACCCCCAGCCTTGAATGACGTGAGGGGTCCTGGCCTCTGTGCATGCATGTGTGATAAGCCGCTTCAGTCGTGTCCAACTCTTTGCGACCCCATGGACTGTAGCCTGCCAGGCTCCTCTGTCCACTGGGATTCTCCAGGCAAGAATATTGGGGTGGCTTGCTATGCCCTCCTCCAGTGGATCTTCCTGACCCAGGGGTAGAACCTGCATCTGTTACATCTCCTGCACTGGCAGGTGGGTTCTTGACCACTAGTGCCACCTGGGAAGCCAGGACATCAGAGCTCTCGGGAAGAATTCACAGAGGAGGAGGGAGACAGGTGAAGTCACTCCTTTCCATGAAGACTTCAGCTCAAATTAGTTTTGTCACATGAGTGATGCAAAGCCATAAACTGGTACTGATGAAATCTGGGCACACAGTGAATGGTACTGATGAAATCTGGGCACACAGCGAATGGTACTGATGAAATCTGGGCACACGGCGAAGCCTCTTTTATGCAGGGTTCACCTAGTTGAATTTGCATATAGCTGAAGGTGACTCCTTCCACGGACACCCTGGGAGGGGGTTCGGTGATGGGCTCTGAAAATAACCAGAAACAAAATAACCAGTGGGGAGGCCACGGGGAAGGGGCAGAGCCCAAAAGAACAGGTGGTGGAGGGGGAGGGACCCCAGAGCCTACCACAGGGAAGTCGGCTGCTCCTGAGCTTCAATTCCAAAGTCCCTTAGGAGGAGGAGGACGAAGTGCTGTCCGTAAACACACTCTGTTTGCAGGGACTTTTGGTGAGAGAAGTGCCCACAGTTGGTCACTGTCATGTCAAGGCCTTAAACATAGTCAGACACAATTGCATTTGATAGAGTCCCTACGGGGCTCCCTGGACTCTTTATCATAAGCAGACACATCACAACATTATCACCCCCAAAATGATGACTCCATCTGATTTTCCTGGACTGAACTGGAAACCCGAGACTGTATCTGCTGGTAACTGCTCCCACGTGTGTGGGTGTTCTTATCGACCGGTCACCCACGAGAACCTCCGGCCATTACATTCTTGTCCGCGAGATAAACTGTGTGAATGTGGACTCTTGGAGGTTCTGGTAGGAACTGTTCCCTTCTCATGCAATTCAGAGCCCTAGGAGTTTGCAGTGACACAAACAACACACTCCATGGAAAACAGTGTATAAAAACACACGTGGGACTTCCCTGGTGCTCCGGTGGTTAAGAATCCACCCACCAATGCAGGAGACTCGGGTTTGATCCCTGGATTGGGAAGATCCCACAGGCAGCCCAGCAACTAAACCCGAGTGCGGCCACCACTGCAGCGGAGCGCCCTGGAGCCCCTGCTCAGCAGCGGGAAAAGCCACCATCACAGCTAGAGCAAGCCCACGGCTAGAGCAAGCCCACCGCTAAGCAGGAGAAGCCACCATCACACCTAGAGCAAGCCCATGCACAACAACCAAGACCCAGCACAGCCAAAGCAAGAAAAGTAATTAATTTTTAAAAATCACACGCACACTGTATATTTTTATGTAAATCAACTTGAAGATAAAGAGCTTGTCTTGTCGTATGTGGTTCCTCCAGAGGATGTATTGAAATAAGGAAAGCAGGAGATTACATTCTTTCAGAAGAGTGATGTCAATTATTCAAATTGAAAGAAAAATCCAAACAACCCTCTAGATACTGGGCTTGAAAAATATATAACAAATCCAAGGAACATTTTTATGTTTTTTAAATATTTTACATTTGACCATGGCTCTTCCTGAGGTTTCATGAGTATATACCTGGATGGAAGAGATTAAAAATCTGAAATACTCCTAGAACAGGTGAGGAAAAGAAGTCCCTTTTAGACCATACTTGTTTCTTTCTCAGAAAAATTTATAATTTAATATTTCCCTTTCTGGCTTCCACTGGAAATCAGTTTTCCTTAGAAGTTAAGTGAGTGTGGTTCACGAGTTTGCTTGAATGTCTTCTTTGGAAACTAGTACTTTGCAGTGTTCTCACCTCAAACCTGCGTCTCTTGAGTTTACCCTTCAGCCTTTCAATGTGTGGAATTATTGGCAAAGATGGATAAAGGAAAATTAAGAATCAGGTTAAGAAGGAACAAATCAGGGGTCAGCAGACTTTTGCATAAGGAGTCAGAAAGGCAGTATTTTTCGTTTTTTGAAGCTGATGATCTTTTTTCTTCCCAACTTTGCTGCTGTTACTCTAGACAGCGGGAAGAATCCTTTTATAAAGTATTCATACGTGAAATCATCACATTCTGTACTTTAAATATTTTATAATTTTATTTGTCAATTAAGAATTTTAAAAAAGCCCCCATAGACAAGGAGCAAAAGATTGGGTACGGCTGTGTGCTAATGAAACCTTATTTTTAGGTTTCAATTTCATGTAATTTTCACATGCCCTGAAATATTACTTGTTGTTTAACTCTTAAAATCCTCTTAAAATGTAAGAACTATTCTCAGCTTATGAAGTGAAAGTGTTAGTTGCTCAGTCATGTCTGACTCTTTGTGGCCCCGTGGACTGTAACTCACCAGGCTCCTCTGTTTGTGAGATTTTCCAGGCAAGAATACTGGAGTGGGTCATCATTCCTTTCTCCAGGGGATATTAAAACAGATGATGGACTGGATTGTTTGCTGACTTCTTACAAAATCACACCCTTGACCTAGCTTACCTTTAACGTTCCCACAAACACATTTATTATTATTTTTCAATTCTTAAAAAAAAATCTTTATTGAAGTATAGTTTGCATACAATAAAATCACCAGTTGTATACTTTGATTTTTTTTTTAATTGCTTTACAGTGTTGTTACTTGAACAGCATCTGACTGGGTTTAATGTTCTAGGCTCACGTTTTCCTTCCCTCATTACTTTACAAACATCTCCTCCATTCTCCTTTGATATCAAATATTGCTATGGAGAATAAAGTTAGCCATGTTAAAAAAAATCCTTAATGTTGATCCACTTTTCCCTGAGATTCCGTTACTTGTTCTTGATGTGGCAGTAGCTTAGCCAGTATCTCAGTTATCTTTTGCTGTGTAACAGGTCACCACAAACTTAGCACATGGTCATCTCGTCTCACAGTTTGTGTGGTCAGGCGCGTGGGCAGAGTGCAGGTGGCTGCACGTTTTGTGTGGTCCCAGAGGCTGAGGTCCTGGCACTGACCCAGGGTCTGTGGTCATCCGAAGGCTCCGCTGGGGACGGACCGGCTGCCACGCGCACTGGAGGCTGCTGGCAGCATCTGGACCCTTGTTGGGTTGAGGGTCTCGGACCCTCCCATGCGGACCGTTGGCTGGAGTCTGCTCCCTGTTCTGCGCCATGTGGGCCTCGTCCACACGGCAGCTCGCTTCATTAAGGCGGGCAGGCTGCGACGAGACAGAGGAGGCTCCGGAGAAAGAAATCTGCGTCTTTTATAACCTGATCACAGAAGGGATAAGAAATCACACCCTTGTGTACCTTGAGAGCTCTAACATGTACTTCATCAAAAGCGGAAAGTAAATTCATCTTTTTTTAGGGAACACTTACTTTTGATTAGTGACCTACATCTCCATCTTTAAGCTTTGACGACTTAATTGCAACAACCTGGGCTGTTTACTCAGATCATACAACGCAGACAAGCAAAGAGCATATACCTGATGGTCAGATGGTGTGTTTTGGCAGTAACCACGATTAGAGCAGCCAATAATGGAGTAGAGCTCACTGTGGTTCTGGGACTATCTGCGGTGCTTTCCAGCATCAGTTCAATGAATCATCACACCAAACGCGTGAGAAAGGCCCTGACTCTGTCACTGTGGGGCTGGGAGGTTCACTGACCTGCTTGAGGTCACAAGGTCCGAGTGGTGGCCCCTCTCCCTGCTCAGGTGGGCAGGTCCCAGGCTGTGCTGACCCACGGCTTTACAGAGGAGGACACGCTCCTGCAACAGCTTAACCTGGAAAAGGAGAGTAGGGTGATGACAACCTGAGGAGGGCGCCTGTCGCTCCAGCAAAGAGTAAGCCCTGACTGATTCAGAGTAGAATTTTGCTTTTTGTAAAATGATTGGTCAGTACTCCAAAGGGGACATGACTCAGCAACAACAAAAGCAACAACTCCAAATGGGACTGCACAGTGTTTTTCTTCTCATCTAAGCAGACAACTAGTCTGTCTAGTCAAGGCTATGGTTTTTCCAGTGGTCATGTATGGATGTGAGAGTTGGACCATAAAGAAAGCTGAGTGCTGATGAACTGATGCTTTTGAACTGCAGTGTTGGAGAAGACTCTTGAGAGTCCCTTGGACTTCAAGGAGATCCAACCAGTCCATCCTAAAGGAGATCAGTCCTGGGTGTTCATTGAAGGACTGATGCTGAAGCTCAAACTCCAATACTTTGGCCACCTCATGCAACGAGCTGACTCATTGGGAAAGACCCTGATACTGGGAGGGATTGGGGGCAGGAGGAGAAGGGGATGACAGAGGATGAGATGGCTGGATGGCATCACCGACTCTATGGACATGAGTTTGAGTGAACTCCAGGAGTTGGTGATGGACAGGGAGGCATGGTGTGCTGTGGTCCATTGGGTTGCAAAGAGTCAGACACGACTGAGCGACCGAACTGAGCTGAAGCAGACAACACACAAACCTGGGAGGAGCCACAATGTTTAAGAAATTCTACTCATTGGTCTTCTTTCTTTGAGCTATATTTTTATGTCACCCAGACATGAATGTCATTGTTTGGTGACCCTTTTTTTCTTTTTCTTCCTTTTTCTTTCCCCCTGACCAGTGTTCTTTCTGCAGTACAAACGTTGGAAATAAATGCGGGGTTGCAGAGTTAATCTTAGTGAGAATCTTTATTTTGAGCTGGTGGCCAGGGTAGTTCCCCTCCCCACTGGGAGAGAAGCAGAGTGAGTCTTTTTCTTTGAGCCACGTGGCCCGAGGCGTGAGAGTGGAAACACTCGTGGTTTGTAAAGTCCTTTATGACACAAATCAATGTATCTCTCGCTTACCTGCTTCCTGTGAGACAGACAGGGAATGACAAAATCACCATCCTGGGAACAAATGAAGTGAATCATAATACTTGAAAGTTATTTAACTTCTACTGTGTGAACAGGGATGCACGTGTCTACACGTTTATATTTTGTGGAGGCTCTGTCCTCTCGTTTCTCCTAGAACAGGACTTTATTTCTAATTGCAGTAACTTGACATGTAACACTATATTAGGTTCAGGTGTGCAACACAGTGATTTGATACCTGTTTATTGTGAAATGATCACCCCAATAAGCCTAGTTAACATCTGTCTCCACACATTTGTGTGTTAGTCACTCAGTCATGTCAGACTCTTTGCAACCTGGTAGACTGTAGCCTGCCAGGCTCCCCCATCCATGGGATTCTCCAGGCAAGGATACTGGAGTGGGTTGCCATTCCCTTCTCCAGGAGACCTTCCCAACCCAGGGATCGAAACCAGGTCTCCTGTATTGTAGGCGGATTCTTAACCGCCTGAGCTACCAGGGTCTCCACACAAAGTTTTACAGTGAGAACTTGTAGGATCTAGTCTCTCAGCAGCGTTCAAACACGCATAGAGTCTTAATAACCCCAGTCACCATGATGCATATTCCCCCCCTGGGACTTTTTCTCTTATAACAGGAAGTTTGGATCTTTTGACCACCATCGTCCATGTTGCACAGCCCCTAAGCCCCACTCTGGCAACCACCAGCCTCTCTATGTATCAATGAGGCTGAGATCTTTGTTTAGATTCCACATAGAAATGAGGTCATATGCTACTTGTCTTTAGCTGTCTGACTTATTGGGTTGGTCACAAAGTTTGCTCAGGTTTTGGCCAACGCAGTATTTCACTTATCACAATGGCCTCAATTCCATCCACGTTTCAAATGGTAAGGTTTATTTCCTTTTTTATGGCTGAATAATATTCTGTTGTACATACATACTGCATCTTCTGTGTCCATTCGTCCACTGATGGACATTCAGATTGCTTCTGTATCTCAGCTGTTGTAATTAATGCTGCCGTGAACCTGACATAATGGATGGGGCATAGTTGATTAGAATAGATTCATAGGGCTTATGTAGATCAATCAGTACTATGGATCCATGATAGTCACCATCACTTTAATTTTATCCTAATGACTATGTTAAATGCTTACATATGACTGACTTTTTGTTGTTCAGTCACTAAGTCATGTATGACTCTTTGCAACCCCATGGACTGCGGCATGCTAGTCTTCCCTGTCCTTCACCATCTCCCGGAGTTTGTTCAAACTCATGTCCCCTGAGCTGGTGATGCCATCCAGCCATCTCATCCTCTGTTGTCCCCTTTTCTTCCTGCCTTCAGTCTTTCCAAGCATCAGTGACCCCACAAGAGACTGAGGCAGACTTGCCTGTGAGCACTGGGAGTCTCCGGTGGAGGCATGGATTGACGGTGGCCCTCCGCGGGCTGAGGGACTCTGGCAGCAGCAGTCCCGGGAGGCATGGCGCGCTGGCACAAGTCCTCTTGGAGGAGGCCGCCGTTAGCCCTACCATGGAGTGCACCATATGGTAGGCCTGCCATGGAGGCTGCAGACGCCAGGACGGGGCCACCTCAGGCCAAACTACAGGGAGAGACACAGCCCCAGCTGTCAGCAGAAAACTGGATTAAAGATTTACTCACTGGGGCAAGACCTGGTTTTCCCCACAGCCAGTCCTTCCGATCAGAAAGCTTCCATAAGCCCTCTCACTCTCATCCATCAGAGGGCAGATAGAAGATGCAAGAACTGCAATCCCAGGGCTTCCAGAACAAAACCCAGAATCAACCAGGTATCAGGATCTGTTCCGGCACCTTAAATGACTTAGTCCCCACAAAGCCCCTTCTGGTAGGTCTGATTCCTTCCCTCCCCATTTTACAGATGAGGAAACTGAGGCACAGAAGGAGTGAAGAACCAGCTCCGCTCCCACAGCCGCACCTGGCAGAGCAGCTGCTGCTGGACCAGCAGTTCCTGGCCCCTCAGGGCGTCAGGCGTCGGTGACCCAGCAGGAAACGGGGGCACAGATGGCGCTCCATGCAACTGCTGGCCGGCTGGTTGGCTGGCGTGACTGGGCCCCGTTCCCGTCGGAGGATGGGGCCACTGGGGCTGGGTTCACGGGGGACGCAGGTTTCACAACAGTGAGCAGAAGAGGGTCCTCGGGCCTGACTCCCCCACCTGCCTGAGGTGGGCGTGTTTCCCGCAGCACGTGGGGTCACCAGGCAGCCCCGGGGCCCCGGCAAGACTCACCCAGACCTCGGCATCCCACGCGGGTCTAGGTGCCCAACCTCCCTGGGCCTGGACAGACGAGGTAGGAAGCCAGCCCTCTGCCTGGGGGGCTGGGGTAGAGCAGGAGACCCCTCCCCGGCTCTCAGGGGCTGGGCCCGCTCACCCCCTCTCAGATCCCCATCTGCCAACCGACTCTGGAGCTGGGGCATCCGGCTGGTGCCCGTCAGGCATGTTCCCTCCACCGGTTACAGAGAAGCGCTTTGCAGTCCACAGTTACCTTAAATACGTGTACATTAAGTCTCCACTCGATCTCTAGAAATCCGCACACGCTTTAAAGGGTTGGAAACACTCTGGGAAGTCTCCAAAGACAGCTTCGGGATCACCAACCCAGAATAAGAAACAGCCAAAGTCACTTGGGGGTGCTTCCACGCCTCCCCCCACCCCCAGGATTCCTGTGGCTGGAGCCAGGCTTCCCATCGGAAGGGAGTTGTTGCTGTTGTCCAGTCGCTCAGTCGTGTCCGACTCTTTGCGACCCCATGGACTGCAGCATGCTGGGCCTCCGTGTCCATCACCATCTCCTGGAGTTCGCCCAAGTTCATGTCCATTGAGTCGGTGATGCCATCCAAGCATCTCATCCTCTGCCGCCCTCTTCTCCTTCTGCCCTGGATCTTCCCTGGCAGGAAGGGCGGACCCTCTGCTGATCTGTGGGACCGGGACTGCGATCCCTGCAGGCGATTCTCCAATCCTGGTGAGCAGAGTATGTTTGCATGAAAACGCAGTAATTAAAAATAACAGGAAAGCCTTTCTATTTATAGATGGTTTTATAGGCGCTCCTCTAAAAAAAATCCCAAATTTGGCTCTAGCGATTTGGCAGTGGTTCTTCTGGGTCCTATGAGGGTTTTATTTTTAGTGGTGCAGAAGGGTTTCTGAAGGCATTCGGCTATAATAACAGAAGAGGGCCACAGGCAGCCTTTGCAAAACACCAGGCTCCTCAGTTGGAAGAGGACAGCTGAAAGTAAGAAGCAGATTAGCGGGTAGTGAGGGTGCGCATTCTCTGGGACGACTTTGCTTTTCGATTTCACGTTATGTGGTGTAAGACACTCTTCACACACTGAGTGCTTTGTCGCTGCTTACACCCATCCCTGTGAGAGACTGGCGGAAAATTTTGTCTTATGTTTATGTAAAGATGGGGAACCTGAGCCTTGATGGGCCAGGATAGAAGTCAAAGCTACCTTTTTTTTCCTTTTTCTTTGTAAGTTGGAGGATAATTGCTTTACAATGTTGTGGTGATTTCTGCCATACAACAACATGAATCCACCATAAACATACCTATATCCCCTCTGTTTTGAACCTCCCAATCCCCTCACCCCCATCCCAGCCCTTCAGGTTGTCGCAGAGCAGGGGGCTGAGCTCCCTGTGTTACACAGCGGCCTCCCACTGTCTGTCCATTTTACGCATGGTAACTGGCAACCCACTCCAGTGTTCTTGCCTGGAGAATCCCAGGGACGGGGGAGCCTGGTAGGTTGCCGTCTATGGGGTCGCACAGAGTCAGACTGAAGCGACTTAGCAGCAGCAGCAGCAGCAGCAGCGTATGTTTCAGTGCTACTCTTTCAGTTTGTCCCTCCCTCCTCTCCCCCCGCCCCGTGTCCACAAGTCTGTTTTCTGTCTGCATCTCTATTCCTGCCCTGAAAATAGGCTCATTAGTACCATTTTTCTAGGTTCCGTACGTATGTGTTAATATATATTTGTTTGTCTCTTTCTGACTTACTTCACTCTGTATAATAGCTTCTAGGTTCATCTGCCTCACTAGAACTGACTCAGATTCATTCCTCTGTATGACTGAGTAGTACTCCATCGCACATATGTACCACATCTTTTTTACCCATTCATCTGTCTGTGGACATCTAGGGTGCTTCCATGTCCTGGCTGTTGTAAATAGTGTTGCAGTGAACATTGGGCCACCTGTGTCTTTTTGAATTATGGTTTTCTCAGGGTGTGTGGCTCAGATGGTAACGTGTCTGCCTACAATGCCCTGGGAGACCTGGGTTCGATCCCTGGGTTGGGAATTTCCCCTGGAGAAGGAAATGGCAACCCACTTCAGTACTCTTACCTGGAAAATCCCATGGACAGAGGAGCCTGGTGGGCTACAGTCTGTGGGGTTGCAAAGAGTCAGACACAACTGAGTGACTTCACTTCACTTCATTTCAGGGTATGTTGCGTTCGATCCCTGGGTTAGGAAGATATCCTGGAGAAGGGAAAGGCTACCCACTCCAGTATTCTGGCCTGGAGAATTCCATGGACTGTATAGTCCATGGGGTTGCAAAGAGTTGGACACAACTGAGCGACTTTCACTTTCAGGGTATATACCCAGCAGTGGGATTGCTGGGTCATATGGTAGTTTTATTCCTAGTTTTTTAAGAAATGGAGTCAAAGCTGTCTTGAAGCTTGGTGTTACTATCTGCTTACCGTAGGATGCCACAGGGTCACTACAACTGGCTGAATAAGAAAGTCTGGGTCCTGGCAGCGATTGTTCCTCATTGCCTAGAATCTCCTGAATTTCAGAGGATTCTTGGCCATTTCATGTACCAGATAAGACCAGGGTTAGTTTTGGTTTGATGTTTGTTGGTGACGATCCCTGCAATTAAATCAGAGTAGCAACCTTTCCTTCCTTAGAGCTGTGTTGGTGTATATGCTGAATAAATTAATGTCCTCATTTAAGGAAATTCACTTGGCATCAGCTATTTCTTTTTATGCAACTAGACAAATAGAGTGTGGGAAGAGGGCTAAAAAGAGAAGAATTTTGTATTAAAGAGTTTTTTTTTTTCTTTGAAAAAGCACAAGATAAGACACTGGTCAATGTTGTTTAGTGCGGAGTGGTGAAAAAAAAAAATGACCCAAAGATGGTGCCTGAAGTATAGACTGGAGTGATGTGCTGGACTCACTCAAGTGGTCCAGGGCTCATTTAACTTGTGACGGCAAGATGGACACAAGAGAGGACAAGAAAGGCTGCTCATTGTCAGGCTCTTGATTTTGAGAAAGATGCTACCCACAGCTTGAGGGAGAGCTTTGGAAAAACTTGCTCTTACTTTCTCTCCTTATGAGAGTACTTCTAGCAAAGGTGCTTCCCCAAATTGCCTTTTTGTCCTTTGTCTAAGTATCAGTCAGTGTACCCCAGAGACACAGAACCAGTGGTGTGATTTTTATTAAGAAATTTGGCCACATGATTGTGGATTTCCTGGAGAATCAGGAGATTGTGGCGGTTCAGCTGTTCACATCCACATGTCATCTGCTGGCAAAATTCCCTCCTTGCCGGGGTGAGGTCAGTCTTTGTTCTAGTCAGGCCTTCGACTGATCACACATGAGACCCGCCTACAATATGGATGGCAATCTGCTTTTACTCAAAGTCCCCTGATTTAAACGTTAATTTCATCCAAAAAAACAGTCTCAGAGAAATATCCAGAATAATATTTGGCCAACTGTCTGGGTACCTTGGGTCAGAAAAGTTGACGGGTAAAATAAACCATCATATCCTTGCCTGGAAGCACAGAACGATTTCAGGAACTCCTCAGTGGGGACCCTGCTCACCGGGTATCTACAGGCCCCTATGTTTCCCAGAGCCTTGCAGTTCCGCAAACATCTCTTCCATGTGAAGCAGTCAGCATCAGCGCTCCTCCTCAGTCACTATTTCCTTGCCTTGGCGATCAGGGAGTTATGTGCGAAGAAAGCAGAAGTATTCGATTGAAGTTCCAGGAGTCTTCTGCCTACGTGCTGCTGTTGCTAAGTCGCTGCAGTCATGTTCAACTCTGTGCAACCCCATAGACAGCAGCCCACCAGGCTCCCCCGTCCCTGGGATTCTCCAGGCAAGAACACTGGAGTGGATTGCCATTTCCTTCTCCAATGCATGAAAGGAAAAGTGAGAGTGAAGTCGTTCAGTCATGTTTGACTCTTAGCGACTCCATGGACTGGAGCCTATCAGCTCCAGGGACTGGAGCCATGGGATTTTCCAGGTGAGAGGACTGAAGTGGGATGCCATTGCCTTCTCCTTCTGCCTATGTGAGTGAGAAATAAATTCTTGTTGTGCTAAGCCACTGAGATTTCAAGGCACAGCTGTTCCATTCTGACCCCGGCTGTGGGTCTGTGTCTAAGGGTGCCTCTGTGTGTCTTGGTGTGTTTGCGGCAAGTTGATTAGAAGACCTGTGTGCCGGAGCTCAGCCAGCACCACCCCATACACTGACGCTCACTCTGGTGAAAGCCTGTTTTCCGCATTTTCCCTCGCTGATTCTGACGAGTTTCTAGAGCTCGTCTCTCCAGGTCAGTTCTTTCCCAGGCTGAATGCAACGAGTATTGTTCCCGGCTCATCTGGGTCCGTTCTCACTGTCTCTGGAGGCCAGCAACACCCATCCTGAAGCTCTTTCTTGCCTTCAATTCAGTTCAGTCACTCAATCGTGTCTGACTCTGTAACCCCATGGACTGCAGCATGCCAGGCCTCCCTGTCCATCACCAACTCCCGGAGTTTACTCAAACTCATGTCCATTGAGTCGGTGATGCCATCCATACATCTCATCCTCTGTCGTCCCCTTCTCCTCCTGCCCGCAATCTTGCCCAGCATCAGGGTCTTTTCCAATGAGTCTGTTCTTCCCATCAGGTGGCCAAAGTATTGGAGTTTCATCTTCTGCATCAGTCCTTTCAATGAATATTCAGGACTGATTTCCTTTAGGATTGACTGGTTGGATCTCCTTGCAGTCCAAGGGACTCTCAAGAGTCTTCTCCAACACCACAGTTCAAAAGCATCAATTCTTCAGTGCTCAGCTTTCTTTATAGTCCAACTCTCACATTCATACATGAAAAACCCATAGCTTTGACTAGACAGACCTTGGTTGGCAAAGTTATGTCTCTGCTTTTTAATACGATGTCTAGGCTGGTCATAACCTTTCTTCCAAGGAGCAAGCGTCTTTTAATTTCATGGCTGCTATTAATTTAATGGTCTTTTAATTTCCTGCTTTAGTCCGCCTGGAATTCCTTCCTTGGAGAATCCTCATCCTAATCCATGTGACCTGTGGGACTGGAAGTCACCCCCGCCTCTCTCCAGTATTGTGTTGACTACATGATAACCTGGAAAAATAAAATGACAGCATCCACAGCATTCACTCTGGGTAGGTGTTCTATCAAAGCCAGACTCACTGGAGCCTCTCTCTACCTTCCTGGAATTGGATGGGCAGGGGTAGCCCTTAACCTAGAAATGTGACGTGGGCACGTAGGCTGGGCTGTCAGAGTAAGGTTCCCACCTGCTTGGATGTTGTTTCATTGCAAACAAAGAGACCAACACGCAGAATGGAAGGGAGACAGCAGGGCTGTGAGGCAGAAGGGATGGGGAGTATGTCCTGACAACATGCTTTACTCTCTGGATTCATTGGAAATTCACCATAGGTTTCCCACTTAGCTGAGCAGATATGGCCCTTCTGTGGCTTTGGCTAGTTGATCTTGGGTTTCTGTCACTTTCTAGAAGTCCTGATATTATGGCCGCATTCCAGAGACATCAGCATAACTTTTCCTATCAACAGCTGCTGTCAAGGTCGGCTGCCAAGAGTCAGGAAAAGACGAAGCCAATTCTAAACAGAAGCTTTAAGCATTGAGAAGAAGAAAACTGACCTTTTACTTTTTTTTTCCTGATTGGCTGTTCCTCCCTTTTAATGAGTCAAGTTCGTTTGTCAGTGTTACTTAATTTCCTTTATTATATTTGTGTTAGTCGCTCAGTCATGTGACTCTTTGCCACCCCAAGGACTGTAGCCTGCCAGGCTCCTCTGTCCATGGGATTCTCCAGGCAAGAATGCTGGAGTAGGTTGACCTTTTCCTTCTCCAGGGGATCTTCCCGACTCAGGGATTGAACCTGGGTCTCCTGCATTGCAAGTAGGTTCTTTGCCATCTGAGCCACCAAGCAGAGGTATTTAACTGGCACATCCTGGCTTCTGCACCGATCGTGCCTGCCAGGTACTGAGTATAGGTGATGCGTGCTTGCCTGTGAGTCTTTGTTAAGCAAAGACCTGGCAGAAGACACTTCAGCATGTTATTTCAATTTGAACCTGATTTCCCACATTTGTACAAAAGATGACTTCAGAGACTGTCTTTCAGGACCCCTTGAGATAGACGGAGCTGCTTCCACGTCATCACGTAATGAAGATGCTGCGGGATGCAGCCTTGCATGTGTCCCTGGGTCCCACGGAATGCTCTCAACTTCTCTCCTGGTGCTTTCTCCATAAGTGATCCCTGGGCTGTTCTGCTGCTAGAAGATTTTCTTCAAAGGGATGTTGTGAAATCTCATTTACGAATTGCTAGAGCCCCAGAGGCACTGTTTTCTCTAAGCATCCTCCTCCGTAGCTAACGTTTCACATGTGATAGTACACTAGACCTAAAAATCAATTTCCTGGGACTTAGACGTAAGAGCATGATGACGCAGGTGCCATTAAGTGAGACCAAAGACGCTCTTGGCCGGGAGCAACTCTCTACATGATGGGCTGAGAAGAACCGAGCAAGACGTCACGTAGAGAAAGCTAAAGGATCGAGTTATTCCTTCCTTCTGAAAAGGGGTACTGTTGAATTCACTTTTATTGAAGAATTCTGAAGCACCGTGGTTAGCTGTTTCTTAGATTTCTAAATGCTTTGTGTGATTACATCCATTTGTGATTTGAAGAGAAATTTGACCACTTGACATTGGCGTAGGTACCCTGTCTGTCTTGACTGTACCCTATGTCTTGTCTCTAAATTACTGAAAACCTTCTTGGCATCTGGAATGTCTCATATTGTTCCCTGGGTGGCTCTCTGCCTCAGCCGCAGAACAAGGGAAGCTTCTACACACATGAAACATAAACTCCTTAGCTCCACATGGAAGCACACCATTCTCAGAGTTGAAAATGACTTTCGAGAATAGTTATACAACCATTCCCTTATTCATGGATGACACAGGGAACACTCGGAGAATGGAAGCCACTTATTGAAGGTCTCCATGCTTCTGGGGGTGGAGGGTGATGGTTGCCGGGAACAGAGGATGCAAAGGGGAAGGGACACTGGGGAGAAGAGGGCAGATGTGCAGAGCAGTGTTTACAATGTGTCCGGGACAGTGTGGTCCACAGCCAGGCTGTCTGTGTTGGGGCTCAGCTGAGGACTGCAAGGTGGCAGCCTGTCCTCCTCCAGCGAGAACTTTGCTATCTTATCAGGATCAGTGAACCACTCAGGATGCAGAGCTCGGTGTCACTAACAGGTCACTGCAACCTAAATGTCCATCGACAGAAGAATGGACAAGAAGATGTGGTACATGTGCACAACGGAATACTACTCAGTCGTGAATAGTAATGAACGAGTGCCATTCGCTGTGACGTGGATGGATCTAGAGACTCATCCCGAGTGAAGTACGAAAAAGACAAATGTCATATAATATCACTTATGTGGGGAATCTAGAGAGAGCGTACAAATAAACTTATTTGCAAAGCAGAAATAGGGTCACAGATGTAGAGAACAAAAGAATGGATACCAAGGTGGGGCAGTGGGTAGCAGGATGAACTTGGATATTGGGACTGACACATACACACTGCTGAGTATGCAATAGGTGACTAATGAGAACCTACTCAGTGCTCTCTGGTGACCTAAATGGGAAGGGAATCTTTGAAAAAGAGGGGATATATGTGTATACATAACTGATTCGCTTTGCTGTACTGCAGAAACTAACTCAACATTGTAGATCAGCTATATTCCAATAAAAATTTTTAAAAACTCCTAAAAATGTCACTGCAAATTGCTTTTCCAGGCCGAATACAAGCAGCCTTTAGCATCTACAATTTTGAATTATCTGTGCCTCTCTTCACCAGCATTAGCAGAGATAATTGAAAATTGGCAACACTTAAATTCACGTTAAAAAAAAAAAAAAAACAGCTCAGAAAGCTTGTTAATGTCTTAAGACCACAAGGGTGCCATTTATTCCTTCCCAGAGGAGTCCTCCAGGCTCCTGCAACCCAAGGAGGATCTCTGGTCTCCCAGATGACCCAAGCGATATCAGTCATCTTGTACTGGACGTCTGCTCATGACCCAGGCCCCTTCTGTGGTAAGGAGATATCTTCCCTGTATAAGGGCCTCTGGGACTCATTGGCATGACCAGCAGCATCAACTCAGTCCTAGAAGCTCCAGCGGCCACCAGCGCTGGTGGCCAGGGGTGAAAGGAGCCCTCGCCAAAGTGTGGCGAGCCTCCCTATGATTCCAGTACAGCTCAGCTTGGAAGATGGCGCTAGTGGTAAAGAACCTGCCTGCCAATGCAGGAGACAGAATAGACGTCAGTTCAATCCCTGGGTCAGGAAGATCCCCAGGAGTAGGAAACGGCACTGTCCTACAGTATTCTTGCCTGGAGAATCCCACGAACAGAGGAGCCTGGTGGGCTACAGTCCATGGGGCTGCAGAGTTTGGCATGACTGAAGCAACTTTGCATGCATGCAGCTTGGTAGAGAGTCAGGCTGGCTCAGCGTGGATTGAAAGAAAAGCGTTTTGACTTTCCTGCCTAATGAAGATTCGTCATGTGTTAAGACTCTTAATCACTGAAGCTAAGAACCACTATTAATTAGAGCTGATAAAAGCATAAGAAATATTTAATCCTCTTGTTCTGGGAGCTGGGGATTTTCACAGCTTGACATTTGTGCTCGTAAAGCTACTAGTCTTACTAGGTTTAGCGTGGCTTCAGTTGTCAATGATTAAATGCACTGCCTGTGGTCCCGCTGAGCTCTGTCCTACGCTGAAAGATCCTCGGGTGGGGGGGTAGTTTGATGACTGTCACTGGCTTAAAATGAACACAGACACTCCAGCAAAATGACTGTTCAGAAAGACTTTTCTGAAAATTGGTCCCCGAGTGCTCATTTCTCTTAGGAATAAGGGGTTAGGATTAGCAGCGAGCACAAGAGCTCAGCTTTTAGGTACTTTATTAAATCTGTTCTCTGCTGGTAGATTTTTATTTTTCATCCCTTTTAAATAATTGCCTTTAAAAAATATCATACCATACTATCAACTTTTGAAAAATAATGTTCATTATCAAATAACTTGGTTTTTGAAGGTAGATTTTCTTTTTTTTTTTTCCATAAAGAAGGCTTAATAAACATGCTTGTGAACCCAAACTATGTTTATTGGGTGAATGTGTAGCTAAACCTGTATCTTTAATCCTCACGTAAGCATTTGTATGACTTGCATTCAGTGTGTATTCTTAAAGCTGGGAAAAGTCAGTTGAGCTAGTCGCTGGTGAAGGAATTCAGAGTATGTTAACATTCACAGGGGCGTGAATGAAGGCAGTGCGTAGAGGTGATGAGGGATTTTAATAAATGTGTCTGGAAGTACATTCTTCAATGACATTGGCTGTGACCTTGGGCTCTTGATCACTGATGTGGCGGCAACAGTTGATGTGAACAGTCCCCAAGGCTGAATCCTCCAAGCACGTTTGGGCTAAGACTCGGGGTCTCTCACTTCAGCCCCTTTCCGTTGTTACAGTGCCCCGTCAGCCAGGCTTCAGAGAAAGAAAGCTTTCCCCCTCATTCTCTTTCCAAACTGTCTGTAGCCTTGGTGACCAAGATTGTCATATAAAAGTCTATGAAAAGCTTTTTCATTGAAACCCAGGTACTCTGATTTTTCATGGAACCCTTATAAATGGTGGCTCTCATGTTTTAATTTATGCCTTTCACCAAGAGGCTTGAGCGGAGTGAGAGAGCCCTACCATGCCCAGTGCCCTGGGGGCCTTTCTGCAGATTCACTTTCTTTCACTCTGGCTTTTTGGGGTCCCGAGTCAGTCATGGCAAAACAGAGCATGTTTATTAACAACCAAGACAGTCCATTAGGGTGGGCTCACGTTTTAGTCAGCTGGATGAGGTTCCCGAGTGATGTCATTAACTTAATTTTGCTGTTGCTGTTGTTCAGTCACTCAGTCGTGTCCAACTCTTTGTGACCCCATGGACTGCAGCATGCCAGGCTCCCCCTGTCCTTCACTATCTCCCAGAGTTTGCTCAAACTCATGTTCATTGAGTCAGTGATGCCATCCAACCATCTCATTCTTTGTCGTCCCCTTCTCCTCCTGCCTTCAATCTTTCTTAGCATCAGGGTCTTTTCCAATGAGTCAGCTCTTTGCATCAAGTGGCCAAGGTATTGGAGCTTCAGCTTTAGCATCAGTCCTTCTAATAAATATTCAGGGTTGATTTCCTTTAGGATGGACTAAACCTCTTTCCTTTAGGTTTGATCTCCTTGTAGTCCAAGGGACTCTCAAGAGTCTTCTCCAGCACCACAGTTCAAAAGCATCAATTCTTCGGCACCCAGCCCCCCCCTTATGGTCTAACTCTCACATCATACATGACTGCTGGAAAAACCATAGCTTTGACTGTATGGACCTTTGTCAGCAAAGTGATGTCTCAGCTTTTTAACGTGTTGTCCAGGTTTGTCATAGCTTTCCTTCTTAAACTTTACTTAAGGGGATGTATTTCCGTGGTGCCCTGGGTGGGGCAGTAGCTAGGGAGGACAGTGTGGTTCTAACTTATCATCTTAATTCAGAAGCTCCCAGGTTTTTTGTTTTTTTTTTTTTCTTCTAAAGTTTACTTTCCTCCATAATTTGTTGTTGAGTTTTTTTGTTTTTTTTTAAGGTTTATTGGGAAAATTTGTGTCTAAACCTGTATCTTTAACCTCAAGTAAGCACCTGCGTGTGTCAGGAACACAGTTTTTGCCTATCGAAAGCCATTTCTCCCTGCTTTCTCTTACTTCTCCTCTGCTAATAAAACTCCAATCTGAAACAGGTGAAGACCCTCGATCTGTGGGAAGGCTGGTCCCAGGAGAAGGACCATGACTGGCCTAAGCTAGCCATTGTCACCCCACTCCTCTTTGCCAGTGACTATGGGCATGAGACCTGGTCCTGGCCCGTGGACTTGTATGTCATCATCCCTGCTCGATAACTCACCCTACACCACCGTGGCGTGAGTAACAATGGGCGTTATTCTTCCAGTTTTGTGGGGAAGGAATCTGAGGGCGGATGGGCGGGGTGGGGGTTCTGACTGGGGATCTCTTGAGAGCTTTCAGTCTCGATGTTGACCAGGGCTGAGGTTCCCTGAGGACTCGCCTGGGGTTGTGGGATCCTGGGGTCCAATTCTCAGGTTGGTGCTGGCCGTTGGCTGGAGGCTTCCATTCCCTGCCCCTGGGCTTCATCTACAGGGTCTTTAGGACATGGTGCCTGGCTTCCCCCGGAGCAGGCAAGCTGAGTCAGGGAGAGGAAGAGGTGGAGAAAGGGGAGAGAGAGAGAGATGGGGGGAGAGACAGAGACAGATGGAGACAGACAGGGGGAGGCGGAGAGAGAAAGAGAGAAACCACCCACTCTATGACCTGACTTTAGACCCATAGCAGCACTGTGCTGTTACGCGTCGGTCTGTAGCTAATTACCCTAATGTGGCAGCTTAAGAAAACACACTTCTCATCTCGCAGCTTCTCTGGGTCAGGACTCAGGACTCAAGGTCTCTAGGGAGGCTGCAGTCAGGGTGTCGGCAGGACTGGGTTTCAGCTGAGGCTTGATGGGGAAGGATCTTCCAAGTTGAGTCAACAAGACTGACTGAGCGCCTCACGGCGGTCGGCTCTGGGCTGCCCCCCGTCCCTTACCCTGTGGGCCTCCATAACAAGGCCACTTTATCAAAGTCATGGGGAGAGGGTCCAATGAGAGTCTTCTAGCCAGACAGAAGCCAAAATCCTACGTAACAAAAGCACAGAGGTGGCCTTCTTCGCCTTCGTCATGTTCTGCAGGTTAGAAGCAAGTCGGGGAGGGGGCTGTGGAGGGGCGTGAGTGTCGGGAGGTGGGACTGTGGGTGCCTCGGGGCGGGGCGGGGGCTGCCTCCACAGTCCCCCTGCTGTGCCTTCTGCTCTATTCACGAAGAGCGTGCTGAGTTGCTCAGTCATGTCCGACTCTCTGAGGCCTTGCAGACTGTAGCCCGCCAGGCTCCACTGTTCATGGAATGCTCCAGGCAGGAATACTGGAGTGGGTTGCCATGCCCTTTTCCAGGAGATCTTCCACACCCAAGGACCAAACCTGGATCTCTTACATCGCTTGCACTGGCAGGCAGATTCTTTACCACTAACCCCACCTGGGAAGTCCCACAGTTTTCAGGCAGAGTGAGCCACTAAGTCTGGTCTGCATGCAAGGGAGGGTATGAGGCTTCACATTTCAAGGGGAGAGTCAGATAATTGATGGGCACATTTTCAAGCCCTTGCTTTCTTGACAGACAGCATATGTGCTTGGCTCTTCTCCTTCAGCCTTCTTCTTGGCTGTAGAGCTGATTGCAGCCAGAGCTGCAGCTGCTATGCTGTGTCCACAGGACCACTGGGAGGGGACGAAAGGCCAAGAACTGCAGGTGGGGAAATAAGGTAGAAGGGCCATGGTCATATCGACAGCATTGGGAACATCTGAACCCACATAGCAAACTGGTGACCTCTGGATTTCTCATTATAAGTATAATGGAAATTAAAAAATATATATCTTTTATTCTGAAATGGTCTAGGACTCACAGGGGTCTTCCCTGATGGCTCAGATGGTAAAGAATCCACCTGCAATGCAGGAGACCTGAGTTCAATCCCTGGAGAAGGTCATGGGAACCCACTCCAGTATTCCTGCCTGGAGAATTCCATGGACAGAGGAGCCTGGTGGGCTGCAGTCCTTAGGATCACAAAGAAGCAGACACAACTGAATGACTAACACACATGGGACTCACAAGAAATTGCAAAGATAGTACAGAAATTTCCAGCTATCATTTGTATGATCTTACATAACCACAGGACCTCGCAGGAAACCAACCCTGGCACAATGCCATCAGCTCAACTACAACCTAATTCAGCTTTCACCATAAATTTCTATTTTTGAACAGCACGGTTGATTGCATCTGTCTCTAGTTTGCAGCCTAAAGCATTCATAGCTGATGCATTATGAAACTGTAAGTATATAAACACACGGATGGACCGTTTTTGATCTTCTGATTGGCTGGTCGGCAGACAGACACTTGGGAATGCTGACTGTTTCAAGTATTTGATGGGAGTTTCTGCCTGACCAGCAGAGCACAGAAAGGGACTTGTTTTGAAGGTTATCACAGATCATGGGATTAGTTACATGTACGTCCTGGAACAGCGTGTTTCTAAGTTACTACTCTTAGAAATCTCTCCTATGAATTAATTAGGGTTCACCTTCACTCCTGCCTTCTTTGGCGCAAAGTAAACAATTGTCTCCAAATAATCCCGTTTGAGTCTCTGCCCTGGGGGAGTTCAGGCTCTCTCGATTCTGCACGCATGCAGGTGTGGGTCCTGCTAAATTCAGCTTCCATTTCCCATATGCAGCAGGGCCTGGCATAGGGTAGGCACTCAGTAAGACTGCATTAAGCAAACAAGTGAATCAGTGATGGGATTTCAATGCAAAGTGGCCTCACCTTCAGGTGACGGGGGTGAGTGGGCGGGTGAGAAGACAGGTCCCACCCTGATGTCACCAGTGTGATATCGTCCAATATATTAGATGGGTGATTAGTTGCCTAATTTACTTCCCAACGTGGAGCGGCCGTGCTGGGGTGGGGGTTGCTCCATCAGGCCTCTGTGTACCTGTCTGAGTTGGCCATGGGCTGCCTACTAATTGTCTTTGTAGGGGTTCTGAGAGGCACTGGAAGTGGGGGGGTACCGCCTAACCCATGTCTCCCACCCAAGTATGACTGATACTTCACCTTCCACTACTAGGAGTCATGCCTCAAACCAAAGACCCATGAAAATGGGTTCTACGTTGATTTAGTTTTAGGTCCTTTCAGAGCAGCAATGGGAAACTGGGAGCCACTCTTCTGGAAAGTGATGCTGAAATAAATCTCCTGCGAATGAGGCTGTCTCTGTGGAGGAGGACCTAAAGCTGGATAGGGCGGGGAGAACCCTGTACTGGGAGGCCTGGGGGCACAGGGACCTCAGTGTGGAGAACATGAAGGCGGGTGAGCACTGGGAGAGAGAGGGTGCAGGTGCCAGGGCTGGGGCTCTTGAAGACATTGCATGTCTCTGCGTTTGGCCTGAGTCAGCCCGAGTGGCATCTGTAGTTTGAGCCATGGTTTGGGTCTTTTCCTTGGAGCATTCACTTTTGGCTGCGTCAGTTAGGGATGAGTCAGCACAACCCAAAGTGATGGTGGCTTTGTAATAGGGAACAACAAATTTGATTCCATATTGCATCTGTTTCTTTTACTTTAACCTGTGTATTCTGCTTTTGCTAGAAGTTAAGAATGTTGCCTATCACTCAAAGTATACAGAACAGCCGATTCTCAAGGCTTGGACCTTTAAAGGTATAACACTTTTCCATTTATATAGAGATAAAAAAAAATTTCAGAACAGAGAACGACATTTGTCCTATTGGAGGTTTATAGGAACACTGTGACTCCATCTCGGTGGACAGTTGTGAGAACAAAGGGTTCCAGCACCAAACGTTTTCAGCGACCAGCCGCAGCCCTCTCTTTTTAGTCTGAAAGAAGTCTGAATTCTAACTCAGATAGGACGGTTCTTTGGGACACTAGCCCATCATCGCTAACTGCTGGCTTTCCAAGTAAACTTGCTGTTCCTTGCCCCAGCAGTATGAACCTGGACTCAGTAACAGCTTGAGCAAAATTCATTTCCATTTAGTAAGTAAATGATGCTTTAAGATATTGGGGATCTGGACCCCTGTTTTTTCATGCTGCCAAACATGGTCTTCATTATCAGGAGCCAAGATGTGGCATCAGCTATGACATCCATAGTCAAACCCAAAAGATGGAGAAAGTGGTCGGAAAAGGTGCCCAGCGGAGCACCAACTCTGCTGAGGAATGCTACTGGGAGCATTTCAACACTTCACGTACATCCCAGTGGACAAATTGTAGTCACATGATCATACCTATCTACAGGGGGCTGGAAAATGCAGCTTTTATTCGGCACAGCCCGTGCCTGACTCTATTTCTATAGAAAAGAGGAGAAAACAGATTTGAAGGAGGGCCACCAGTGCCCTCTGCCTGAAGCATCACTTACACACCCGAGAGCATATTCTCCAAAACTGTCAGCCACAGTCATCTAAATTCGGGGGTGAGAATACATTTTGCTAAAGCTATTACTGACTCCAAGCTCACACTTCTGTGGCCCAAGATTTTTCTCTCAGTCAGTTCAGTTCAATCACTCAGTCATATCTGAGTCTTTGTGACCCCGTGGACTGCAGCACACAGGTCTCTGTCCGTCAACTCCTGGAGCTTGCTCAAACTCATGTCCATTGAGTCAGTGATGCCATCCAATCATCTCATCCTCTGTTATCCCCTTCTCCTCCCGCCTTCAGTCTTTCCCAGCACTAGGGTCTTTTCCAATGAGTGAGTTCTTTGCATCAGATGGCCAAAGTATCAGAGTTTCAACTTCAACATCAGTCCTAGAATTACTTGGCAGACAGGATGGACTGGGAGGATGGGAGTGATCTTTACCTCCCAGGCAGGCAGAGAGGTTTCATGCAGCCGGAAGGAGGAAGCCAGGCATTTGTCTGGGGCCATAAGCTGGGTATTGAAGTGCTTTCTGGGACAACTGCTGATGTGGGGGTTTCCTCTGGGGACTAATGGCTGTCATTATTTTCATCACTAGCAATGCCTTCTATTTATGTTTTTAAAGCAACGTCAGATCATTATTTTAAAGCCTTTTGAAGGCCTAGTTTCTCATCGCGTAGGGCTCATTGTCATTTTTTCCAGGAAGTCTGGTCTCCTAGCCCTTTCCCTTCTCCCCTGCAGGGTCCCTTCTGTGGATGCTCTGGCTGTCTGCACACAGTGTCCCCTCACATAAGTATCCCCCTTTCCAGGTCACCTGGGGACTGAGGAGGGCGGGGGGAGGGCTTCAATAGCACTGCCGCCTCAGCTGATGACTTCGTGGAAGGGGGACAAATGACCATGGCTCCCTGACTCAGAACTGGCCGTCTCTGGGCGTGTTACAGTTGCTGGCAGGGGCCAAGCTGGAAAGACATTCCTGTCTGCATTTCTCTTCATTCACAGAGAGTCAGCTCCAGGCCCCAAGACTGAGCAGTCATCCAAAATTAGATGCCGCAACAGTTTTCATTTGTTAGTTAAAAATAGCTGTTCTGCAACCTTCTTGCAATCCACCCAGGGGCTGTTTTCAACAAATGTTTATGATTGAGGAAGACGTTTGCTAATCCACTGCTTATTCAGGGAGAATAGCACTTCTTTCTTGTCCTCCCCCAAATAAACAACCCAGGACTCTGGTGGCAATTCACTTGCATTTTCTTTGCATTGGCAGGGCTGTTTCGTTACAGGAGAATGACCAGCGAAGAGAGAGGCGAGAAGGGCATATGTTTAAGATGATTCTATAAAAGAGGCAATTAAAGTGGGCTCCGCTGGAAGACAGCATATGGTGCTGGGTAATTTTGATGCAGAGGAAATGCCCACATCTTTCACTTAGATGGCGGTGAGCCCAAAGCAGCGGCCACCTTGTGGGTTTTCAGTCCCCGCCTGAGTGTACATGTTCGTCCATCCTTTCTGAGGGACAGCTTAGGCAGGGAGCCCCTGCCTTTCAGACTCAAGGCCCCGTTTATTCTTGTTCTGAGTCAGCCCTGCCTGTGTGTTCAAACGGGGAACGCCCTCTTGCTTCGGATGGCTCCTGTCTCAACTCTGTCCTGTGCTGCCCCTCCCTTTTCTCATCCTTCCCTAAGTCCTGCTCCCCCTGAGTCCGGTTGATGGGGGAGAGGCCAGAGGGTGGGTGAGGGGGGGCCTTACCTGGGCATTGGGGTCTTTCTCTTTGCCAATAAAGTGACATGAAGCTCCTCTAGGCGACATACCAGTGTTAGGAATTTTAAAAGTTCAGTTTGCCAAGAACAGAGTCTGAAGACATTTATCTTGAAGGCAGCGTTAGCCCTGAACTTTAAAAGGCCCCCCACGCCCCCCACACAGGGAAAGTCATCTTTAAAACCTGGCTTTTGGATCTGAGGATCAGCTGGGAAGCAGAGCTATTCAGCGAGGCAAGCTGCTACCTGTCCTGAAAAGTGTGACCCACGGAGGAACGTGCTGGTCATGACTCCAGGCGCAGGTTTCCACAGAATATCCAGATTCACAGGACCTACTTCTCATTCCCATTCAGTGACCGGTTTGTTTTTACTGAATTACGATAGAATCAGATGTCAAAAAGCGACTCGTGTGCGCAGTCACTTCAGTTGCAACCCCACGGACGGTTGCCCGCTAGGCTCCTCTATCCATGGGATTTCCTAAGCTAGAGGACTTGAGTGGGTTGCCGTTCCCTTCTCCAGGGCATCTTCTCAACCCAGAGATTGAGCCAGCATCTCCAGCGTTGCAGGTGGATTCTTTACCTACCGAGCCACCTGCCAAGTCACTGAAAAGCTAACATAGGTTTAAAAGGACAGAGAACAACAAATGCAGTAATGTGATTTTTTTTTTTTTTGTCCTTAAGAAGGTGTCAGGGGAGAAGTGCATTCTTCTCTGGGGAGCAAACATATGGATTCTGAGCTCTTGAGGGCCTGGTTGGAAGGGAGAAGGGAGTCATACCCTGCTGATGAGTCATACTGCTTTTTGGACTCTTGCCAGGACTTGGGTAGCAGCAGGGAGTCTGAGTGAAGGAGCAGAAGTCTAGCGAGAGACCATAGATATTAGAAATAGCAGCTACAGCCTGGCAGGGCTCGGGGCCTGTGACCTGTGACCTGTGCCACCTCAAAGGCTCCACACAGAGGGCCCACCCTGATTATTCTCTGCTGCTACTGGTTTGAAACTCTTTTTTTTTTTCCATTCTGCGTTGCTTTTATTTTATGAGAAAGCTCATTTCAAGTCTCCATGAAAACTCAGCTGAATACAAAGGCTTAGTGAAGGAGGCCTGGTGTCCTGCTTACAAAAGTATGGCCACCGTCCTTAGGCCTTAAAACTGCAGGAAGGGACAGACTCTGGCGTCCACTGGCAGACGTTCATCAGCCCCTAGAGCCTCACTGTCTGCAGCAGGTCATTTTTGGTAAGGAAATTACTTCTGCAAACTCTCCATCTCCAGGCTTTGGCTCAGGCCTCGCGTTTCCAGCATCGTCTCCACGGACAGTTTG
Organism: Bison bison bison; assembly: GCF_000754665.1. Taxonomy (NCBI): domain Eukaryota; kingdom Metazoa; phylum Chordata; class Mammalia; order Artiodactyla; family Bovidae; genus Bison; species Bison bison. The sequence continues at coordinate 5,380,569 of NW_011494949.1, forward strand.
GGTCACGACGCGTACAGTTTGACACACCTGGATTCATAGAGACAGCTGGGGACATTCACAAGGTCGCACGTGTAGCTGGTCTTTTCCTTGAGATGAGACTGGGGATGGGGGATTCTAGGCAATAGCCCCCGCTGGTGCTCAGCACTGCTCCACCAGAAGCATGCACTCAGGGTGAAAGGTTCTTGCAGCAGGGGGATGACCGCCACTCCAAGGACCGCCACACCATCAGCCACTGCCTTCCCTGGTCGTCCGCTTTACAGTTTCTCAACTTCTTGTTTTGAGTGGTGGATGGTTGTAATCTGTTACGTCTTTCTTAAAGCTTGACCCATTTTCCTTCTAAATTAACTCCTCTGAAATAAGGGCATTTTGAGAAGGAGCGTCCTTAGTGGCTCAGTGGTAAAGAATCTGCCTGCCAATGTAGGGGACATGAGTTCGATCCCTGGGTTGGGAAGATCCCCTGGAAAAGGGAGTGGCAACCCGCTCCTGTATTCTTGCCTGGGAAATCCCATGGACGGAGGAACCTGGTGGGTTACCCTCCACGGGGTCCCAGAGAGTCAGAAATGATTTAACAACTAAACAACGAACATTTGGAGAAGAATCTGTTGGTTCTAGTTCCATTTTCACTTTACAGTCCTCAGGCAAGAAGTTCATGTCCCAGGTCAGGGGGATGGGATGTGCACGCCTTCAGGAAAGGGGAGGAAAGGGGAGGAAAGGGGAGGAAAGGGGAGGCAAGGGGAAAGTCCAGGTCCCAGACAGCAGGGTCATGGCGGCAGGGGGGCCGGGTCTGGGTTGCTGCCTGGCCTGAAACGCTTCACACGTTTTGAATGAGGAGTCGGCTGGTCCTGGCTGGAGGGACGGTCAGAAGGGAAGCAGAGAGGAAGGGGAAGCAGAGGGGAAGGGGAAGCAGAGGGGAAGGGGACACAGAGGGGAAGGGAAGCAGAGGGGAAGGGAAGCAGAGGGGAAGGGGAAGCAGAGGGGAAGGGGAAGCAGAGGGGAAGGGGAAGCAGAGGGGAAGGGGACGCAGAGGGGAAGGGAAGCAGAGGCAAACGGTCGTGAGCTGAGGGAAACAGCGTACAAGACAGAAGATTGTATGTTTTATAGAACTTGGGAGAGAGGAAGGGGCAGAGAGGGCAGAGAGAGCGAACACCAGACTAGGTGTTTTTGGGTCATACAGAATAAATAAAACACCACCTGTTATGTGGCTTCCAAGATACTTGCACAAGAGACGCTTGTGCTTAGTCATGTCTGACTGTTTGTGACTCCGTGGACTGTAGCCCACCAGGCTCCTCCGTTCATGGGATTCTCCAGGCAAGAATACTTGAGTGGGTCATTATTCCCTTCTCCAGGGGATCTTCCTGACCTAGGGATTGAACCCTGGTCTCTTGAGGCTCCTGCACTGTCAGGAGGATTCTTTACGACTAGCAGCACCTGGGAAGCCCCAGGAAATGCTCAAGCGAGTGAGTGAAAGTCGTTCTGTTGTGCCCGACTCTTTGAGACCCCATGGTCTATACAGTCCATGTAATTCTCCAGGCCAGAACACTGGAGTGGGTAGCCTTTCCCTTCTCCAGGGGATCTTCCCAACCCAGGGATCGAGCCCAGGTCTCCCGCATTGCATAAATCTTCCATCCAGGTGTGTCACGGCTGCCTTTAGTTGCAATGCCTTGAAGTAAAACAAACATGAGTGCAGAGTGGTCTCTCTTTATTTTTGGTCAAAGCCAATTAGGAAATGCCCTTCTTTAAATCAAACCAGCTTTTTTTTTTTTCTTTTGGAAAGATTTGGTTCCCGAGTGAAAGGGGGACGAAGGGCCGCGTGGCTCCTGCATTACGT
>NW_011494949.1:5382496-5397650 GCF_000754665.1 Bison bison bison
CCCTTCCTGAAAAAGCGTTTCAATCGCTTTTCCCTTTTCTTCTCTGAAGGGAGTTTTATGGTTCTCTGATGTACGTGAAGGTCAAGGGAAGCTTTGCGAGCTGCGGCACAACATGAATTACAGAGCCCCTGAAGTAACGGTGGGGTCAGAAAGGGCCGTGGAACACAGGCTCAGAGGCTGCATCCGCAGGCCTGTAACTGCTGATTCATCTCTCCTGCGTGCAGCGAGAAGTCTCCCCCTCTGCCTGCTCATTAGTCCCGAGGCCAAGCCTTTTCCGTATTCATCACGGAGCTGCACCCATCAGGCTGTGGAACTCGGAGCCTCCCTGAGCTGTGACTCACGGCCCGTGAGAATTACTCCACAGACAGGAGGGACTGAGAGGATGGGAGTGATCTTTACCTCCCAGGCAAGCGGATGCAATGATCCAGAAACCTGGGCACGGGGCAGGAAGCCGGCCCACATGGTTAGCTTCCCTGTTGGTTGTGCAGCCTGGTGAAGTCCCTGAGGTTTACGGTCTTGGGGGAGAGGAGACAGGGACATCAGCTGGCAGGCCATCAGTGCACGGATGGGAGGCGGCCGGGATGCTGTGGGGCTTAGGGCTGGAGGCAGTGTGTGCGTCTGTGAGGTTGCAGAAGGCGGGTCTTAAGTCAGACCTGGAGGGAAGAGGCCCGTGGTGGGGTTGGCAGGCTGGGGGTGCCTGGGTGGGACACCATGCAGAGAAGGGTAGTGTTGACTTGAACAGTGTGGTGAATAGGGTGACTAACTGGGAAAAATGCCTTTCCTAGTCCATGGGGTCGCTAAGAGTCGGACACGACTGAGCAACTTCACTTTCACTTCTCACTTTCCTGCATTGGAGAAGGAAAGGGCAACCCACTCCAGCGTTCTTGCCTGGAGAATCCCAGGGACACGGGAGCCTGGTGGGCTGCCATCTTCAGAGTCGGACATGACTGAAGAGATTTAGCAGCTGCAGCAGGGAGGTGGTAGACACCAGGGCGTGGCAGAGGAAGACCACCGTTAGGGTCAGGGTCTCCCCACCTCAGCATGGACCAGAGTGACCTCACGGGGCCCCGGGAGCCCCCGCTGCAGTGCCCCCGCTCTGCCACCTTTATTTTGTGGCCAAGCCATATGCCATGTGGGATCTTAGTTCCCCGACCAGGGACTGAACCTTAGCTCCGGCGAGTGAAAGCACCTAGTCGTAACCGCTGGACCGCCAGGGAATTCCCGCTAAGCCCTGTCCTCCATATGGGCGCCCTGCAGGGATCACAGACGTCCACTCCTCTCTAGAGTTGGGGCAGACCCCACATGAGATCCTGGGAACACAGAAGCCATGTGGCAGCCTCATTTCCAGCTCTTCCCTGCTCCTTTCAGGGCCCGATGAGCCGAGCAATCGAGATCAGAGATCTCAGCTCACAGCCTGCCGTCCGGTAGGAAAGAGAGCTGCCTAGGACGTGCTGAGGCTGAACATAACAGGGCTTCAGGGGAAGCCAGGGTGACCGGACCTGGAGTCAAACCGGGGCTGTGTCCCGGAAGAGTCAAGGCCAGACGGTCATGGAGCCAGGGTGCCCCTGGTTCGTTCCTCCGCTTGTTCAGCCCTGAACTTTCTGGGCACTGTCGTGCTGCGGTGGGGGCCACAGATAAGCCGCCAAATCTCGGAAAACCTGAAGCTTCACTGGGGAGACCAACCACAAACATGTAAAGAGTAAATAAGATGATCCTGTACGTTCCCGCTTGTGAAATCGATAGCCAGTGGGAATTTGCTTTATGATGCAGGGAACTCAAACCTGGTGCTCTGTGACAGCCTAGAGGGGTGCGATCGGGTGGGGAGGGAGGCTCAAGAGTTGGGGGACATATGTGTACCTATGGCTGATTCACGTGGATGTATGGCAGAAACCAACACATCGTAAAGCAACTATCTGCCAATTAAAAACAAATAAGTTTTTAAAAAAAGAAGAAAAAGAAAAAAAAAGAGTCAATAATGCAATCCCAGATGCTGAGAAGGAAAGCAGAGCAGCGCAGTGTTAAGGGGTGGTGATGGGGACCACCTGGTTGGCTGGGTCACCCTGAAAGACCTCCTGGGGTGCAGACCCTGCTGGTGGGTGAGGGATCAGGCAGCTGAGAGAGGGTCTCCGAGGTGCCAGTGGTGGGGGGTGGGAGGTGCACAGCGTGTTGGGAGGTGGGCACCATTCGCGGGGCACAGCACAGTCCTAAGCGTTTCCGCTTGTCCATGCTCGGGGGTGAGAGCAGGAATGGGGGGCAGGCCAGGACCCTGAAGCTGAGCGATGCACCCCCTCAGCACCCTTCGGAGCCCATGGCCGGCAGGTGGTGGGGCCAGATCCTGAACACCCACCATCCCCCCATCCCAGGCCACTCTGCTCTCCGTTTTCCCAAAGCGACCACCAACGTGCCCCCGGCAATGAGCCTCCAGAGGAGGCTGGGGAAGGAGCTCCGGGCCAGGCTGAGCTCCGCACGCACGTGTCCGGTGGAGGCGCCCAGGGTGGCGGGAGGGGCATCTCTGCGAACTCCTGTCCTCCTGGAGGGGCCCCAGAGGGACCGCTAACCCTGCAGCCAAGGGTCTGGGCTCATTCTGGATGTTCTAAGAGCCACCCAAGGTTTCTGAGCACAAGTCACCGGCGCAAGGTGGAATTTTAGGCAGGTGGGCAGCGGGAGGGCTAAGGATCTGAGGGTGGGAAAGGGACTCACCGCCTGGGCCAGCCTCAGGCTCACGGTGTCGTGGGTTGTATTGTTTTTCCCCAAAATGCAGCCCTAATCCCCAGGACCTCAGGATGTGATTTCATTTGGAAATAGGGCCTTGGCGGGTGGTCACATGTCATTGAGGTCATTAGGCCGGGTTTTCTCCCCACGTGGCTGGAGTCCTTATAAAAGGAGAGAATGTGGACACAGACACAGAGGGAGAATGAATGTGAGCGTGCAGGCAGAGATGGGGTGAGCTTACACAAGGCAAAGAAGTCTGTTTCAGTTGAGTTGTGTCTCCTTCATATCCACGTGTGGAAGTCCTACTCCCTCATTGTGACTCCACAGTAAGCCCCCACACCCAAACCTTCAAGTTGTGAACTTCCAAAGGTGCAGATGTGCGGTCCATCAACGTCAGGCGTGAGTGACGTTGCAGCTGGCCCTGCATCTCCCATTGCTGATGACCCTTCAGCTCTACCGTCTCCTGCCTCCTCTCCTTCCCCGTCAGTCACTCTCCTTGCCTGGTCACTTGAAGCCAGCCCCTGTGTGCCAGCTGTTGTATGATACCACTGTACTTCTCAACATACCGTACTGCAAGATTAAAGATGCTTTCTTTATTTTTGTGTTTGCTGTTTATGGATTATTTGGGTGAAAAATATTATAAACCTATCTCAGTACGGTACTACGTAGCTGATTGTGTCAGCTGGGTACCTAGGCTAATCTTGTTGGACTTCTGATGTGCTCTCGGAATCGAACTTGTTTGTATGTAGGGAAAGTGAGCGTCGGTCACTCAGTCAGGTCCAACTCTTTGTGATTCCATGGACTGTAGCCCACCAGATTCCTCTGTCCATGGAATTCTCCAGGCCGGAATACTGGAGTGGTTTGCCATTTCATTCTCCAAGTGAACCCAGGGCTTCTGCGTTGCAGGCAAATTCTTTACCATCCGAACCACCAGGGAGGCTCTGTATGTAGGGGACTTACTGTATTTGGAGATGGGGATCTACAGGAGGTGAAAGTGAAAGTCACTCATTTGTGTCAGACTCTTTGCAGCCCCATGGACTATACAGTCCATGCAATTCTGCAGGCCAGAATACTGGAGTGGGGAGCCTTTTCCTTCTCCAGGGGATCTTCCAAACCCAGGGATTGAACTCAGGTCTCCTACATTGCAGGTGGATTCTTTACCAGCTGAGCTACTGGGGAAGCCCCTTAAAAGGAGGTGATAAGGGTTAAATGAGGTCTCTCTAATCTGGTAGGACTGCTGTCCTGATGAGAATAGGGAGAGACACTGCAGTTCTGTCTCTGTGGCCCGTGAAGACAGAGAGAAGGCAGTGGTCTGGAAGCCAGAAGACAGCTCGCTTCAGAAGCTAAATATGCTGACACCTTGATCGTGGGCTTCTAGCCTCCAGATCTGTGGGAAAATAAATGTCTGTAGTTTAAGATGCCTGTCTGTGGTTTTCTTCATATGGCAGCCTAAGCAGATGAAGACACAACATGCTGTTGGGTGGCAGGTGAGAGGCATGGATCAGAAACTCCCCACATCTCAGAAGGATGCACCCTGCTGACACCTGGATCTCAGACTTCTGGTCTCTGAGCTTCCCAGGTGGCTCAGCAGTAAAGTATCTGTCTTCAGGAGATCCAGGAGATGTGGGTTCAATCCCTGGATTGGGAAGATCCCCTGGAGAAGGCAATGGCAACCCGCTCCACTATTCTTGCCTGGGAAATCCCATGGACAGAGGAAGTCTGGCAGGTTGCAGTCCATAGGGTGGCAAAGAGTCAGACACGACTTAGCAGCTGAGCACACACTGACTTCTGGAGCTGTGAGCAAATAGGGTTCTGTTATCAAGCGCTGTTTGTGATACTTTGTTACAGCAGTCCTAGGGAACTCTTACCACTGGGGACAGAAAAAGCCTGCAGAGAAGACTCATCTGGGTTGGAAAGTACCAAGCCATTGAGGTTGTAACACACCAAACTTCTTATTCTTTTTTCCTTAGTGCTTTAATGGAAATGGCAGTTTCAGGAAACTCTAATGATGAGTAAAAATGATTTGAATTTTTCCTGATGATGAAAATATGAGGCAAGGTTATCTTTTTTCCCCTACATACTAAGAAATAGGACTTATTCCTTTTCTCCTTTTACAAATGTACTCAGCCTTATATGCTAATAATAATTTTATGTGACACTAAAACATAGGGACTGCATAAACAGCAGAGCTCTGGTGTGTAGTAATACCACTCACTAGCTTCAGCCCACGAGAAAGAATATGAACAGATATATTGTTGGCACACTTCAGTTCAGTTGCTCAGTTGTGTGTGACTCTTTGTGACCACATAGACTGCAGCATGCCAGGCCTCCCTGTCCATCACCAACTCCTGGAGCTTGCTCAAACTCATGTCCCTCGAGTCGGTGATGCCATCCAACCATCTCATCCTGTCTTTCCCTTCTCCTCCTGCTGTCAATCTTTCCCAGTATCAAGGTCTTTTCCAGTGAGTCAGTTCTTTGCATCAGGTGGCCAAAGTATTGGAGCTTCAGCTTCAGCATCAGTCCTTCCAGTGAATATTCAGGACTGATTTCCTTTAGGATGGACCAGTTTAATTGTCTTGCAGACCAGGGGAGTCTTCTCCAACACCACAGTTCAAAAGCACCAGTTCTTAGGTGCTCAGCTTTATGGTCCAACTCTCACATCCATACATGACTACTGGAAAAACCATAGCTTTAACTAGACAGACCTTTGTCAGCAAAGTAATGTCTCTGCTTTTTAATATGCTATCTAGGTTGGTCATAACTTTTCTTCCAAGGAGCAAGTTTCTGTTAATTTCAAGGCTTCAGTCACCAGCTGCAGTGATTTTGGAGCTCCCCCCAAAATAAAGTCTGTCGCTGTTTCCATTGTTTCCCTATCTATTTGCCATGAAGTGATAGGACCAGATGCCATGATCTTAATTTTCTGAATGTTGAGTTTTAAGAAAACTTCTTCACTCTCCTCTTTTGCTTTCATCAAGAGGCTCTTTAGTTCTTCTTCACTTTCTGCCATAAGGGTGTGTCATCTGCGTATCTGAGGTTATTGATATTTCTCCTGGCAATATTGATTCCAGCTTGTGCTTCATCCAGCCTGGCATTTCTGATGATGTACTCTGCATATAAGTTAAATAAGCAGGTGACAATATACAGCCTTGACGTCCTCCTTTCCCGATTTGGAACCAGTCTATTGTTCCATGTCCAGTTCTAACTGTTGCTTCTTGGCCTGCATACAGATTCAGGAGTCAGGTAAGGTGGTCTGTTATTCCCATCTCTTTGAAGACCAGGAAACTGATCTTTTTTTTTTTTTTTTCAGTTATTGACACATGCACATGGCTAAACTGCCTTGAGCTATTTTAGATTAAAAAACACGTAAGTTCGGAGGTAACAAGTTATCTCTAACCTCAAATCAATTATTGAAAACACAGAATCAAGGATCACAACCAAGTGATTTTTCAGCAGTTCCCCAAATTGTGAGCCACATGAAACTCCCATGCCCAGCTTTAAGCCAGGCAAAAAAGCTTAAATTAGTGGTTCTTAAAGTGTGGTCTCTACCTGCTGTGAGTGTGTTAGAAATGCAAATTCTTGGGTTCTACCTAGAACACTGATTCAGAATTTTAGGGGCTGGAGCCCAAGATTTAGTGTTTTTATATTTTAATAAAAAAGCCCACTTATTTGGCATTTCCTGGTGCAGAACAAGAATACAAGGATATTTCCGTTTTTATAATTGCGTGTACTTTAGAAATTAAAATTTCAAGAGCTATGAAACATGTCTGAATATTTGCTTAAAAATCTCATAGCTTGTTTAAAATAGTCCATGAGACCTATATTTATATATCTTGGAATAAATCAGCTCACTTTAGAAAGAGAGCTGTCTTCATTTCCATTGGGTGTCATAATGTCCATTTGGGGCCCAAAATAGTTCTCTCTGCAGGCTGTACGTGGGTTGAATGAATTTTTTTTGGATCATCCTTGATGGTCCAGTCTTCAGGTGACCCTGCAAAGTGTCAAATGTGAGCTCCCAGACTCTGACACTCTCCTTGTCTCCTCCTTATTCCCTGTCCCTGCCTCTGGTGAAGACACACTGAGGAGGGGGCAGAGGTCCCTTAGAAGCTGTGCTGGCGTCTGTGACCCAGGACCTCAGCGGGCACAGTAGAGCCACTGAGATGGGACCATCTATTGTATACTGAGGGACTCCCTTGGCACATGGAGGATTTTGGGAACATACTTTTCTCATACTTGCATATTCTTAGCAGCTGGGGCCTGGTTTGGCCGTTAAGTATATTTTAGAGTCAAGAAAATAACACAATGAAATATTACTCAGCCATTGAAAAGAATGAAATAATGCCATTTGCAGCAACATGGATGGATCTGGAGAGTCATACTGAGTGAAGCATGCCAGACAGAGGAGGAGAAATGCGGTACGACACCCCCTATACATGGAACCTAAAAGAAAGAGTATGAATGAACTTTCTTACAAAACAGAGAGAGAGACAGACAGAGAACGAGCTTATAGTCACCAGAGGAATGGATAGTGAAACAGTTTGGGATGGACGTGTACACCAGCTCTGTTTAAAATGGATCACCAACAAGGACCTACTGTGCAGCACAGGGAACTCTGTTCAATGCTATGCGGCAGCCTGGATGGGAGGGGAGTTTGGAGGAGAATGGATACATGCATATATATGGCTGAGTCCCTTCACTGTTCACCTAAAACTATCCCAATATTGTTTATCCACTATACCCCAACAGAAAATAAAAAGTTTATAATAAAAAAAAGAGAAAGTGAGTAACAGAGGGGCTCTGTCTGCTTTGTCTCCATCTTAATTTAGACTCTGAGACCCTGCAGGAGGGGCCTGACAGGCTTTTCCTAGTGTGGGCTTGCCTTGAATTCAGAGTTGCCCCAAAGGAGAGGAGCCTTTTCTTCTGCAGTGCTGCCCGCCCCACATCCTCTTGGGTGGAGCTCCACGTCCCTGTTGCAGATGGCCTTCTCCTCTTGTGCCTTCAAATGGCAGAGGGTGATAGAGAGAGAGAGCTCACCTCTGTTGTGTCTCTTCTTATAAGGGCACTAATCCCATTCACGGGGGCCCCACCCTCATGATCCTATCACTTCCCAAAGGTCCCACCTCCAATTATGATCACACTGGGGATTAGGCTTCAACACTTGAATGCAGGGGACACAAACACTCAGCCCATAGCAATTACAAAAGCAGAAGTTTTCCTGACCCACAAACACATACTGTAACCTCCCCACCTCCACCCTGCACCAAATGAATGGCCCAGTATTTCTTCCAAAGATAAATTCTGTGGCTTCTTTAAAATGAGAGGAAAAGATTCAGGCAACTTTGAAGAAGAGCACTTTCTTCACTTTATTCCTTCACACTAATGTTCTTCGAGGTCTCAATGAGTAAGATCCCAGAGATATCCTCTTTTCTGTTCCCCACCTTAGCCCAGAGGACCACCCCTTGTTCTAAGTCTTGCAGACCCTCCCAAAGCCCCCTCTCTCCATCTTTTTTGTCTATGCTCCCAAGTCTTTTGCCTGAAGTTCCCTTGCAACAACAAGCAAATGAATGTCCCTTAGTCTTGCTATGTTTGGGAAAAAGCAATTTCCAGAAGATCCTCAAATGTCTTAATTTGGGATGTTTTGCTTAGCCCAGAGGAATATAAGCCATTAAACCCTTCATCTTTTCTCACCAATTCCATTTTTAACAGCAAATATTTAATTTGTGCTTCCCCTCTTTTCTGAGCAGAGTCTGTGCATGGCCCAATCACACGATGTCAGCCTGAATACCCTGAAGGGGGCGCCAGCTCTTTCCACTTATGTGATGTGTTTTTATTAGTTTGTCGATATGCCACCTGGTAGAAATTGCTGCTGATGATAGGATAAGGCATCCGAGGTGAGCAGCAATTGTGAGCAGGACAGCAGCAGCAAGAGAGGGTGCCAGGCTGTGTCAGCCCCAGCATTTGGTCTTTTGGGGCTTGTGTTCTGTTTGTGTCAAGAAGCTGATAAGACCCCCTCCACTACCTGGTCAAGACTCAGAGAACCTCAGGAGGGGTGGTCACCTGTAGAGATAGAACCACTTAGGAAAGTTGAATCCATCACTTTACTGAGCATTGGGACCCCAAGAAAGAAATGGGGAGCCTCCAGTTGTCATCCTGGTCACAGAGATGGTGGTGCCTGAATATGTTGGTAGGGAGACAGGTACTCTCCCCTCATTGGACTTCCTCCTCTGCCTGTCCTCCAGCCTGCACTGGCCGTTGAGATCGGAAATCTGGAATAGCAGAACCAAGGTTCTTGTGGGGGATGAGCTGTGGCTGCGGGGCTCGATCCATCGCATCGGTACAAAGAGGTAAAGTGCAGTGGGCGGGAGGAGGAGTCACAGGTGACTTCAGGTGTCCGGGTTGGGATGACAGCTGACCGCCAGAGCCTGTCCAGACCTGCTGGCCTAGAGTGGGGCTCCTGTGATGATGCTGTGATGGCATCAAGTGCTCCTCAAGGGGCCAGCTACACACTGAGCAGTCTTCTGAGTGTCCTGTATGCTCTCACCTGCTTGGTGCTCAGGGATCTGAAGGGGCAGCTGTGCTTCGACTCCCTTTTGCAGAGGAGGGAACCGAGGAGCTTAGCCAAGGGCAGGTCACACGCCTTGCCCAGGGTGCAGGTTGGTAGGTGGCAGAGCCAACACTGACCAGGGGTCCACTGTCTCTCCTGTGGTACTCCCGACACAGAACTGCTCTGGATCTCCTGTGGTACTCCCGACACAGAACTGCTCTGGATCTCCTGTGGTACTCCTAACACAGGACCGCTCTGGATCTCCTGTGATACTCCCGACACAGGACCGCTCTGGATCCCTTCAAGCCATGTTTGTGACCTATGTTCAGGTTCAGCCTGAAGACTTGCTGGGAAGCTGAATTCACGGATGATGGCAGGAAGCCTGCTGTTTGGCTAATTAATCCTGAGCTCTTAAAGGTCTGAGGGTAAACAAGCACTCTGCTCCTGGTTGAGCACCTGGTGAAAGAAAAAGGAGAGACGTTGAATCAGAGGGCCTTCGTCTCAGGCGGGGCGTGAGACTCGCCGTGCAGGGTCTGTTCTAACCCCACTCCCGTGGGAAGCTCGTAAGATAAAAACACCCCAGAGGCAGAGAGCTCACAGTAACTGAAGGCTGAGACAATGAGCCTTGCAGCCAGGATGCATGGAGCCCTGCAGGCCTGGCACTCACCTCTCTGTGCCTCAGTTTCCTCCTCTGTGAAATGGGAAAAACAGTAATTTCTACCGCAAAACTTTGTTATGCGGATTAAACGAGTTAATATTTGTAGTGCCCATAGGGGAGAGTCAGGCCCATAGTTAATGCTTTATGTGTGCTAAGTCACTTCAGTCGTGTCTGACTCTTGGTGACCCCTATGGACTGTAGCCCACCATGCTTCTCTGTCCATGAGATTCTCCAGGTAAGAATACTGGAGTGGGTTGCCATGCCCTCCTCCAGGGGATCTACCCGACCCAGGGACTGAAACCATGTCTCTGATGATTCCTGCATTGGCAGGCAGGTTATTTGCCATAAGTGCCACCTGGGAAGCACCTAATGCTCTATGATGTTTGCTAAATAAATAAAAGTCACTGCACCATTCCACCACTAGATTTGAGACAATTCTGGCTTTTTAAAATCCAGTGATTAAATTTGTTTATGTTAGAAGTCTATTGGTCAGACAAGTTAATTATCGAGTTACCCGTGGAGCCTCCAAGATATAAAAGTTGTACAGGTGAGCGGGACACACGAGCATCGTGTTACCCTGTATCAGTCTCTGCACCACTTCACTCCTGCTGGCGCCCTATGTCCTGCCCAGGTCTGTGCTCCTGGAGTGCCCAGGCTGCCTCCAACGTCATGGTTGCCACCACAGATTTCAGCTGTTTTGCGGGCCCTACGCTCGCCTCAGCCCCACCCCTCATGCCCTAACTCTGGAGTGACCTGCACCTTGGAAGCATCCTGGAGGAGGGACCTGGTGTCACCACAGCTGGCTGGAGGGGACCTGGGGCACTTGGTGGAACACAGGGGCCTGTGTTCCCAGGGACGCGCCTGACCAAGACAGATTGGGGAGGGGACGCGCCTGGGGAAACCCCCTCTCCTTCCAGCCACCGCTCTGCCCAGCCGGTCCACGGAGGCCCCAGGTGGTTGTTCTTCTGCAAAGTGGCAGGCCTGGCCCCATCCTGCCCTGTCCTGGTGGGCTTTCCACCTCTCCTGACCTCTCCCTCCTTTCCCTCTCTTTCATCAGCTGAGCCTGGGCTTGCAACTCCCCCAGACCAGGAACCTTTCAGCCTGGCCTTGCTGTGTCCTAAAACCCTCCAGTCAGAATATTATTTTCAATCCTCTCTTCTTGGGGTTAGAAGTTAGGCATGTCAGCCTGCCGCCTCATCAGACTTGCCCCCTTGCTGGAAGAGTACTTATTTTCTCATGATTCATCCCTCAAGGCACAGCTCAGATACTGCCACCTCCACAAAGCCTTGCTCCTGGGTCCTCTTCCTTCTTTGTCCTGCATCCATAGAGCTTGCACTGGGATTACCCGCTCAGGAGGTTGCTCCTAAGACCTGCTTAAAGACAGGGGGTGTCCATGGTACAGCGTCTTTTAGGTGGTGTGTGCTCAGAGAATGCTGAATGGAATGGGACTCAATCTCTGAAGATGACACTTTTGCAAATTTTTCCGTGTAGATTTTTTTTTTCATTTTGACTAAATATGCAGTTAAGATGTGGATTAAAGCCAGTTGCACGAATGATCCTCATTAACTGTCTTAACCCTCAGGTTTCTGAGGAAGAAAAAGCCATATAATAGTTTGTTACTAAGTAACATATCATGTTTCTTTTTTAAAGCTAATATATCTTTTGCTCCTTGGAAAAAAAGCTATGACCAACCTAGACAGCTTATTAAAAAGCAGAGACATTACTTTGCTGACAAAGGTATGTCTAGTAAAAGCTATGGTTTTTCCAGTAGTCATGTATGGATGTGAGAGTTGGACCATAAAGAAGGCTGAGCGCTGAAGAATGGATGCTTTTGAACTGTGGTGCTGGAGAAGACTCTTGAGAGTTCCTTGGACCGCAAGGAGATCCAACCAGTCAATCCTAAAGGACAATCCTGAATATTCATTGGAAGGACTGATGCTGAAGCTGAAACTCCAGTCCTTTGGCCACCTGATGCGAAGAGCTTTTCATTAGAAAAGACCCTGATGCTGGGAAAGATTGAAGGCAGGAGGAGAAGTGGACAATAGAAGGTGAGATGTTTGGTTGGCATCATGGAGTCAATGGACATGAGTTTGAGCAAGCTCTGGGAGATGGTGATGGACAGGGAAGCCTGGTGTGCTGCATTCCATGGGGTTAAAAAGAGTCAGACAGGACTGAGCCACTGAACAGTAACAATCTTTGCTCTTTGATACAATTATGCCACTTTGTTAAAAAAGTCTTGAATGTAATGTTCTTGAAATGAATCTTCTTTATTCAGCATAATAGTGTTGATGAAGAAAAGCCCCAAAGGGAATATCCATGAATATATATTCTGGTTCAGCCTTCTTCCTGACCATTTATATGTATTTAAAATACCTATCTGTAAGTGTGATGACCCACAAATCACCATGATGTGCAAAGATAAATAGCAGTTTATCCTGTAATTTCTTTATATTGAGAAAATTTCCTTCATTCTTATCAGCTACATCTGTTGCTACAACTTTTACTGGAGCATTTACGGCTTATTTCCTGTTGACTAAGTCCTTGGCACTGGTTGAGATGGCTGTGAGCATTTTTGAACAGTACGTCAAATGCTTTTCTCTGGAGCAACGGACAAAGTTCTCCCTTCCTCTCGTTTGTCCACAAGACGTGTCACCTGTCTGCCCCTGAAACAAGCAGAGGGGAAGCAAGTGATTGCTCTTTGTGGAAAAGATAGGAGAGGAAATATTTCAAGCTTTTTAAAAAAACTGGAGTTCAACCGTTTGCAATTTTGTGCTAGTTTTAGGAGTACAGCAAACTGTTTCAGATCTCTCTCTCTCTCTCTCTGTATATATACATATATATATGTGTGTGTGTGTGTATATATTCTCAAGCTTTCTGATTCTCCAGCTTTTTATCTTTGTTTTAAAAATACATTCATTTTTTTTCAGCTGATACTAAATGCAATCACATGACATGCCTGTTTTTCAATTCTTTTCTATCCTTTGTGAAATAGCGTATTATAACTAAATTGGCTACTTACTACACATACTGTTCTGAATTTGCTTTAATATATATCTCACAATATATCTAGGAGCTTCTTCTACCTAAGTTCTGTGTAAGTATGGAGCTGCCACATTCTCCTTTATATCTACCTGTTAGCAGGAATGTACCAACATTTATTTAATAGTTGCACACTGAAGAGCATTTGGTTTTTGAACCATTTGTTCATACAAACAAGAGTTGCCATAAAAATCCATGTGGATATACCATCTCACGTGAGTGTGAGCATTTCTGTAGGGTATATTCTAAAAGCAGTCTGCTGAGTCAAAGTTGATGTGTACCTCAAGCCTTGCCAAATCATCCTTGGAAAAGATTACACAGGTTTGTTCTTCACCAACCGAGTTCAACAGTGCCTGTTTCCCTGTGAGCTCACCAGCAGAGTGTACTACCAAACGGTTAGGTTTTTGTGAATCAAGCATGTACAAGTTGTATGTCTGTCAAGTTTTAATTTGTGGCCCTCTTTTTTTTGTATTAAATTTTCTTTATTTTTCAAAATTAAAATTAGTTGATTTATGGTAGTATATGACTTCAGGTGTACACATAGTGATGCAATATTTTTATAGATTAAATTCCACTTAAAGTTATTATAAAATGTTGGTTATACTCCCTGTGCTGTATATTATATGCTTGTATCTTATTTTAAAAAATTTATTAATTTTTTAATTGAAGGATAATTGCTTTACAGAATTGTGCTGTTTTCTGTCAAACCACAGCATGAATCAGCCATAGGTGTACATACATCCCTCCCTCTTGAACCTCCCTCCCATGTGTGGGCCTCCTGAAGTGAGGTTTGTTCATCTGTTTGTTCATTCTGCTAATGTTAATTGAGTGCTTACTGTGTGCAGATGCCTTGCTGTTCACTAGTTATGCAGCCTGGAACAGAATGAACCCCAAATGACACCTGATTCTCAGGGAGTGGGCATTTTAGTCAGCAGACAGGTAGAGGAAAATGGCAGGTGGTAATAAGTTCTATGAAGTCAAAGAAACTAAGGAAGGAGCTAAAGAGTGTGGGGTGCAGGGTTGTGGTGTCAAATGGGGATAGTGGGGGGCATTAGAGCAAAGCCCTGATGGGGGTGAGGAAGACAGCCATGTGGGCTTCCAGGGGGGAGTTCCAGGGAGATGGCACACAGGCGTAAAAGTCTGGAGCCATGCTTGGCACCCACGCTGCTTATCAATTGCTGCATAACCAACCCAAACCAAGCAGAGTATTACTCGGTTATGCTGGGCATTCTGTGGGTCACGAACTTGGATGGCCACAGTGGGGATGCCCCCCTAGCTCCTTGGTGCTGGGGCCTCAGCGGGGAGGAGAGCTGGGTCTAACCTGAGGTCAGAAGCTGAGATCACATAGAGGCCTCTTAGTTCACATGTTGGCCTTGGGCTGGGGTGGTTTGAAGGTCGGGGTCAGTTGGGACTGTCACACAGAGTCTCCATTTCTTTCCTCCTGGACAGCAGGGCTTCTTCTGGCTTAGTGAGCAGTTTCTGAATGAGGGCATTCTGAGAACGAATGTCCCAAAAGAGCATGAAGTGGAAGCTGAAGGGCTTTTTATGACCTAAACTCAGAATTCACAGTCTGTTGATCAAAACAGACAAACTCCCAGGGGAGGGGCATGAACGCAACCTCTTCAGGGTAGAAATGAAGTCACATTACTGGGCAATGCGTTAGTAATGGTTCTTCAGAGAAACAGAAGCAACAGGATCTATCTGTTTATCATCATCTATCTCCCTATCTGTCTGTCTATCTATCTATCTGGATCTATCTACCTACCTATATCTTTTATCTATCTCTCTATCAGATCAGATCAGATCAGATCAGTCGCTCAGTCGTGTCCGACTCTTTGCGACCCCATGAATCACAGCACGCCAGGCCTCCCTGTCCATCACCAACTCCCGGAGTTCACTCAGACTCACGTCCATTGAGTCAGTGATGCCATCCAGCCATCTCATCCTCTGTCGTCCCCTTCTCCTCTTGCCCCCAATCCCTCCCAGCATCAGAGTCTTTCCCAATAAGTCAACTCTTTGCATGAGGTGGCCAAAGTACTGGAGTTTCAGCTTTAGCATCATTCCTTCCAAAGAAATCCCAGGGCTGATCTCCTTCAGAATGGACTGGTTGGATCTCCTTGCAGTCCAAGGGACTCTCAAGAGTCTTCTTCAACACTACAGTTCAAAAGCATCAATTCTTTGGCACTCAGCTTTCTTCATAGTCC
>NW_011494949.1:5397845-5447711 GCF_000754665.1 Bison bison bison
TAAGCCAACTTTTTCAGTCTCCACTTTCACTTTCATCAAGAGGCTTTTGAGTTCCTCTTCACTTTCTGCCATAAGGGTGGTGTCATCTGCATATCTGAGGTTATTGATATTTCTCCCAGCAATCTTGATTCCAGTTTGTGTTTCTTCCAGTCCAGCATTTCTCATGACGTACTCTGCATATAAGTTAAATAAACAGGGTGACAATATACAGCCTTGATGAACTCCTTTTCCTATTTGGAACCAGTCTGTTGTTCCATGTCCAGTTCTAACTGTTGCTTCCTGACCTGCATACACATTTCTCAAGAGGCAGATCAGGTGGTCTGGTATTCCCACCTCTTTCAGAATTTTCCACAGTTTATTGTGATCCACACAGTCAAAGGCTTTGGCATAGTCAATAAAGCAGAAATAGATGCCTTTATAGATATATAGAGTAAGAGGAGGGGAAAGAGATATGTTTTTTTTTAAAGAATTGGCTCATACAATTGTGGGGGCTAAGTCCAAAATCTTGCAGGGTAGGCTGGTAGCCCGAAGACCCAGGAAAGAGTTGGTGTTCCAGCTCAAGTCTGAAAGCGTCAATTCTCTGTTCCTCTGGGGATCCCAATCTTTATTTTAAGGTATTCAACTGATTGGATGAGCCCCTCTGCCCCCCCTCCCCCAACCCTCCCCACTCTGCCAGGGCTTCCTTGGTGACTCAGATGATTAAGAGTCTGCCTGCAATGCAGGAGATGTGAATTCAATCCTTGGGTTGGAAAGATCTCCCAGAGAAGAAAATGGCAACCTACTCCAGTGTTCTTGCCTGGGGAATCATATGGACAGAGGAGCCTGGTGGGCTATAACCATGGGGTCACAAAGACTTGGACACAACTGAGCAGCTTTCACTTTCACCCCCCACTATGGAAGGTAACCTGCTTTAGATTAAGTCCACTGACTTGAAGGTTAATGTCATCTAAAAAATACATTCACAACATCTAATCTGGTGTTTGAGCAAATATCTATGTACCATCTTTATTTTAAGGTACTCAACCGATTGGAGGAGGCCCCGCACCCTCACCATGGGCATTCCCTGGTGGTCAGACAGTAAAAGCGTCTGCCTACAATGCGGGAAACCTGGGTTCGATCCCTGGGTCCCGAAGATGCCGTGGAGAAGGAAATGGCAACCCACTCCAGTACTCTTGCCTGGAGAATCCCATGGACGGAGGAGCCTGGTGGGCTATAGTCCATGGGGTTGCAAAGAGTTGCACACGACTGAGCAACTTCACTTCACTTCTGTGTACCATGGCTTGGCCGAGTTGACAGACAAAATTAATCATCACAGGCAACACTGATGCTGCCATCTTTGGGGAGCTCTTCCACATCAAGCTTGGAGAAGAAGGAGGCCAATGCTGCCGGAGTGGGAGGAGACTGGGCCAGTGTGGTAGGAAAGGAGGGTAGAGAGGTTGCAGGGGACCAGACGCATGGGCTCTGGGGCCATGGACTGCAGGCTTTGATCTGAGATGGGAAACCGATGTAGGGTTACATTTCAAAGGGGTTACTCTGCCTGCCCTGTGGAGACTGGCATAGAGAACAAGTATGAAAGCAGAGGGCTCAGTGAGGAATCACAAGACTCTAAGCAAAGGTGATGGTGGTGAGGAGTGGGTAAGATTCTGGATCTTCTCAGAAGGCAGAGCCGATAGGATGCACTGTTGTTGTTGTTCAGTCGATGAGTCGTGTCCAGCTCTTTACGACCCCGTGGATTGCAGCAGACCAGGCTTCCCTGTCTTTCAAGAGTTTGCTTGGATAATTAACCCTAACCCTACTTGAGGTCAGAGTTTGCACAAGCTCATGTCCATTGAGTCGATGATGCCATCTCATTCTCTGTTGCTCCTTCTGACAGATTGTTTATTGTCTGAACCACCAGGGAAGCCCTAATAGGAAGCATTAACATATTAGATATGGGGCATGGGAGAGAAAGATTCGGGGTGACTCCACGTTTTGGAAAGTACAGGTTGGAGAATTTTTTCATGCTTTAGAGCCATTTACATTTCGTATTCCTTAAACTCTCTTACTACATACTGTGCCCATTTTTTCCTATTGCACTGTTGGCCTCTTTCTTAAGGATTTATTGGAACTTATTATGTGTTAAGAAAATAAACTCTTATGTATGAAGTTAGTTGCAAATATTTCTTTTAGCCCTCCATTTGTTTTATAACTTTGGTGTTGTTTTTTTTTTTTTTACTGCTTGAAATTATTATTTTTTGCTTTTAGTAGTATGTTAATCTGTTATTTATGTCTCCTGGGTTGAAGACCTCTTATTTTTATATGAGATTCAACAAGATATGAGGTCATTTGCTTTGCATAAAAAACATTTTCCTTTTCCAGTGGAACTAGAAAAACATTGTGTAAGCCAGGGTTTAGGAGTAATAAAGATTTGTAATTTATAAGTTTAGAAACACAGTTTAAATCACTATCTTTACCATTTCATCTGAAGCACCATAAGCAGAACTGCTAAGTCACTTCAGTCGTGTCCGACTCTGTGCAACCCCATAGACGGCAGCCCACCAGGCTCCCCCATCCCTGGGACTCTCCAGGCAAGAACACTGGAGTGGGTTGCCATTTCCTTCTCCAATGCATGAAAGTGAAAAGTGAAAGTGAAGTCGCTCAGTCATGTCCGACCCTTAGCATGGACTGCAGCCTACCAGGCTCCTCCGTCCATGGGATTTTCCAGGCAAGAGCACTGGAGTGGGGTGCCATTGCCTTCTCCATAAGCAGAACTACTCTGTGTTAAAGTAGCCTGAATTGAATTCTGATTCCTAGCTTCACTTTTTACTACCACTTTTGACAGTGAATTTGGCAAATAATTGAAGTAGGCTGAAGAGAGGCTGAATGATAGAGAAAATACTGTAGAAAAGTTTGGTTAGTTCTTGAATAATTAGGTTGAAATAGCTTTAATCCATTTATATTGTGATTCTTAACATTCTAATCTTTTGCTTCCATAATAATTTGATTAAACTGTAGTGGATTATACTTGACTTAAAACAGCCAATGGTGAGTATCGATGAATTCAGCTTTATAGGCAAATAAAGCATCAGTTTGGGAAAGTGTACTTTTCAAGAACACATATTGAACACTCTTTCACCTTAGCAGAACCAAGCATTATTTCCATATTAATTGCTGATTTCTCTCTGGTTTTGAATTGCAGAAAAATGTGTCTGCACTTTTTATGTTTGATAAGAATTAAGGTCAACTTTTATTCTCTGTATGTTAAATTCAGGATACTTATGAATAAAATTTAAGGCACATGTTAGGGAATCTTAGAGGCTGGGAAATGGCTCCTGCATCTTATTAATGGTGTTCAGATTCAATAACATAACTTAGTGTGTGATGAATAATAAATATATCCTTGTCTGTACCACATTCTTCATAATAGCAGTACTTATCACTAGATTCACATCCTATCTTAGTAATTTTGCAGAGTGAGTGGATTGTTTCTGCTTCTTCAGCCTGAGGGATAGCCGTGCAGCTGCTCACAATTCAGTCTTCTTTCTACCCGGATGACCATGCGTGGGAAGACTGGCTTCCCAAGAGGATGACTTCCATCTTGCTCTCTCTGGCTCTTCTTGTCTCTTGCTTTGAGGAAAACATCTGCCATGTTGGAAGAGCCTGGGTGGCAGGAACCTGAGTGTAGCCTGCGATCCACAGCCCAGGAGGAAATGAATCCTTCCAGCAATCACGTGAGTGGGGGAAATCCTTCCCCAGCTGAGCCTTGAGAGGTCCACAGCCTGTGAGAGACCTTGATGGAGGAGACTCAGCTTGCCTGCAGCTGGATTCCTAACTCATGAAAACTGAAAGACAATACATGTTTGTGATGTTAAGTTGCTAAGTTTGGGGGAAATTTGTTACGCAGTGATAGCTAACTGATATACCTCCACCACCCAATATACTGCTCATGACTCCTTCTGCTGAGTGACTCTGTGTACTCTCTGGAGCACAGGCTGGCCCTGGCCCTCTTTGGGGAGCCTCCTGTCTGACTCTTGCTTAGGTATATCTCTCTGTGCTCTCCTGGTGTCTGGCTGAGAGCTTTGGTGCCCTCATGACAGAGGTGTTGCCATTTACTTGTCTGTTCCCAGGGCCAAGGGCTCGAAGAATGGAGTCTCGTCCCTACTGTTATTTATTCTTCCTCCTTCCAAACTGATGAGGATGATGTGTCACCAAGGTTTTTAGGAGACAGGAGAACATGGAAAAGTTGTGAAGACTGTGACGCAAGGACCTCAGGGAAGTAATGGGAAAGATCCTGCAGAAATACCAATAGTTGGTTATAAGAAGGGCTTCCCGGATGTCTCAGTGACAAAGAACCCACCTGCCAATGCAGGAGATGCAGGTTCCATCCCTGGTATGGGAAGATCCCCTGGAGAAAGAAATGGCAACCCACTCCAGTATTCTTACCTGGAGAATCCCTGAAACCTGGTGGGCTATATAGTCTGTGAGGTCAGACATGACTTAGTGACTGAACAACAACAGCAAAAGTTGTAAGGAGGTGTCTAAATCTCTGTGTTTGTCCCCCAAACCCCCAACAGTGCAAGCTCTGTGTCCATCATCCCACACGCCACCTTCAAGTCACAATGTCCTCCCTGGGTCTGTGATGTGTGATCCTGGCCCACAGCTGCTGCTGATTTATTAGGGCCAGACAGCAGTGCCAGTGAGATTCTCCCAAGAGGGAATTTGCAATTTTGGATTGAGAAGCTCAGGGAATTGGAAGCCCTGGGGCTGAGTCAGGGAGTTATATTGATGCAGGGCACGTCTCCTTCTGTATTCTGTCTGGAATATGGAGCGGCTCTAATGAAGTCTACGGAGAGCAGTTTCTCAGGACTTGGGTACAAGAATATGCCAGAGACATTCTTGATGGACAAGGCCAGCCAAGAATATGCATAGGATCTAAACTTTGTGGGAAACTCTGCTCTTGAGCACAGCGATGCTAGAATGCAGTTAATCTATTTGACACTTTGATTCATCTACAGCCTGGTTCCTGCCCTTGGAGATCTTCTCAACCTCTTGGATATTGTCTGGCTGTTTCTCTAGGGTGCACGTAGGTGAACACCCACATGTGTATGTGTAAACATGTCTGTTGCACAGGTGAGTCAGAATGTGTGTTCATGCGTGGGTCTATATATGTGTGAGTGGTGTGCGCATGTATGAGTGTGTGTCTGCTATCCTGTGTGTGTCTGCTATCTGCTCCACTGGAACTGGGAAGGACTAAGTTCATCACCCTTTCAAAGCCTGAGGCGTTTATACAGGCTCTAGCACAAGGGGCTTGATTTTGTCAAATTAAGGCTTTGTCAAATTAAGGCTTAATTTTGTCCCATGGAAAAAGGAAAAAGTAGAACCAAGCTGACAGAGGATGAGATGGTTGGATGGCATCACCAGCTCGATGGACATGAATTTGAGCAAACTCTGGGAGATGGTTAAGGACAGGGAAGCCTGGGTGCTGCAGTCCATGGGGTTGCAAAGAGTCAGACAGGGACTGAGTGACTGAACAACAAAGAACCAAGCTGCAGATGCGTTAGTGGCGTGGGCATCTGGCTGGGCCCAAGACAGCAGCAGACTGCCTGGCTGGCCTTGGCCCCTGCTGCCTGGAGCACTGACCTTAACGGCAGGGCTGAGAAGCCGCCCGGGGCCGCTCCGATGGAGGCGCTGCTGTTCTCAGGCTGGAGGCCGTGCCGTGCTCTCGCCTGCGGGGGGCTGACCCACTTCTGCGGAGGGATCACCAGGTGGGCCTCCACTGGCTGTTTCCTCTCCTGCAGCTTCTTATTCTTGCCCGGCACACAGGATGGCTGGGCCGCTTCTGATCCCCGTGATCATCGGTTAGCCTGTGTGTGTGGTGTGTGCACGCATGCAAATGTACTACTGTTCTTTTGTTTTTGTATTGGAGCCTTACCAGGTACCCATGTGTAGTCTGTGGGGTCTGGGGGGCAGGGCAGGGCGGCTGTCTATTCCACCACAGGGTCATGACCACTGCCCGTCCCCTGCCCCACCTGCCTCCCATCCTGGTGATGATGCCACAGTCTGCCAGGCACCTGGGAGGGGACTCTCCCCTTGGGCAGGCTGTTGGGGGCGTGGAGCCTGGAACCGCCCTGTAGACTCCTCTCTCGTGTGTGTGCAGAAGAGGCGTGGAGAGCTGTCTGGGACCAGAGGGGTCACCCCCCGACCCCCACCTCCCATCCCCCCACGGCCATTCCCCACCCCCCCGGAACTAGGTTGTGGGGAAGGTGGGGGTGGGTCTGGTGGCTTTGGAGAAGGTCACCAGCATCTCCTTGGCTGATGAGACGGATCGGATGATCAGACTGGATGAGACGTGGTCTAGTGTGGCTGTCAGATTGATCAGTCCAGTGTCGCCACAGCTTTACCGCAATAGCCTATCTGAAAGACCACCCGACGATATTCAGCAGGAGAAGGCGAGCCCACTGCGCTTCCATGGAATTCTACTCGGAAACTGGCAGGCACGGACCGCAGCTCATCCAGTTTCAGTTCCTGCCTGTGAGCTTATTTTGAGTCTTATTTACATCATAATTTGAAAAAAAAATTCGTTACCAGTTTTGAGGAAAAGGTAAAGGAAGTTAGAAAGCTCCCTTTTGGTCTTTCCAAGTCAGCCGTTGGGATTCCCTGGTGGCTCAGCTGGTAAAGAATCCAGCTGCAATGCAGGAGACCTGGCTTCAGTCCCTGGGTTGGGAAGATCCTCTGGAGAAGGGAAAGGCTACCCACTCCAGTATTCTGGCCTGGAGAGTCCCATGGACTGTATAGTCCACGGGGTCGCAAAGAGTCGGACACGACTGAGCGACTTTCATTTTCACTTTCAAGTCACCTGTTGGTCATGGCGTTTTGGGCAAATGTAGGTGAAGTCGCACAGGTTCTGCTTCTTTGTCCGTGTTGACCTGATGCCTTGGTGCCTAATATAGAGTACTTGTAGTGTGTTCCTTGGATGGACCACAAAATGTCATTTTTAAAAACACCGAGTTTGTCTACCTCAACTGGGACTCTAGACAGGATTGTATGGAATAGTCTGATCTGATGGTTACAATACTGGATTAATGGCTTCCCAGGTGGTGCTAGAGTTAAAGAACCTGTCTCTGTCTGCCAATGCAGGAGACTGAAGAGACATGGGTTCGATCCCTGGGTTTGGAAGATCCCTGTAGAAGGGAACAGCTACCCACTCCAGTATTCTTGCTTGGAGAATCCCATGGACAGAGGAGTCTGGTGGGCTATAGTCCATGGGGTCACAGAGAGTTGGATACTACTGAGGCGACTGAGCATGCGTGCTGGATTAGGGTATGATTTATACGACTAGAATTTTTTTTGTTGTGAACCATTTTGAAAGTCTTTCTTGAATTTGTTACAATATTGCTTCTGTTTTTTTATATTTTGAGTTTGTAGTTGCAAGGAATGTGGGGATCTTGGCTGCCTGACCAGTTGTCCGCCCAGCACCAGCTGCATGGGAGCTGAAGTCTTAACCCCGGGGCCACAGGGCAGGTCCCACGTGTGACTGGACTCACCCGGAGAGGCGGAACTGAAACTCCTGGGCCAAAAGGAGACCCTTACGCAGTGGCTCCAACCCCTCAAGTGCCCCTTTGGTGGGTCCTCAGAGGACCAGGAGGGGGCGGTGTCTGGGCGGGGATGTTGAGGAGATCAGCCCCGAGGCAGAGCGGAGCTTGGGGCCTGGAGAACTCAGCCTGGGCTTCCTCGCAGAAGCCAGTGCACGCAAAGGACAGTCACAGGGACACGCCAGCCCGTGCGGTGTGCGCTCTGCTCTAAGAAGGCTTCTTGTGCTGAAAAGTGTGAGCCATCTGGGCCCTGTCTCTCCTGTCACACACCCAGACCCTCTCTGCAGCTCCCTGGATCCATCTGGGTGCAAAAGAGGTTCCCCTGCCCCCACCCGTGTCTCCCTCCCACCAACCCCACCTCCCTCCCTGCCCTGCTTTCTTCCTATTGGAATCACGCTGCTCTGATTTTTAGAACTTTCCTAAACTCTTCTATTTATTTTTGAAGATTTTGTTTTTTTGATGTGGATCATTTTTAAAGTCTGTATTGAATCTGTTGCAACACTGCTTCCATTTTATGTTTTGCTTTTTGACCACGAGGCACGCGGGATGGAACCTGCAGCCCCTGTTAGAGGAAGTGTTAACCACTGGACGGCCAGCGAAGGCCCCCCATACCCCTCTTCAATTAAACTTTCTAACGCCCCGATAATCACACCACTTTACAAGCTTCTCCTCAGGCGTTCTGCCCACTCACCCTTTCTTGGAAACACGGAAGCCCAGCTGCTTTTTCCCTCCTTATCTGTCTTTTTGTCCAAGCCTGTGTTTCCTCCTGCTGCCCTGCTGCAGGTCCCTCCCTGATTCCCCCAGAGCCTCTCTCTGCAGCTGAGAGTCACCCATCATCTCTTAGGGAGACCGCCATCTCTGTTGACCCAGGGGCTGTTTAATTTCCCTTGGTTCAATCGTTCAGTTTTTTTTTTTAAAGTTAAAAGGGACGTTCTGACTCTTGGGCTGTTGGAGGGCTGGACGGTCATGGCCAGGAAGCCTTTGGTTCTTGAGCCTCTGATTCCTGGAGCTGGACTCATGAGTGTGATGATAGCACCTCTCAGTCAGGGGAGTAAGGAGGTACTGGGGTCTCCATCACAGATGAGGTGGCTGCCAGTGACATTTGTCACCAAAACTGCTTGCCTCTTTCACCGGGGGCCTGGAGACAGCCAGGAGGTGGTGAGGGGCAGAGAAACGGGTCAGACTTTCTGTTGATAAGGAAAACCTCACAGCTTTTGACAGGAGTTATTATGGGATGCTTACTAACAAGGTACAAATGAAACTTACTTTTTGTTTTTTTAAAATAAAATGTTAGCTTTAGATTTAAAATATAATTTAAACATTTAAAAATTTAATATGTGCATTTTACTTTTGCTTGTTTTATTTATTTATTGCGGTATAGTTGATGTCATGGTCCGTGTGTGGGTTGGAAAAGAATTTCCAGACATGAGGCAAGATGAGAGGAGAATAAAGTTTATTAGCATGGGAGATGCTGTTAGAACAGCAGCCTGGCTAAAAGGAGAGCTGACCCGTTTCTCAGGCTAGTAGCTGATTTTTGTAGCCTGGAGACAGAGGAAGTTCCTACTGGAATGGTGGCGGTAGTTGGTTGGTTAAGATGCTGTAGGGGTGGGTACTAGGGGTGTTGAAGGAAGGGGGACCCCTTCTAGGCCCCAAGAGTGGGCTCCAGTCAAACACTCGGGAAAGAATTGTCCGAGGAGATACATGAGCTGACGAAGCAAGAGACTCTTTTGGGAAGGGGCTCCAGGGGTGAGTAGCAGGCTAAAGGAACCTAGCAGGCCAGCTCCGCCACGGGGCTCGCAGTTTCGGGTTTTAAGGTGATGGGGTTAGTTTCCGGGTTGTCTCTGGCCAATCACTTTGACAGAATCCTTCCTGGTGGCACACGCATTGCTCAGCCGAGATGGATTTCAACAAGAAGGCTTCTGGGAGGGGATCAGGCACGTGGTGTCTCCTTTTGACCTTTCCTGAACTCTTCTGGTTGGTAATGGTTTATTAGTTCTGTGCTCTTTGCCAGGACTTCCTGTTGTAAAATAACTCACACAAATGGTTACTGTGGTGCCTGGCCAGGGTGGGCAGTTTCGGGTAGTGTGTTTCTCCGAACAGGGTGGGTATCTTACCTAATATGGGGATCAGGGGACTGGCCAGTTTACATCTGGAGGCTCATGGTAACAGTTGCTATGGGGCTTGGACAGTTCCAGATTTTCTGTCCTGTGACCTTGGCTCCACACCTGTGACTTTGGAATAGGGCTCCACAGTGGATGTATAATATTATATAAGTTACAGGTGTGTAATACAGCGCTTCACAATTTTTAAAGGTTACACTTAATTTATAGTTATAAAATATTTGCTGTATTTCCTACATTGTACAATATATCCTTGCAGCTTATTTTATACATAATATTTTGTATTTAATCCCCTACTGCTGTATTGCCCCTTTCCCCTTCCCTCTCCATAGTGGTAACTCTAAATCTGTTCTCTATACCCGTGAGTCTGAGCTTTTGTTGTTATATTTGCTAGTTTGCTGTATTTTTTCAGTTCAGTTATCAGTCGTTCAGTCATGTCTGACTCTTTGTGACCCCATGGACTGCAGCACATCGGGCTTCTCTGTCCTTCACCATCTCCTGGAGCTTGCTCAAACTCATGTCCACTGAATTGGTGATGTGATCCAACCATCTTGTCCTCTGTTGTCCCCTTCTCCTCCTGCCTTCAATCTTTCTCAGCATCAGTCTTTTCCAAGCAGTCAGTTCTTCTCATCAGGTGGCCAAAATATTGTCCAAAGTAAGGTAATAGTCAAAATTCTCCAACCAAGCCTCAACAGTATGTGAATTGAGAATTTCCAGATGTTCAAGCTGGATTTAGAAAAGGCAGAGGAACCAGAGATCAAACTGCCAACATCAGTGGGATAATAGAAATAGCAAGGGAATTCCAGGAAAGCATCTACTTCTCCTTCACTGACTATGCCAAAGACTTTGATTGTGTGGATCACAACAAACTGTGGAAAAGTCTTAAAGAGATGGGAATACCAGACCACGTTCCATGCCTCTTGAAAAACCTGTATGCAGGTCAGGAAGCAACAGTTAGAACCAGACATGGAGCAATTGACTGATTCAAAATTGTGAAAGGAGTATGTAAAGGCTGTATATGGTCACCCCACTTATTTAACTTATATGCAGAGTACATTACGTGAAATACTGGGCTGGATGAAGCACAAACTGGAATCAAGGTTGAGGGGAGAAATATCAATAACCTCAGATATGCAGATGCATCACCCTTATGGCAGAAAGTGAAGAGGAGCTAAAGAGTTTCTTGATGAAGATGAAGGAGGAGAGTGAGAAAGCTGGCTTAAAAGTCAACATTGAAAAAGAAAAGATCATGGTATGTGGTCCCATCACTTCATGGCAAATAGATGGGGAAACAATGGAAACAGTGACAGACTTTATTTCCTTGGGCTCCAAAATCCCTGTTGGATGGTGATTGTAGCCATGAAAGTAAAAGTCGATTGCTCCTTGAAAGCAAAGCTATGACAAACCTAGACAGCATATTAAACAGCAGGGACATTACTTTGCTGACAAAGGTCCATCTCGTCAAAGCTATGGTTTTTCCAGCAGTCATGTATGGATGTGAGAGTTGGACCATAAAGAAGGCTGAGTGCCAAAGAATTGATAATTAGAACTGTGTATTTGGAGAAGACTCTCGAGAGTCCCTTGGACTGCAAGGACATCAAACCACTAAAGGAAATCAATCCTGAATCTTCGGAAGGACTGATGCTGAAGTTGCAGCACCAATGCTTTGTTGTATCTCTTAGATTCCACATATGGGGATATCATACAGTATGTCTCCATCTCTGTTGATGGACACAGGTTGTTTGCGTATCTTGGCAACTGTAAATAGCGCTGCTATGAACTAGCATTAGGGTGCACATATCTTTTCAAATTAATGTTTTTGTTTTTGGATATATATCCAGGAGTGGAATTGCTGAAATTTACTTTCTAAATGTACAAAGTGCACAGAGGTTTTCAGAACAAGGAGCAGAAAGGTGCCTACAGTGCACTCCTGGGCTTCCCTCTGCTTCCCTTTTCCTGAGGGGTGAGTCCATGCGGGTGGTGGGGGCACTTTTCGCCCTGGAGCCCAGCCCCCAGCCATCGTCACGGGGAGTCCTGCCTTTGAATGGTGCCCCGGGGTCCATGCTGTTGTCTGTTATCCTGTCTCTGCCCTGTTCTCAGCTGCTAAGCACTCAAGGTCGAAGACTTCCCTTCTAAGCTACTTAGGAGGTTCAATTAGCCTAGATTCTGTTACATTTCCCAGTCATCTTCAATTGTTCTGTCAGGCAGCTGCCTCACTTTAGTTGAAACCTATTAAGCTCTCAGTGTGACGTTGGAACTTTCCATGCCATCATTATTTAATCCCCAGAACCTTCATGTATCCCCAGCAGTTTTTTTTTTTTTTAAGGTAAGCAGGAGGCTGAGGTTGGCTGATGGGAGGCGGAAGTGGATGTGGTGACACGGGTTCCTCAGCAGATCGGGGCTGGGTCTCACTGTCCTCTCGGCCAGCCTGCCTCCCTCATTTAATGACCATCCCCGCCAGCCCCCCTCCCCACTCCTCTGATGGAGATTTAGTTCCCTGTACATGCAACTGCCATCTGCTTCAATTTGTCCTAAACTGTGCTGTTGGAGAAGACTCTTGAGAGTCCCTTGGACTGCAAGGAGATCCAACCAGTCCACCCTAAAGGAAATCAGTCCTGAATATTCATTGGAAGGACTGATGTTGAAGCTGAAACTCCAATCCTTTGGCCACCTGATGCAAAGAACTGACTCATTAGAAAAGACCCTGATGCTGGGCAAGATTGAAGGCGGGAGGAGAAGGGGACGACAAAGGATGAGATGGCTGGATGGCATCACTGACTCAATGGACATGAGTTCAAGTAAACTCTGGGAGTTGGTGATGGACAGGGAGGCCTGGCGTGCTGCAGTCCATGGGGTCGCACTACTGAGCGATTGAACCAAACTGAACTGAATTATCTCCTGGTTCCCATTATCACAGAAGGAAAAAAAAAAGGTCTGAATTTTAAAACTTGTCTGGAGGAAGCTGGTCTATTTTGCAATAGAGTGAAATTCTGGTGAAATATTTACATTATAAAATAGTACCGATGTGAGTTAGGAAAATTCAGTTTCTTCACAGGAAATTTAGCTACCTGGATGGATATTTGCTTTGCTATTGCTGTCATGTTTGCTAAGTCATGTCCAGCTCTTTGCAACTCCATGGACTGCAGTGCACCAGACCTCCCTGTTCTCCACTATCTCCTGGAGTTTGTGTAAATTCAGGTCAATTGAGTCAGTGATGCTATCTAAACATCTCATCCTGTCACCCTCTTCTCCTGCCCTCAGTCTTTCCCAGCATCTGAGTGTTTTCCAGTGATTTGGCCCTTCCTATCAAGTGGCCAAAGGATTGAACCTTCAATTTCAGCATCAGTTCTTCCAATGAATATTCAGGACTGATTTCCTTTAGGATGGACTGGTTGGATCTCCTTGCAGTCCAAGGGATTCTCAAGAGTCTTCTCCAACACCACAGTTCAAAAGCATCAATTCTTTGGTGCTCAGCCTTCTTTATAGTCCAACGCTTAGGTCCATACATGACTACTGGAAAAACCATAGCTTTGACCATACGGAATTTTGTTGGCAAAGTGATGTCTCTTCTTTTTTAATATGCTGTCTTGGTTTGCTTTCCTTCCAAGGATCAAACATTTTCAATTTCTTAGCTGCAGTCCCCATTCATAATGATTTTGGAACCCCCCAAAATAAAGTCTGTCACTGTTTCCCCGTCTGTTTGCCATGAAGTGATGGGACCAGATGCCATGATCTTAGTTTTTCGAATGTTGAGTTTTAAGCCAGCTTTTTCACTCTCCTCTTTCACTTTCATCAAGAAGCTCTTTAGTCCTTCTTTACTTTCTGCCATAAGGGTGGTGTCATCTGTATATCTGTATTTCTCCAGGCAAGCTTGATTCCAGCTTGTGGTTCATCCAGCCTGGCATTTCGCAGATGTCCTCGGCACATAAGTTAAGTAAGAGGGTGACAATATACTGACTTGATGTACTCCTTTCCCAATTTGGAACCAGTCCATTGTTCTGTGTCCAGTTCTAACTATTGCTTCTTGATCTGCATACAGATTTCTCAGGAGGCAGGTCAGGTGAGTCTGGTATTCCCAGCTCTTGAAGAATTTTCCAGTTTGTTGTGGTCCACACAGTCAAAAGCTTTAGTATAGTTGATGAAGGAGAAGCAAGATGTTTTTCTGAAATTCCCTTGCTTTTTCTATGATCCAGTGAATGTTGGCAATTTGATCTCTGGTTCCTCTGCCTATTCTAAATCTAGGAGAATTGGGTGGGGGAGCTGCCCATTTCCAGGTGGTGGAAATGGCCACATTGCTGAACAAGGCAGGCAGTAATCTCTTTGCAGTGATCTGCCTGGTTCTGCTACCGAGGGTGAAACGTGCGGCGTGTTCTTTGAGAGTCTGCTTTCAGGTCCGTCTCCGTGTCTGCTGCAGGGAGAGGCGTTTTCCCCAGACGTCACCGTGTGGTTTCTGACGCAGTTGCCAGTTTTGGTCTCTGGTTTCCTCGCATCGTCCACATCACACAGTTCGGGAGGCAGGACAGTGCTTTGCGATGCTTTCCTGTCTGTGCCTTCCTGCTCATTCGTGTCCGACTCTCTGTGACCCTGTGGACTGTAGCCCACCAGGCTCCTCTGTCCATGGGATTTCCCAGGCAAGAACACTGGAGTGGGTGGCCATTTCCTTCTCCAGGGCATCTTCCCGGACCAGGGATCGAACACGGGTCTACGGCGTTGCCTGGTAGATTCTTTACCCCTGAGCCACCTGGGAAGCCCTATTGGTTTCCTACAGCTCTAACAAATGACTAGACACCTCATGTCTTAACACACATTTTTTAAATCTATAGTTCTGTAGGTCAGAGGTCTGATACTGCTGTCACTGGGCTAGGACCCAGGTGTTGGCAGGACTTCATTTGTTTCTGTAAAATCCTTGCCTTTTCTAGCCTCTAGAGCCTGCTCACATACCTAGGGCCATGACCCTTTATCCGCAAAGCGAGCAAGTTGGCACTGAGTCTTTCTTGTCTTGCCATCTCTGTGGTTCTCTCTTCCGATCTCCTCCTCTTACTTTGACCCTTGTGATTACATTGGACCTGCCTGCATAACTCCGTGTAGTGGTCTCCATGTCAGAGTCAACTGATTAGCAGCTCTGATTAACTGATTAATTACCTCTGCAGCCTAATTCACTTTGTTGTGTAACCTAACACAGTCACGTGTTCTGGGATCAAGGTGTGCGTGTCTTGGCGGCGCCATTATGCTTTTGACATGTGCTGTGCTTCCTGCAGTTGTGTGACACGGCAGCCCTGCTGAAGCTGGGAGGCCGATTGTGGGTCCCATGATATCCTGTAGAGGATTTCCCAGTTTGATTTTTGAAGTGGAACAATTACTTGGGACTGTAGACTGCCACCAACTACAGTGCTCCAAGCAGCTCCACAGAGGCTCCTAGCTGCATTGTTACTTGCTTGAGAGTGGAATGTGTGTAAGAGGCTTCATCATGGACCCAAGCATGATAGTTTGCAGTCCTAGGAAGTGGGCAGAGTGTAGAATTCAAATACAGAGAGGACAGTAAGAACTGGAAGCAGTGATGTCACACGTGGCCCTGGGGGGCTCTGCCCCACACTCAGATCCATCTCTCTCTGGTCTCAGCATTCTTTCTCCCGCTAGCTCCTTCTTCACTGAACTACTGTCTGTATTCTGGACAAGGTGTCTCCTCTCTTCCCTCTGGGCTTTCTTCTGCACGAAAAGTCTTTCTGCTCGAACTGGCGTGCTCCATTTGACTCCCGGGACTCAGCATTGGCTTCCAAAAGCCTCCTAACTTTCCAGGCTAGATTAGGGCCTCATAACCTGACTTTCTATCACCCCAGTTTCACTACTCTCTGCATGCTTTTGGGGGAAAATATTTTATTCTTATTTTGCCTCTTCCAGCAGATTGTAAGCCCTGTGAATTCAGAAGGTTTATTCTCAGATACTTGGATGGGATCAAGCCTGTTTTACATGCTCAGCGAATATTTGTTGAGTAAATGAATGGATATGTGTTTGGATGACTGTTTCTGAACGTCTCTTTATTATTGAGTTAATATCACGAAATCTTGCAACATTATGCTCTCATATTTTGAAACAGGCTTAGAAAAATCACACACACTCAAAACACATTTATAGAATGAGTTTTTTCCATCCATCTTTTGAAATCACCCATGCTTCCTTGAATAGCTAAGCGAATAGACTATTGTTTTCCTTGCATTTTGGATCAACTTGATTTATTTTCTTTCAACAACATCTATATTGGATGGTGATTACATAGCAACTTTGGTTTTTTCTGTTTTTTTTTTGCTTGAGGCACAAAACAATATATTTCACCTGTAAACAATGAGCTCAAAATAGATTCTTTACTGCAATCCCCAGGCTAACTCAAATATCACCCAATTCTGATTTAGTGTACTTGGGATCCTGAGTGTGGGTTATCTTATTATACTGAAAAGGGAAGTGAGTAAACTTCCTTAATCTAATCTCAGACAGTTATGAGTCACATCGACTTTGATGGATCAAACTCTGAAATTTGTTCATGTCCAAAGAAGGACTTAAGGAATGTAAAATAAAAATGCCAGAACAAATACATGGACTTTGAATTTGACCAAAAATCTGAGCAACATTAGCAATTTGTTAGTTTACATAAAAATAAAAAATTAAATTTGTATTTACCAGATAAAGAGCTACATTATATCCCAGATTTTTTTCTTACACATTATTCATTCAACCACATTTTTGTAGCATTGGCTTTCTGTGAGGCACAAAGACCAAATCCTATGATGTCTTGTCTCCTATGCTCTTACTGTAATGCCCTGTGAACTCCCCCGCTTTGAACTCCCTCTTACAGCAATTAATAATAAACACAATTTGCTTAGCTACAGATGTATCCCTGATGGCTGTTGGCTAGAAGATATTGACAGCACTTAACAGAAACCCCCAAATAATAGTGCTTCAAACCAAAAAGGTTTGTTTTAATAGGACAAGTTGGGTGGAGGGTAGTCCAGTCAGACGTGACAGTGTCTGCATGTCCTCAGGTCCAGTCTCCTCCTGCTTGATCACTCTTGGCATGTGGCTTCTATCACTGTGTGCAACTCATGATCTAAGAGGCTGCTGGAACTCCAGCCATCACATCTGCATCCTATAGTGCAGGAATGGAAGTTGGGAGAAGAGAAAGAAGGGTGCCCTTCCTACTTATCCGAACCCCTTTTAAGAAGACTTCTAAGAAGTCTTCCACACAATTTCAGATATTTCAACGACTGCAGTGTAGTCACATGACCACACATTGCTGCAAGGGTGGATGGGAAGTTTTTTTTTTTTTTTTTTTTTTAGCATACTGTAAGGCAATGGCACCCCACTCCAATACTCTTGCCTGGAAAATCCTGTGGATGGCAGAGCTTGGTAGGCTACAGTCCATGGGGTCGCTAAGAGTCAGATATGACTGAAGGACTTCAATTTCACTTTTCACTTTTCACTTTTATGCACTGGAGAAGGAAATGGCAACCCACTCCAGTGTTCTTGCCTGGAGAATTCCAGGGACGGGGGAGCCTGGTGGGCTGCCGTCTATGGGGTCACACAGAGTCGAACATGACTGAAGTGACTTAGCAGTAGCAGTATACTAAATAGAGTCAGGATCCTGTTACCAAGAAACAAGGGAGAAAGAGACATTAGGGGGACAATAGCCATCTCTACCACAAAGTGTTTCTGCTTCTTTATTGTCAAATCACTTTGTCTGATTAAAACTGTACATGGTTTCCAGTTGCTCCCCTGGACTGAATGTCCCCAGTTCATAAACAGCTCCTCCAGGAGCTGTGTGGTTTGGAGTAGAGAATATAAGGCCTCATTTCTCCCCCAGATGACCCAGCCCCATCTGGGCTTAGCTCCAGCAGCCCTGAGACCAATTCCTGAGCCCAGCAGACCTTTTCAGGCTCCTGCAAATGAGAGTCTGTTGCTGAAAACTGGAGGTTCTATGGCTCCCATCCTTCTGGACTGAGGGGCTTGGGGGTGCCCTGTGATGCAGGCTGCCCTGGGCCAGGGTGTCTCCCATGTGGTGAGGGGCAGCTGGGTTTGGACACAGAGGAGAACCCCAGTCTCTGGTCCCATGAGTCATGCAGAGCCAGTTAGCAATTGCTTAATGTGGTCCCTGGTCCATAAGGTTGAGAAAAGACAATTAGTGTGGAAGCAAATTAGAACAACAGCCATGATGTTGATTGGGAAGCAAATGAAAAGGCTCAAAAGGAAAGGTTTTTTTTCTGAGTTTCTCAAAGAATGCCACAGTTTAATTCTTTGCCTTCCCGGTGCCAGGGGCAGTGACAGCTTATTGGCAGACACCCAAGGGCCACGCGTGGTGAAACAGAAACCTCCAGTGTCACAGGGAGCAGATGTATGCACCAGGAGGTGGTTCTGATGCAAGGGCGGCTGTGGATATTCAGACCCAAACTCCTGAGGCAGGTGCCTCACAGATGTTGGCTAATCTAGGGGTGTTGGATCTTCAAACTTTTCTGGAGAGCATCTGTGGAGAAGGAAAAGGTTTGAGGTTGAAGTTGGTTTGAAGGGAGACATGGGGCTGCATCCGTCTTGCTCCACTCAGTCCCAGCTCCTGGCTCAGGTGTGCGAGGCACAGGCATTAAATTTTAAAATTGACTTTTAGAAATTTATATCCATACCATAACCTTCTTTCAAACTGTGGTGCTGGAGAAGAGTCTTGTGAATCCCTTGGACTTTAAGGAGAACAAACCAGTCCATCCTAAAGGAAATCAACCGTGAATATTCATTGGAAAGACTGATGCTGAAGCTCCAATTCTTTAGCCACCTGATGAGAAGAGCCGACTCACTGGAAAAGACCCTAATGCTGGGAAGGACTAAGGGCAGGAGGAGAAGGGGACGACAGAGGATGAAATGGCTGGATGGCATCACTGACTCAATGGACATGAGTTTGGGCAAACTCTGGGAGATGGTGAAAGACAGGGAAGCCTGGCATGCTGCAGTCTATTGGGTTTCAAAGAGTTGGACACGACTGAGTAACTGAACGACAAACCTTCTGGTTAAGGTTATAAACATCTATTTGTCAAAACGGGCTGTATTTTCAGGAAGGCATGATTTTGGATGCTGTATGAGAAAGGATCGTTGCACTGAAGGGATCTGTCATGCAGCAGGCATTCCACTTTGTCAGCGTCCTCCTGATGTCTGTCTTGGTCGCTGCTCACAGCCGAGAATGTCGGCCTTGCTGGGCACGTTACGTTTGCTTCTCCATGCTCATGCTCACGGGGCCAGAGGGGAGAAGGGTGCTGTGGGCACGCTTCCAGCTGGCATGGGAATCTGAGTATTGACAGGTGGGCAGTTCATGCCTCACCAGGGAACCCCAGATGGATACATCCTGAGGTTGTTGTCCCTGAGGCTCTAACACCTTTAATGAGCCACTTGGAGATGCTCAGAGCTTTGGTGACTGTTTTTGTCGTCTTGAGTTCTATTAAAAACTGGAAGGAAAATGCTTCCTGTGTCCTGAAAATGTAAACAAGATGGTATGCTTTAGGATTTGAGGAAAGATACCAAATTTAAACTGTTCGGGCGTTTAAAGGCAGTCTGCATAGAATGTATGAATGTGCTTTGTGTAGTATCCTTATGTACATTGTATTAGCTTTCTGTGCTGTATGACAGAGCACAGATCCTTAGCTCACAAGTCTGGGCAGACTTCACTGGGTTTTCTGCTTAGCATCTCACAGGCTGAAATATGGAATGACCCTACAAGACTCTTGTCTGGGAGACAGTGGGGAGGAAGATCTTTCCAGGCTCTCTCGGGTGTTGGCTGAATTCAGTTCCTTTTGGCTGTAGGACTAAAATCCCTGTTTCTTTGTTTGATGGTTTCCGGGGGTTACAGCATCTACTCCTGGGGTCCCCTCACTTTCTCTCTGGTCCTTGCACATGGTCCCGGTTTCAAAACAACTTTAAATTAATACATTTAAAATATTCATAGAAAATTTGACATGCAATAAGGCCAGCAGATCAGGAGGTACTTGCCATTGAAAAGACAGTTTGTTTCTCATGGTTCCCGTGGGGAGGGGGCACGCCACAGGCCAGGTGTGATCAGGCGCCTTTATTGTGGCTTCTAGGGGGAGAGATAGGATAGGCAGGGGGAGCAGACTTAGGATTAGCTAGTCAGAATAACTTCGGGGCTCTGGGGTGTGGGGGCTGTCTCTAGCTCTCTGGTGGCTGACTTTGGGGTGCTTAGGGTAGGCAGTGGTGACAGAGAGTGTGAGGACCTGGTGGAAAAGGTGACTGAGGAATGTTGAAGCCGAGATGCATAGCTCAAGATGGAACCTTTGGGGCAAGACTTAACAGCTAGCAATTCAAAAAGGTCCTTTCCCCTTTAATTATCAACTGTCTTCACATGCCTTTTATAGAAGCATCCCTGATTCATTATTGCTGTTGGTCCTTTTGGCGAGAGGCAGTGTTTGGAAAGCACCAAGTATGTCTAAATGGCAGACTTTAATTTTTTAATCTTTAGCAGGAGTTTTGTCTCATTAGCATTTACGCAGCATTGACTGGTCTCTTCAAGCTTCAAACCATTAAGGACAAACCACCACAAATTTAATTGATTAGTTTAGCCTATTTCACAATTTAATATGGAAGCCCTTCTTCACCAAAGGCTCTTTGAGACAGATATACCATGTTTGGGCTTTCCTGGTGGCTCAGATGGTAAAGAATTTGCCTGCAATGCAGGAGACCCGAGTTTGATCCTGAGTCGGGAGGATCCCCTGGAGAAGGTAATGGCAGCTCACTCCAGTATTCTTGTTTGGAGAATTCCATGGACACAGGAGCCTGGCCAGCTACAGTCCATGGGGTTGCAAAGAGTTGAACACGACTGAGTGACTAACACACACACACACACACACACACACACCATGCTCATTGGAGATAGGCAATGTGTAGCTCACAGAAGGTACCTCTTGCTTACCCCTCCATGGATCTCAGATGGAAACTCTGCAATTTCTTCCCTGCCATATACAATTTTTATGTTACAGTAAATTATTTTAGTTCCTGCCTGAACTAGAAACCAGATGAGAAATAATGTAGTCAAGCCCCTGGGGATAAAATCTTATTACCAATAACTTTTTATTTTTTGACCTAAAATGTAATTATGTCTATGATAAAGTGGACTTGCTCCCACACTCCCCAGTTTGACTGGACTTCCCACTCATCCGCTAAGTCCTTCCTAGCAGAAAGCCCCTTACAGGTTGGTATAGAACAGACCAGACTGTGTGGTCTGTGTGGACAAAGGCGAAAAAAGAGGCTTCTCGGCTCTGTCCTGCCCCTTCTCTCAAATTTCCCAGTGACAGAAGCCATTCGGGCCCCACCCTGTGGTGGAGTGAGTGAGGAGCCGCCCTCTCACGGAGCGCCCTCTCTATGCAGACACGAGGTCAAGGGGAAAAGGGTCCTTCTGACAGTCTTCTCTTCAGGAGGGGATTAGTGGACCAGCCAGTTATTGGTGTGTTTTTCAGATTCAGAAGCTTTTGTCTATAAGCACAACTTTCACTAAAAGCTGGCTTCAGCTTGTCTGTGGGTCATCTAAGGTCTTAGCATTTTCTCTTTTTCACTATGGGCTCTGTGGATATATATCATTCCCTACTGGTAACATCAACACCCTTAGGCAACAAAGATCCATCTAGTCAAGGCTATGGTTTTTCCAGTAGTCGTGTATAGATGTGAGAGTTGGACTGTAAAGAAAGCTGAGCACTGAAGAATTGATGCTTTTGAACTATGGTGTTGGAGAAGACTCTTGAGAGTCCCTGGGACTGCAAGAAGATCCAACCAGTCCATCCTAAAGGAAATCATTGGAAGGACTGATGCTGAAGCTGAAGCTCCAATACTTTGGCCACCTCATGTGAAGAGCTGCCTCAATGGAAAAGACCCTGATGCTGGGAAAGATTGAAGGCAGGAGGAGAAGGGGACAACAGAGGATGAGATGGTTGGATGGCATCACCGACTCGATGGACACGAGTTTGGGTGGACTCTAGGAGTTGGTGATGGACAGGGAGGCCTGGCGTGCTGTGGTTCATGGGGTCACAACTGAGCAACTGAACTGAACTGAACATCAACACATGGGAGAGTGTAATAGTCAGATTTTTCTGTGATAATGCTGTGTATCAAACAAACCCAACATCAGTGGCTTCTAAGAGCAAAGACTTCTTCCTGCTTGAGGATGCTTGGGTTGGGTGGCATTGGGAGGGCTGGAGTGCACAAGCCTGCTCCAGTCTGTTGGGCTCAGGTCTCCTCCAGGTGTCTTCTCATCCTGGACTAGAGGCCACTGGGGATGGGGGACCGATGGCAGGAGCTGAGCCAAGGATGAGGTGGCACCTGAAGCAGCCACTTGCATCAGTCTGTTTGTATTCCATCAACCAAAGTGATTTGGGTGCACAGATCCAAAGTTACGGAGAGGGGAAGGGGATGAATAGACACTGAAGGACAATACAATCTGCCAGACTGAAGACAGCGCTGTGGCAGGTGAAAAAGGAGGTAAGCAGGGACCGTGTTTAGTGACCACTTCCATGTTTGAATATCTCCTCTCTTGCTTTGAAATCAGATAGAACTGGGTTTGAATCCTGTAAACCTGTGAGTTGTCTACAGGTGATCCTTGAGCTGTGATGGAGAGAAAGAGCCAGGACAAAAAGCCAAGTCAAGTAGTGGGAGAGGAAGACACCCCATGAGGGGAGCAGCAGGGGCTGGACACGGACATGTGTTTGGGATGGTGAAGGTCCAATGGCTCAAGAAGAAAAGCCTGAAGGAGCTGGCAGGGAAGGGGGGCATTTGCATATGCATTTATTCATTCAGAGAGAAGGGGACGACAGAGTATGAGATGGTTGGATGGCATCACCGACTCAATGGACATGGGTTTGAGCAAGCTCCGGGAGTTGGTGATGGACAGGGAAGCCTGGAGTGCTGCAGTCCACGGGGTTGCAAGGTGTAGGACACGACTGAGTGACTGAACTGAACCGGGCTTTTTTAATGGCTTATGCAAAGATCCCAGAAGAGAGGAGGAAACTGCGTGCAGAGGAAAGAAAGTCTGCGAACAGGTCTGTGGTCACGTGAAGATGCCATGGTGAGTGCAGACAGGGTTGTCCCCATGCCCTGGGGTCCTCTTCCTCCTGACCAGGGATGAGGATGTGGTTGGGAAGGGAAGAAACAGAAGGTCCATCTGAGTGAAGCAGGCGGGGAAATAGTCCAAGCGTGGAGCTGCATGTGGAACAGAGTGATGGCTGATGGATCGTAGCAGGTAATGGAGAGGGAAGAATGCAGGACAACCAAAAGGAACCGTGCTGCTTGAGACGGGAAAGCTTGATCTCCCTGCGACCCTGGCCTCCATCTCTGTGCATCTTTCCCGTCAGTGCTGACCTGCTGTGGTGGGGATGCGGTGAGGATGCACCGGGCCCAGAGGGATCCGTGAGCAGAGGGTTAACACGTTGGCTTCGAGCAGTCTTGGCAATGAAGCCTCTGGTCCAGGTGGGTGGGGAGGGACCTGAGCCCGGATATGATTCATCCCAGGGAACAGGAGGCTGGCAGGAGTGGCTGTGAAGGGGAGGCTTTTAAAGGGCCCACTGACTCTATTATCAAAGCCCCAGTGTGGAAAGTCATCCATGGATCCGCCTCTCACCAACTCTCAGCTTCTCCTGATTTATGTCTCTTCAGGACCAGCTATATAACTTGCAATGCCTGATGCAAAATTAAGATGCAGGGCCATTCATTAAAAATGAAAAATGTAAAGGCAATGACAGCAGAACATTCAGCCAGGCATGCAGTCCTTCTAAGCAGCAGGCCTTGTGTGTAGCACAGGTCACGTGCCCGGGAAGCCAGTCCTGGTCCCCCTCCGTGGCCCTCTCGGTCTGATCTCAGCCCACAAACTGCCCACAAACGCGTTCTTGTTCCCTCTCCCTTTTGCACATGCTGCCTCCTACTTCCAAAGTCCTTCCTGGCCAGCTTCTATTCTAGAGTCAAAATCCATTTCTAAGCTGGTTCTTTAGGTTTCCTGAGGACTCTGTTTTAATGTTTTGTGCACTGAAATTGTCCTGTTTTGATTATACTTTCCATAAAGTTGTTGATGGAATGAATGAACAGATAAATGAATAATGAGCTCTGAAGACTTTGCTCAAACTCATGTCCATCAAGTCGGTGATGCCACCCAACCATCTCATCCTCTGTCAGCCCCTTCTCCTCCTGCCTTCAATCTTTCCCAGCATTAGAGTCTTTTAATGACTACCCACTCCAGTATTCTGGCCTGGAGAATTCCATGGACTGTATAGTCCATGGGGTCACAAAGAGTTGGACATGACTGAGAGACTTTTAGTTTCTTTCTTTCACTAATGAGTCAGTTCTTTGCATCAGGTGGCCAAAGTATTGGAGCTTCAGTTTCAGCATCTGTCCTAAGGAATATTCAGGGTTGATTTCCGTTAAGATTGACTGGTTTGCTCTCCTTGCAGTCCAAGGAACTTTCAAGAGTCTTCTTCAACACCACAGTTTGAAAGTATCAATTCTTTGGTGCTCAGACTTCTTTATGGTCCAACTCTCACATCTGTACATGACTGCTGGAAAAACCGTAGCTTTGCCTAGATGGACTAATTGGCAAAGTAATGTCTCTGCTTTTTAACTGCTGTCTAGGTTTGTCATAACTTTTCTTCCAAGGAGCAAGCAAGAGTCTTCAATTTCACGGCTGTAGTCACCATCTGCAGTGATCTTGGAGACCAAGAAAATCAAGTCCATCACTGCCACCACTGTTTCTCAGGAGTCGGATGGTGGCTAATTTAGTAACTCAACTTTTGAGTTCTTAATTGAAAGGCATCCAAGGGCTTACATTTCAGAAGCCTAGATGGTTCAGGGTAAAGAATCTGCCTGCAATGCAGGAGACACAGAAGACACAGGTTCAATCCCTGGGTCAGGAAGATCCCCTGGAGAAGGAAATGACAACCCACTCCAGTATTCTTGCCTGGAGAATGCTATGGACAGAGGAGCTTGGTGGGCTACAGTCCAGAGTGTTGCAAAGAGTCAGACACATCTGAGCACTGAGCAGGAGCCTAAGTCATGGTGCTCTCGTTACGTTGTAAATTAAATGGATGTATTTCCCTCCAGTGGAGGGTGAACCCATCAGACAGCCTTGATTACATGAGAAACGGGGTGGGCAGCTTCGCAGGGGATCCCCCACCCCCGGGCAAAGGCACCAAGGAAGGCCCCCAAAGAGCACAGATGAAGCTGCTTCATGTTGTGCACACCAAGGACAGCTGAGTGCTTTCCCCTCAAGTACAGAGAAGGACCTAGAACACAGCTGAGCAAAGTCATAAGTTCACACTTTGAAGGAGGTATGAGATGAATAATCCAATCATTTAAGACTGAAGCAAAGCAATAATCAAATATCGCAGCAGGCATTTTTGAAATAGTAAGTGCATGAGAGTTTTGCATTGAAATACAACTGAAAATAAATATATTTATATATAATATAATAAAACAAATATCAATATCAGTTGATAATGTGTAATACATTGTTGTTGTTGTTTAGTCATCAAGTTATGTCTGACTCTTTTGAGACTCCACGGACTCTAGCCCACCAGGCTCCTCTGTCCGCTGGATTCTCCAGGCGAGAATACTGGAGTGGGTAGCCATTCCCTTCTCCAGGGGATCTTCCTGATCCAGGGATCAAACCGAGGTCGCCTGCACTGCAGGCAGATTCTTTACCCTCTGAGCCACCAGCCACATGCATATGTCTTGGGCCTATTTCTGGAGGATCAAGCTAAAAAAGTCAGGAAGCAAAATACTGAGCATTGACATGACTGCTTTCAAAACTGAGGATTCACTATTGAGCCTTAGATGCCAGTAAGCCCATTTACTGATGATGTTCCTTTCTGATGCTGTGTTGTGTGGTTATGTTGGGGTTAGAGAATAAATTATCAATTGAACTGGAAATAGAATTCAATACAATTTAATAAGCTCTAGGCTTGCTGCTGTTGATTTTCTTTCCTTTATTTGTTTTTACAAAAAAAATACTATATGCAGCTGGCTTTATAGCCATCTGTTTGGGGCAGTTTGCAGAGATGCTAATTAACGGAAAAACGATTTGTCATCTTAAGGAATGCTGACGTCTCCTATGGTTCTCAGGGGAACAAAACCTTGTTAGAAAACTATCTTTTTTTTAATTGCTGTTAATTTAATGTCTCCATTTAGTCTCCTTTTGACGTGCAAGTAGAATGCTTGATTATTCTCTAAAATGGCGCATACCTTTCTCAGAAGGCAGCAATTCATTTCTGGGAGTTTTGATTTTTTAACTCTTGTAAGTTTTCTCATTTTGCTCAACAGTCTGTTGTATTGTGGGGCCTACTTAAAAAGCTTTTAAATTATGTTTATATATATTATATATAATGTACCGCTAAGTCGCTTCAGTCGTGTCCGACTCTGTGCGATCCCGTAGATGGCAGCCCACCAGGCTCCCCCGTCCCTGGGATTCTCCAGGCAAGAACACTGGAGTGGGTTGCCATTTCCTTTTCCAATAATGTACAGTACACGATAAATATTATATGTAATTATACAGTGTACATATGATTTACATATTATAATTTTGTTGTTTATTTAATTTATATTACATTATGGTGGCAAAGTGGTAAAGAATCTGTCTGCCAAAGCAAGAGGCAAAAAATGATGCAAGTTCGATCCCTGGTCGGGGGTCTCCAGGTCCCCTGGAGAAGGAGACGGCAACGCATTCCAGTATTCTTGCCTAGAAAATCCCATGGACAGAGAAGCCTGGTGGGCTGCAGTTCATGGGGTTGCAAAGAGCAACTTGACTGAGCATGTACACATATACACTCACAGCCTGGAGCAACCATCACCATTCTCTTTCTGGGACTTTCCCCCACTCCAGCGGTGGCCCGCTTTGGTCCTGGGAGGGATTCTCCGTGATTTGGTACCTTGGGCCCGCTCCGAGTGTTTTCTGTGGACAGGCACCACTCAAGAAGCAAAGAGGCCCGTGTCCCTAGGCAGGAGGCAGCACAGAGGA
Organism: Bison bison bison; assembly: GCF_000754665.1. Lineage (NCBI taxonomy): Eukaryota > Metazoa > Chordata > Mammalia > Artiodactyla > Bovidae > Bison > Bison bison. Next base: position 5,424,563 of record NW_011494949.1, read on the forward strand.
CAGAGATGGGTGGACGGGTGGACAGGACTGTGAACCTGCAGCCTTTCAGCGGGGCTCCCAGCCCTCCTGGAAAGCAGTGCTCCCGGTGTTAGCTTTTCAGGAAATTGAGTCAGTTTTCTAACCTACAAGAACCTTTCCTCAATTACCTGTGCCTGCTCTTCCCCGAATGATTAAGCAAAGCAAAGCACAGCCTTTCGTGGTGGGTTTGACAGGACCCTGGGGGAGCTGAGTGGCCGGGAGCTTCACCCCAGTGGTGCCCTGCCCTGTCTCCATGTCCTCTTAGGCAGCCATGGGCGGGGGTGGGGGGCTGGGAGTGGGGGTTGGGGGGGTGGAAGGGGTACGGGTTGGGGGGTGGTGGGGGTGGTGAGGGTGGGGGTGGGGGCGGGGCTCCGATCTCTGCGTCCTGTCCTTTCCCAGGGACACAGTGGAGGCTAAACCACCACCTTGCTCTTTAAGCCTCTCTGTTTGCTTTTCATCTAAAGGTGGTTAAATTATAACTCACCTCCTCCTCCTCCTGAGCTCCACGAAGTTTCTAACAAATTGCAGGAGACCATCTGCCTTCTATTCTATCAGTAAACAAACCTATTAAAAGAGCACTTCCCCCTCAGGCCTACGGAGTTGTAAATGAACGCTGAATAATTTAAAGCTGAAATCATTCTAAAGTAAATTAACCTTCTCAAGCTGATTTGGATTCATGAAAAAGTAAAAACAAGGCCCCAGTGGCCCTTGGACATAACTGATACTCCACTTCACTCAGTTGTTGGATCTTAAAGAGAACAGACCCTACACTGCCTCTTGCAGGGAATCTCTTTTCAGAAATCATCTGCCGCTTTGAAATTTTACTATAATTTATTGATTGCTATTAGTTTAGCCCAATCTTTAAAAGTGTATTAAGACAGATTTTCTAAGACAGAGACATTTCTAAGAGAAAGGGAACAGATTCTCTGGGCCACATACACTAGCGTGGATAAACACTGTTAGTGCCACCGCGGAAGAAACTCATCAAGCACCAGCGTGAGTCTGCGGAGGCGATATTTATGAGCTGTTATCGCTGTGAAACTAAATTTGAAATATTTAGATAAGCAATAGATTTGCAAACCCTATTGAGAAGAAGATACGTGAAATTACTATTGCTGTAGTTTGGCTTCTGCTGATTCTTTGCGTTTTCTCCTACATCACGAGGAGGGGCCGAAGTGGACAGAGGCTCAGGGATTTAGAGAAGAAATTGATAACCCAGAGAGGAAGGGGAGGAGCAGAGAGGAAGGGGAGGAGCAGAGAGGAAGGGGAGGAGCAGACAGGGACGGGAGTGTGGGGGCCTGGGAGGGCTGCGATGGGAAGGGAGCGTGGCACACACAGGCGGCACTGTTGTCCAGAGAGGCCCCGGGAGGTGCCCGTCCTCGCGCGGTCCCTGAGACAAGCACCACGCTCTGTGACTCGGACCGCCTTGTTGGACCTTCCAGGCCTTCTCTGGCTGCTTCCTGGTCTTGGAAAAGGTGTGGGCTCAGGGAGCTTATGCCTGGGGCAACAGTACTGCAGAGACACTGAACTTTCCTTCAAACAGTGCACTACTTGGAATTAAAAAAAAAAAATCATTTTTTTCTTATCACAGAAAGAATCAGTGTGGGTTTTCTTTAGCGTGGTTTAATGTAATTTTTATCACTGCTTGTCAAAGTAAAAACAGTTTGGTGGCTCAGACTGTAAAGAATGTGCCTGCAATGCGGGAGACCCAGGTTTGATACCTGGATGGGGAAGATCCCCTGGAGAAGGGAATGGCAGCCCACTCCAGAATTCTTGCCTGGAGAATCCCATGGACAGAGGAGCCTGACGGGCTACAGTCCATGGGGTCACAACCAGTCGGACACAATCGAGAGACTACTGAAAACCCACACTGATTCTTTACTGTTGTTGTTGTTTAGTCCCTCAGCCGTGTCTGACTCTCTGCAGCCGCACGGACTGTAGCCCGCCAAGTTCCTATGTCCATGGAATTTCCTAGGCAAGAATACTGGAATGGGTTGCCACGTCCTTCTCTAGGGGATCTTCCCAACCCAGGGATTGAACCTGCGTCTCCAGCACTGGCAAGTGGATTCTTTACCACTGAACCGCCTGGAAGCCTGAGATTCTCTTAGCTACTTGGGGCTTTCCCAGGTGGTGGTAAAGAACCTGCCTGCAATGCAGGAGCCGCAGGAGACAAGGGTTCCATCCGTGGGTCGGGAAGATCCTCTGGAGGAGGAGGAAATGGCAACCCACTCCAGTGTTCATGCCTAGAGAATCCCATGGACAGAGGAGCCTGGTGGGCTACAGTCCATAGAGTTGCAAAGAGTTGACACGGCCGACGTGACTTAGCATGCGTGTGTGCAAATTGTATTACAGAATTTATCTCCATGTCTGTCTCTGCCTACTCAGGAAGGGTTGTATTACTTGTGGCTGCATCTCCTTTGGGTGGCACAGGCCCTGGTCCACGCTGCATATTCTTAACTACCTGTTGAAGCCATTGTCTGCTTTGGTCTCCACTCACCGATACCATAGTGATGTGAGGATGCTACCGACAGTCTGAGTCTGATTTTAGCATGAGTCCACCTGGAGCACTCAGGTCCAGGCCCCCAGCTCAGCTTGCTCCTGCTCAAGGCAGTTTCATCCCAGGGACTTGCTGTTTTTCCTGTCTGGAACTTGTCAGGCTCACTCTGCTTGTTAAAGTCAAATCTTGGGGGGCAGAACTTGGGTGTCAGTTCCCTCCCTACCAATAAACCCTAGAATTTTTTATGCAAAGTAGTCCACCTATTCCTGAATGAAAAGCTTTACCTCCCACAGAGTGGGAGGCAATACATACTGAATCTATCATAAAGGACGGAAGTTCATCCATAACCTTTCCTTTGTAAAATCAATTCTTCCTTACCAGATATTTACACAACCAAGGCTGCTCAAAGATGCCTGAGAGGCAACAGGACAAAGATCTACTTCCTTCCCCGACAATAAAAATGACCTTGTTTCCCCAGAAGTGATGGATGGCCTTCGCATGTTCACATCACCACTGTTTAGCGTGACGCCCTTGCTTGAGAACTATTAAAATACTCCAGTAAACCCATCTCTGTGTAGTACAACTTAGGGGGGGCATGCGGCTGCGTCAGGCCCTGTTTTGTACACCTTTCAGCTCTGCATTGAAGTCACATTCCTTTCAGATTACTGAAAGAAAGATGACTGTGTTCTGGGGGAAGGTTACTTCTTTGACCCTGGCGTGTGACATTCTTAGTCGGCTGTTTGATGCAGTCATTCTTGCCAGTTTTGATTTCTGCAAGTGTTTGGACCCAGGGACTTTGTGACTCAGCTTAGAAAGGACTTCACTGGACTCCCAGAACTTATAAGCCATAAAGTGCTGTGTCAACGCCGGCTCATCTTCTCGCTGGAGAACTCGATTACTAACCTGATGGATGCTGGGAATGACACGGCACTTGAGATGAGGAACGTGATTGGTGTTCTCTGGGAGACTAACTGCATAAAATCCGAAGTGAATTTTCCACATGCACTCATCTCAGACAGCACCATCAATCATTCTAGGCAGTCTCTGAGAATTTGGAGCACGCTGGGCCAGCAGCATCTCACGTACTTGGATTTTGCTTCCGAAGTTACAGTGGTCTGCCTCATCTCTTTTTCCTCTCTGTAGCAAGTACACATTATCTGTAAAAATCCGAAGATGCCTTTGCTATGGTCTCCCCACACCCTGTTTCTTCTTGGAATCATTTTGGAATTAAGCAGCTTATTAAATGTGTGAAACCCCTGACTCAATTGGAGTGCCTCACACCGGACCACACGGGACCGCCTCTCTTCCAGAAAACACTTTCTTCCGTTTAAGTGTCAGTTACCCTCAGAACAACACATACTTCCCAGAGCTTAGGGAGGTTTCTGTTCTTATAGATTTTGTGTTGGAAAGTAAAGAACATCAATGTGATCGAATATGTGGTGTATTTAAGGACATTAGAAAAAAAAGCCAAATTCATGTTTGCTCTTGTTTCAAACAAAATGTGTTTGATTTAATTCATCTGTAAGTGTTCATTGCCTGCAACCTGCCACAAAGTGACCCTGTGCTCTTAGAGTCCCTGATTTTGGAAACTTACTCAGATGTGAACGAGTTGATAGGTTCAGAGACAATAAATAAAAGAAGTAAAAGAAGGAAGAGTATAGAAATCCCATGATAGGAAAAGACTTCTGGGGACAGCCAGAGCAGGGAGCTGGTTTGAATGAAGGTATGTGGCCATCTCCTCATAAAGGGACGTTTAGAGAGGGACAGTACCACCAGGCCTTCCCTGGTGGCTCAGACGGTAAAGAATCTGCCTGTAATGTGGGAGACTGGGTTCAATCCCTGAGTTGGGAAGATCCCCGGGAGGAGGGCATGGCAACCCACTGCAGTATTCTTGCCTGGAGAACCCCCTGGACAGAGGAGCCTGGCGGGCTACAGTCCGTGGGGTTGCAAAGAGTTGGAGGCAACTGAGTGACACAGCACAGCGATGGGCACCAGGGAGAATTATAAAACAGTAATGATTTGTTTATTAACAGTTGTGCTGGGTCCTCGTCGCCAGGCGTGGCTTCCTCTCGCTGTGCAAGTGGAGGCCGCTCTTCACTGTGGCGCATGGGCTTCCCACAGTGGCGGCTTCTCTTGTGGGAGAGCACAGGCTCCAGGCACACGGGCTTTAGCAGTCGCAGCACGTGGACTCAGGAGCTGTGGCCCATGGGCTTTGTTGCTCCACGGCGTGAGGAAGCCTCCTGCACCAGGGATGGAACCCACGTCCCTTGCGTTGGCAGGCAGATGTCTATTCACTGTACCACCAGGGAAACCCCCTGGGTAGAATTCTGATAGGCTTTCCAGAGAGACATCCCAAACAGAGGGAAAGTTCTGAAGCCATCTCCCAGGAAAGGCAGTGGGGGTGTTCAGGAGGTGATGGATGCTTTGACTATTTCTGGTGAAGATGCTGGGAGATGCTGGGAGGGAACCTGGGAGAAGGCTCAGCTGGCAGCTCCGGGGACCATCCGTCTGCTTGGCCCACATCAGCCCTCGACGTCACCTGCTGTCGAAGGCTTTCATTAGTCATCATCACTCACGCTTCCTTTCGCTCAGAAATACCCTGGTTCAGACAGACGGTGAATTATATGGAGAAGCTGGCATTTTGTGGCTGCTACTGTTAACATGGCAATTTCTTTCCATCCTAGAAAGAACTATTTTCTTAATAACTCTTGATGAACTGTGACATGTAATTTTCTTGCCACTTCATGTTAATGGAGCAGAGTAGGAAATCTTATGTAATATGGTTTGAAATTTCTAAAGATGGCTCAAGATCTGAAAATCTCTCTTGCAGAAATGCCAGAAATTCAATAATAGTAATAATAATAGACCATGTGCGTAGAAAGTGAGACTTATACTAGATGCCATACTGTTGACTAGTTTGTGTAAATAATTCAGCTTTGGAAACAGCCCAAGAAGTAGGGATTTTATTCTCTCCAATCTTACAAATTGGAGGCAAAAGAGGAAAAGGGCGGCAGAGGATGAGATGGCTGGATGGCCTCACTGACTCAACGGGCATGTGTTTGAGTAAACTCTGGGTGATGGTGAAAGACAGGGAAGCTGGTGTGCTGCAGTCTACAGGGTCGCAAAGAGTCGGACACCACTTAGCAACTGAACAACAGCAACGAGTCAAAAGTGGAAGGTGTTTTTTTTTAATTAAAAAAATGTTTGTATTCATTTATCTTTAATTGGAGGATAATTGCTTTATAATGTCAAGTTGGCTTCTGCCATACATCCACATAAATCAGCCAGAGGTATACATATGTCCCCTCCCTTGTGAGACTCCCTCCCACCTCCTGCCCCATCCCACCCCTTCTAGGTTGTCATAGCAAAAGTGGAAGGTGGTGTTTTTTTTTTTTTTTAATCACGTATAAAGTTTCTGTTATGGAAGATGAATACATTCTAGAGATCTGCTGTACATATGGCACCAAGAGTCAACAGTATCTCAAACTTTAAAATATATGAAGAGAATAGGTCTCAAGTGTTCTTACCAATAAAGACCCAGAGAACACAAGGACATTTTTGGAGATGATGAGCAGTGTACTTAGTACGTTGGGTTGTGGTGATGGTAACACAGGTGTATATTCATGAGTCCACATTTATTAAGATGTGGACTTTAAATGGGTACAGTTAGAAGGGTGTATAAGCTACACCACAGTCGCTATGAATATCCATGCACCAGAAAAGGGGAAGGTGACAGGTTTGGGGGTCGGGTGGGGCAGGGGCCGAAGAAACGGCAAGCGAGAGCGTCTTCTCACTTAGCACATTTCCTGAGGCTGGCCGAGATTGATGATGTGGAAATCGGTTCAGCCGCAGGCTTTTAATCCATGTGAAATGGTGATGGGTGGGTGACAAGCACGAAGGTCTCACTACTAGGGAGGGAGGCAAGGTGGCTCTCAGGCCCACGTGTCTACAATTTTAAAATGCAAAACAGTGAAGTACAACGGTGCCAGCTTTTATATTTGTATCCTTAAAGTTTTGGGAATGAGTTGAGTTTCGCGGGCCTGTGTTTTCCATTTGAAAGTGACATGTATTAGAACGACACCATCTGTCGTCTTTATGATGCGTGCCGTCACCCTCTCTGTGGCCCCTCTGCCTTCAGGATGCCTCTCTGGGCCCAGGTATTCAAGGAGGTGACCTTTCTTTCCAGATGGTAGCTTCATGGTCATCTCCCTGTTGAACACATTTTGATTTTAAATCATCTCCCTTTTTGAAACTGTAAAGGATACAACACTCAGGAGAGTTCAGATGTTTTAAAGGAGTTCAATTTTACCATGAAAAGAGAAACACGCTCCCTGGAGGCGAAGGGCTTTGGAAAGGAACTGGAAATCCATTCAGAGATGACATTTACAAAGGCTAGGTTACACAGGTTTTTAAAAGTTTCTTGGAAAATGTTTCTACTTCCAGTTCTAACTTAGGTCAAGAAGGCAGTCAGATATCAGATCTGAATCCGTTTTGTTGGAACAAGGTGCAGTGATGTGACCTATTGGGTTGACTTTCTCAGAAGCAGTTATAGAAACGGGCAGAGAAAATTCTGCCGCAGCGTCTCTTTCTGTTTTTGATGTAGACTGGAGTCAATATTTCCAGATCCAAGAAGTGGTTCCCAGACCCTTTTGCCCCCATTAATTTGTCAAAAATTATAAATAAGTAATGACTAGTGAAATGCTAGTGAACCTATTCCTTCTTCATCGCCACTGGCAGTAAATTGGTAAAATCTTCATGGAAGGCAACTGTGTGGTTTAAGCAAAACCGGCCTGTAGGTGTATTGGCTGCACGGGGCCTTTGTCGCTGTGCGGGCTTTTCTCTCTCTCTCTTTTTCTTTTTTTGCTGCAAAAAGCTTTATTGTTTCCATATGGTCCAAGGCTTGAGAGAGGGCTCCAGGGTGTTAAAAAAGCTGCCTAGTAGCTGCAGAGAGGGACTTCAGGCAGCCCTGGTGTTAGGTGGGTTCTTCAATGGCCACTGGTCTCCAGAAGCTCCTAGTCGTGCTTGAGGGTGAGCCTTTCGAAGAGTTACGGGGAGTGGGGGATGCTCGCTAGCTGCGGTGTGCGTGGGCGCCTCATCGCGGTGGCTTCTGGTACTGCAGAGCCCGGGCTCTAGGACACGCGGGCTTCGGTGCTTCCACCACGTGGGATCAGTAGTTACGGCTCCCTGGCTTGGTTGCTCCGAGACATGTGGGATCTGCCCAGATCGAACCCATGTCCCCTGCATTGGCAGATGGATTCCTTACCACTGAGCCACGAGTGAAGCCCCCAACCTGTATATTCATCCAAGAAAAAGAGAAAAGTGGTAGTAAAGAGTGATCTTTGAAATACTATTAAAATCGTACAAACAAAATATAAACAAAAATAGGGGAATGGAAAATAAAATACACTGCGTTAATTTGATAGACTGTTGAACAAAAATTGCTAAGTCTGAGTAGTGCTATATGGGAAAATATTTTTTTGGTATCATAGTAAGTAAGAAAAAATACAGAATTTTAACTATGTTGTACACATAGCCATAGAGAGTTGCAAAGAAGTTACTTCATTAATGTGACTACTATAATGTTCGGGCTTCCCCAGTGGTTCAGCAGTAAAGAATCTACCTGCCAGTGCAGGAGATGTGGGTTTGATCCCTGGGATGGGAAGATCCCCTGGAGGAAGAAATGGCAACCCACTCCAGTATTCTTGCCTGGCAAATCCCAAGGACAGAGGAGCCAGGAGGGCTACAGTCCACGGGTTCACAAGAGTCAGAGATGACTTACTGATTAAACAACAGCTATAATGTTTATGTCACAAATAATTATAACGACAGAGCAAGAAGTGATTAATGCTTGCCCAAGATTAAGGAACACCGAAAAGCCTACCCTGGAATCAGACACAATTCTCAGAGAGTGTGCAAGGTAGAAAACCTCTAAGCACGGCGTGCCCCTGGCAAGGTTTTGCTGTTTCAGCACCTTGATCCCTTAGATTCCTTCCTGTATTTTTAAAACAAGATTTGAAGATAGAAATAGAACTGTTGTTGGTATAAACATGGCATTTACATATTTAGAAATTTGATAGGTGGAAGCTCATTTTCTCAAACCTAGCAGACTGTAATGTTTGTGTTCTCACTTTGAGTAACAGAGCTCCACCCACACAGGAGCCCTGGGAACAAGCATAGAGGTGGTCACCCACAGACACCACGTGGGTGCCCCCCGCGCGTGGTCCTCAAGCGTATACTACTGGCGATTTAGGGGGTGGGTGTGTCCATGGCTGAACAAATGCCCGGTAGTTCTACAGATTAGATTTATGATTATTAAGTCATCAGGGGTATATATATATATATAGTTATGAAAATCATTATCTGCCTAATTTTTCTGGAGATTCTCAATTTATATTAATTGTGAAAAAAGATTGCTAAACATGGATTGTGGGCTTCATCTCAGACATGCATGTTAGGAGTCACAAGAAGAGAAAGAGGTGAAAAATTAGAAATTCCAGCTGAGAAAATGAAACACAGTCTCTTGAACAAGTAGTATCAGCAAAACTGGATTTGTTGTTGTTCAGTCACCAAGTCGTGTCCAACTCTTTGTGACCCCCAAAGACTGCAGCACACCAGGCCTCCATATCTCTTAAGATCTCCCAGAGTTTCCCCAAGTTCATGTCCATTGGGTCAGTGATGACATCCAACCATCTCATCCTCTGTCGTTCCCTTCTCCTGCCTTCAGTCTTTCCCAGCATCAGGGTCTTTTCCAATGAGTCAGATTTTCGCATCGCTGATGCTGAATGAATATTCAGGGTTGATTTCCTTTAGGACTGACTTGGAAAACTGGATATCCAATAGCAAAAGAATGAAATTGAACTTTTACCTTACATCATACACAAACATTAACTCAAAATGGATGAAAGACTTAAATGCAAGACCTATAACTGTGAAAATCCTGGAAGAAAATGCAGAGGAAAAGCTTCATTTGGTCTGGGCAATGATTTCATCAATATGGAACCAAAAGGCAACAAAAGCAAAAATAAACAAGTAGGCCTCCAGCAGACTAAAAAGCTTCTGCACAGCAAAGGAAACTGCGAACAGAGTGAAAGGCAACCTCCTGAAGAGGAGGAACTATTTGCCAACCACATTTCTGATAAGGAATTGACATCCAAAGTGTACAAGAACCGTTACAACTCAATAGCAAAATAAAGCCAAAAAATCCAATCAAAAATGGGCAAAGGATCTGAATAGATATTTCTCCAAGAATACATACAAATGGTTGACACATATGAAAATATGCTCAGTACCACTAATAATCAGCTAAATGCAAATCTATATGACATACTGAGAAATAAAGAGGAAAGTAGCTCTTCCTGAACCAAAAATATATATATATATATACATGTACATATATATATATAAAAGTCTGAGCTGAAGACAGTGGGTCTGGGGGGGAGTACTGTGGGGCAGGCACGCCCTAATCAGGTCAGATTATGAGTGGCTCTGCCCCCTGAGGAGTGTCCTTCCTATCCCTCAAGCTGGCCTAAGGACCAAGACGCCTGGCCCTTTTCCCAAGTCACAAACTCTAGCTAAGGCAGCGGACCATTCCAAGCAAAAAAGATGAGTTCACCGAAAAACGTGATCGGACAAACTTCAAACAAACGATGGAACAGCTGCTAGGAGGGAAAACCAAGCTATTTCAACACAAAGAACAGAAACTGAAAGTAAGCACGATAACTTTCCTCAGAGAGATAAGAGACAGTATTTGCAACCTTAATGATCTATGGCCAGACTCTACATAATACCGACCCGTTCATCGGGAGTAGCTGGGGCAGGGCACCTGGAGGGAGATGAGTGTGTCTTTGGGCTCTTTTCTTGTGATAGAAGAGGTAGACACTCTGCTCAACTTTAGACTTGTGTATGGGGAATAAATGAAAAGTATGCTTTTAACTACTTATGGGTAACAACCAGAATAATAAAAATAGAACACATAATTTTTAAACCAGCGGGAGATACCTTTACATGTAAAAATGAAGGTTTGGGAGGAAGATAATTAAATGTGGTAGGTCGAGAACATAGATCAGTCGCTCAGTCGTGTCTGACTCTGCGACCCCATGAATCGCAGCATGCCAGGCCTCCCTGTCCATCACCAACTCCCGGAGTTCACTCAGACTCACGTCCATCGAGTCAGTGATGCCATCCAGCCATCTCATCCTCTGTCGTCCCCTTCTCCTCTTGCCCCCAATCCCTCCCAGCATCAGAGTCTTTTCCAATGAGTCAACTCTTCGCATGAGGTGGCCAAAGTACTGGAGTTTCAGCTTCAGCATCATTCCTTCCAAAGAAATCCCAGGGCTGATCTCCTTCAGAATGGACTGGTTGGATCTCCTTGCAGTCCAAGGGACTCTCAAGAGTCTTCTCCAACCTCCTGCTCAGTCTCTCAGTTATGTCTTATTCTTTTCGACCCCATGGACTGTAGCCCGCCAGGCTCCTCTGTCCTTAAAATTCTCCAGGAAAGAATACTGGAGTGAGTTCACTCCCTTCTCCGGCAGATCTTCCCCACCTGGGGGCTGAACCCGTGTCTCTTGCATTGCAGGTGGATTCTTTACCAGTGTACCACGTGGTAAGCCCCGTGGCCGATCCCCACCTTCACCCAATCAAAGTGCTTATTAGGTGATTTTCAGCACAATGGAATAGTCATATAGAACTACGTTAGGCCTATTGCCACTTGGGTTTAACCTGACAAGGAAGGCCGTCTTTCTGATTTGCTCGCCCTATATATTGATTGATAAAGTCCCAATACTAAGAGCTAACATTTGTACAGCACTTCTCATTTTAAAAAAGTCTATAGATGATGTCATTTGACCTTTGCTATAACTCTTCCAGGTGGGTGAAATGGAATTACTTTTTTGCTCTTTTGATAGAGGGTATTGATCCTTAGGGGTGAAGGGATTTATCCATACACACACAGCTGACTTTAATCTGAAGCCCCCTTTACTTCTTCCACATTAGCTCCCTGTATCCTAGCATGTTGGGGTAAATAGCAGCCTTTATACTTTGAGCTGATCCAAGATTCCAGACTTCAGTTCTTGGCTGCGGTTGAACAAGTTCTTATTTATGTGTTATATCTCCCCCGTATATCGTCTATATATTTATTTGCACGTAGTTGTTGTTTGATCATTGAATCCAACTCTTTGCAACCCCTTGACTGTAACCCACCAGGTTCCTCTGTGGGATCTCCCAGGCAGGAATACTAGAGTGAGTTGCCATTTCCTTCTCCAGGGAACATACAGGGATGGAACCAGCATTTCCTGAATAACAGGCAGATTCTTTAACACTGAGCCACCTGGGAAGCCCATTTATTTGTATATTTACCTCTAAATAGTATTGTTGGGTATGTCAGTTATATCCAAATGGGAATTGTCCAAGAATTCAAATTGTTTGATATTTTACAAGGAAGTGGACCTTCCTGAATCTAACGTTTCCTCAGCCAGATCAGGGTTCGGGCTCTGAAAGCGCTTCTTCTGTTTGTCTATGCATCTAGGAAGGCGATCTCAAAGGTGCACGAGCCTCAGCGTCCTTCTTTTTTCCATTTCGTAGCAAACTTTTTCAGGATTCTTCAGTTACCCATTGCTCCTGTACCATTATCGTTTAATGTAAAACAGCGTGTTTCAGTAAGAACTAAAGACTCAATACCTTCAAAAGAATCCTCGAATGGTACTATTTTCTTGCTTAAGCAAGCTCTCTTACCCCCACCTTCTGGGCACTGACACACACAGCTGTAGATGTGGAAGGAAGGCTTTGGTAGAGTTTGTCTGGAGGTGGCCCTTCCGTCCCCCTCTCGGCCTCAAGGAACCAGGTCATGGACCCATGGGCAGAGCACCTTGGTCTGAGCCCCACTGCAAGCCCCGTGGGATGGCGCACACTTGCTGCTTTGGGACATGTGCCATTTCTTTTACTGTTTCGTTGGAAATTCTCTTTGAAAATGAGAATGAAGCAAATTTATAGGCCAGTTCCCATCTCCATCCCTATCAAAGTGCAAATTTATTAGGTGATTTTAAGCACAGTGGAATATTTATATGGAGATATATAAGCTATATATGCTTTAAGGGAAGCTAGCATTCTTGAAGTAAACAATTTATAAAACTGATATGCAATAAAATAATCTGGAGGATGTGACATCTGTGTATTAAACATGACTTAGCAGCTCAGAGCAGCGTTTCTCCGGAACGAATTCTGGTGCAGCCAAGGAGAACTTCTTGCGGAGTTTAGAAACAGCCAAGCATTTGTGAGAGAAGGTAGTTTTAGACCCTGGAGTGTTAAGACGACGCTCATACAGATGGGCTTGAACCCTGGCTGTGCCACTTATTAGCTGTGTGACCCCGGGTAAGTTACCCATTTTGCTGTGCTTGGATTTTCTCATCTGAAAATGGGGCTAATCATAGGACCCACTTCACTGAGATACTGTGAGGGTTAAATGACTGAGTACATGTTAAGTGTTTAGAGCAAGGTTCAGCATACAGTAAGCACTTAATTAATATAAGCCATGGTCCTTTTTCATTATTACTTTTATGATTATTCACCAGGAGATATTATTCCATGTTCTGGCAGGGATGGGAGAACAATGAAATAGGTTATATGAAAAGTACTAGGTTCCCATTTAGATGTGCGTATCAGTTTATTTTTATTGCTGAGTTGTGTTTCATTGTACAAAGGTACCACAATTTGTTTATCCATTTATCAGTTTTGAGATACTTGTTGTTTTTATTTTTGGCAATTATGAACCATGCCACTTATTCCAGGGGGAAATGGCAACCCACTCCAGTGTTCTTGCCTGGAGAATCCCAGGGACGGCGGAGCCTGGTGGGCTGCCGTCTATGGGGTCGCAGAGTCGGACACGACTGAAGCGACTTAGCAGCATCAGCAACATACAATGACTAACCAAGAGAGTCAGTTTCTCTATGGAAAAGTCACCAAGAGCCGTTGGACTTGACTTTAATGCAAGTATTCCCTTGGTCTGTTGCGGGGAGCCGGTGAGGCATTCCACTCGTGACAAAGGTCATGAGGAAGGAGGCTCGGCATACGCAAAGGCGGGATCGAGCCTCAGGAGTCCCCCCGGATATTCTCGAGCATTTTCCCCCAAAAAACCAGAGTCTGCCTACTTTATTGCTTTGTGCTCTCACCTCTGACTTTACTAGGGGCTATCCCCTACCACCATCTCTCTCTCTCTGTCAAAGAGTTAACTTACAGCTCCAATTAATAAAGTTCCTGGGCAATTAGGAGTGTTTAAATCCAAACCCCTCTGATGGCTCTCTAACTCGCCTGACAAGTTTACCCGGACTCCTGCAGCTATGCATACGATTGTTTACAATCTCCCAGCCTCCAGAGGCACGGGAAGCTTAAGATATTCAAATAGCTTAGAGCCTCTCAGAGTTAGAAACTGTCAGAATAAACTAGTAAAGGATTTCATTGATGAGTCAATGCTTGTTGCCAAGTTTTCACATCCCCCGAATTGTATCCTTGAATATGTATCAATTAATAGTGGGTATGTAGAAAAAATAAGTAGTGGCCTTGGTGTTAGTAACTTTAGACCCTTAAGGTAATAAATTCTTTCTTTGTTGTAAACCCATTACACATCCGCCCTATAGGAATGCAATTTTATCTTTGGAAGATGGTGCCAAACCTTGAAATAATTACTCTTAGAGAAAGTAAGTCTTTGTTGATAAGTCCTTGTCAAGAGTCATAAAATGTTAGTAGGCCTTCTGGCCAGAAGATGATGTAAATCACCTAAACCATTTGTATACGATACATTTGCAGGAAAGAAACCTTGGTTTTTGATAAGAACCAAAGACTGCTGACTTTGCATCCCCTATTATCCTCTATGTGTAACTTAGGGTATAAAAGCCCCTGTTAAAAATAAAGCTATGGGCCTTGTTCACCAGCGCTTGGTCTCCCCATGTCATTCTTCCCTCTAACCTCCAGCTGAGTCTCCATCTGGAGCGCGGAACCCACCATGCTTACTAATTATGCCTGGGCTTCTAAGACCCACTCGAGAAGGAGTCTAGGGTGAGACACCTTCCGCTATTCGAGAGGGCGCCTGCGGCCTACGTAAGTGGTGCAAACTTCTTGTCTTGAAGTTTTATTGGTCTCCCGCGTAAACCAAGCTACTCAGCTTCTTTTCTCCACTGAATTTTCCTACTGAGCTATCCTCATTCTATTGTTCTCTATATCTCTAATTAGCATATAAATAGTCGCCTAGGCCGTCTCTCCTTCGAATACCCTGGATCAGCTGGGGCTGGTCCCCAGTAGTCTGTGTTTTCCATTCTGGTCAACCCTCCACGACTTTCAGCTTTGCTCTGACATGTGCACTGTTCTAATTCTCAGATATTGATATGCTATGAATAATCTTCAGATGTGACCCACTTAGATTGTCTTCTATGGTTGCTTCATGTTCATCTAAATGGAAATAAGGACGAAAAGGAAAGGGGCGAAGGAGGCAATCATAATTTTATAAGTTTTCAGTTAATAATGAATATTTACTGTTAAGGTTTCTGTTCTCCTATTTAATTTTCTCACTTTGCTAAAATTCAGTACCTGTGTGGGTTATACCTGTTTTCATTTGTAATGTAGATTTCAAAATTCTTTAATGTTCTCTACTTTTATGTAACCATACTGTTTTGTGAATATTTTAGTAAGAGGTTCTTTTCCAAACTTGTTTTTACAAAGAAATGCTTTAACTTTCTCATGACGTTGGGTGGCAAAAGCTATTAATTGTGTATAGAACTGCCAGTTTCATTATAGACTTAGAGATCTTAGCCTTATTAAAAAGTTCAATTTTAAATGTTACATGTTTTTCCTTACTTTTTATCCCTGATGGTTTTACTAACTCCTACAGATGATTCTATGTCCATGGTCCAATTCCTGAGCCTTCCGTGTGTCTGTGGTATTTTTAAAGAGGTACTGAATGAACTAATGGTACTTAGTCTGATTACCAAGGTGAGGGAAGACTGTGTTAATAAATAGCCTAGGAGATCAGCCCTGGGATTTCTTTGGAAGGACGGATGCTAAAGCTGAAACTCCAGTACTTTGGCCACCTCATGCGAAGAGTTGACTCATTGGAAAAGACTCTGATGCTGGGAGGGATTGGGGGCAGGAGGAGAAGGGGACGACAGAGGATGAGATGGCTGGATGGCATCACTGACTCGATGGACGTGAGTCTGAGTGAACTCTGGGAGTTGGTGATGGACAGGGAGGCCTGGCGTGCTGCAATTCATGGGGTTGCGAACTCCGGGAGTTGGTGATGGACAGGGAGGCCTGGCGTGCTGCAATTCATGGGGTTGCGAACTCCGGGAGTTGGTGATGGACAGGGAGGCCTGGCGTGCTGCAATTCATGGGGTTGCGAACTCCGGGAGTTGGTGATGGACAGGGAGGCCTGGCGTGCTGCAATTCATGGGGTTGCGAACTCCGGGAGTTGGTGATGGACAGGGAGGCCTGGCGTGCTGCAATTCATGGGGTTGCGAACTCCGGGAGTTGGTGATGGACAGGGAGGCCTGGCGTGCTGCAATTCATGGGGTTGCGAACTCCGGGAGTTGGTGATGGACAGGGAGGCCTGGCGTGCTGCAATTCATGGGGTTGCGAACTCCGGGAGTTGGTGATGGACAGGGAGGCCTGGCGTGCTGCAATTCATGGGGTTGCGAACTCCGGGAGTTGGTGATGGACAGGGAGGCCTGGCGTGCTGCAATTCATGGGGTTGCGAAGAGTCGGACACGACTGAGCGACTGACCTGAACTGACCTGACCTGAGCTTCCTTTCACATTTGCCAAGGTTCTTAAGAATCCAACATCATTTTGAGGCATCTTTATATCTCCCTTGTAGGTAATATTTCCCATATACACTCTTCCAGGCTTTAGGAAATGTATGTAGCTATGGTTGGACTATAAAGAAGGCTGAGGGGTGCTGGAGAAGAGTCTTGAGTCCCTTGGACAGCAACGACATCAAACCAGTCCATCCTAAAGGGAATCAATGCTGAATGCTCATTGGAAAGACTGATGCTGGAGCTGAAGCTCCAATACTTTTGCCACCTGATGTGAAAAGCTGGCTCATTGGAAAGGACCCTGATGCTGGGAAAGATTGAGGGCAGGAGGAGAAGGGGACGACAGAGGATGAGATGGTTGGATGGTATTGCTGATTCAATGGACATGAGTTTGAGCAGGGAGATAGTGAAAGACAGGGAAGTCTGGTGTGCTGCAGTCCATGGGGTTGAAGAGAGTCAGACACAGCTTAGCAACTGAAAAACAACAATAGCAATATAGTTCAAGTCAATTTAAAGATGTTCAAGGACAGAATTTGAACCCCTGCTAGAGGGCACATGGCACAGTTATCCAAAGTGCCCTGTGGATTTCCAGCTTGCTCAGCTCCTAAGGGCTGTAGCTTCTCTGTGGGCTTCCTGGGAGCAGATAATAGACGGGGAGGCTCTCCAAAGGGTGCTAATCTCTTAAGTGTTTTTACTTAACTGGGAAACAGCAAGAGCCACTGTGTTGTAAGGAGCA
Source organism: Bison bison bison (assembly GCF_000754665.1). NCBI lineage: Eukaryota > Metazoa > Chordata > Mammalia > Artiodactyla > Bovidae > Bison > Bison bison. The sequence goes on from NW_011494949.1 coordinate 5,441,606, forward strand.
GTGCTCACTGTGGACCTGGCTCCTAGGGGCCAGCCTAGAGTCTGACAGTATTCATTGGATTGAACTGATTTAAGCTTCTTATTAAAAGGAACCAGGACAAACGCTTTGGGATCAATTAAATTAACTTCCTTCCCTCAATTCACTGAGAAACCTTTTCCCCTACATGTCACTCCAGATTCTCTAACAGTGGTTTCAAAACAAATGGTCCCAAAGATCTCATCATCTTTAGTACTTTCCTCTGGTGGCTCAGATGATAAAGAATCTGCCTGCAATGCAGGGGACCCAGGTTCGATTCCTGGATCAGGAAGATTCCCTGGAGAAGGGAATGGCTACCCACTCCAGTGTTCTTGCCTGGAGAATTCCATGGACACAGGAGTCCGTGGAGTCCCAAAGAGTTGTACAGGACTGAGTGAGTAACACTTAACGCTCTGACTGTGCTGCAGAGGAAGTACTTTTCTCTACTCTTCACTATTTGTTTAGAGTCACAGCCTTTCAGAGGAAACTAGCCCTTTCACTTGAAATTCCTACCTTACAGTATTGAATTCTGTCCCTACCCAGATGAAGTAACTGCATTTTTCAAGACGCTTCTTTGCTCATGGACAGTCAGATGTGAGAATTAAAACTCACAAATACCTTTTAAAATTATAACGTTTATTGAGGCCTGATTTTCATGCAGTAAAACCACAGCCTTTCATGTTTAGTTCTATTAGTTTTTACAAACACGGTCATGGGAACAACACCCCAATCTGCTTATCTGTTTACTGGCTAAAGGCCATCTGGGTCATCTCCAGTTTTGGTGATTATGAACTAAGTCATTGTAAGCATTCATATGCAGCTTTGCTGTGAACTTCAGTTTTCATTTTCTTCGGGGAAATAGCTAGATATGGGATTATTAGGTCATATGGTAAGTGCAACTTTATAAGAAGCTGCCAAATGCTTTTCCAAAGTGGTTGTAACTTTCTGCATTGCCACCAGCCAGGTAGGAGAGTTCCACCTGCTTCAAATCTCCAGCACTTGGTGTTATTAATTAAAAGATTTTTTGTTTAAATTTTAGTTTTTCTAAGTAGTGTGTGCTAAATTGCTTCAGTCGTGCCCAACTCTTTGTGACTCTATGGACTGTAGCCTTCGAAGCTCCTCTGTCCATGGGATTTTGCAGGCAAGACTACTGGATTGGGTTGCCATGCTCTCCTCCAGGGGATCTTCTTGACCAAGGAATCAAACCCACATCTCTTGAGTCTCTTGCATTTGCAGGCAGTTCTTTACCCCTAGTGCCACCTGGGAAGCCCAAATAGTGAATAATGATATCTAACTGTTGTTCTAATTTGCATTTCTCCAATGACTAATTATGTTAAACATTTTTTCATGTATTTACTTTCCATTCATGTGTCTTATTGGTAAAGTGGCTGTACAAATCTTTTTGCCATGTTTGATATTTATTAAATTAAAATTTGTTTATTGGGTTTTGAGTTATTTATGTCTTATGTATGCAAGCTGTTTAGTATCAAGTACATTCTTTGCAATTATTTTCTTCCAGTCAGCAGCTGACTTTTAAATTTTAATTAATATAGTCCTTCAAGGAAAAGGACTTTTTACTTCTGATGAAGTTCAATATATGGTTTTTAACATTTTATTGTTCTTGCTTGTAGTGCTGAAGAAATTTTTGCCTAAACTGAGCTCATAAATAGCTTCTCCTACATTTCCTAGTAGACAGTTTGGGGTTTAAATTGTAAGTCAGTATTTGTAAATGGTGCAAGCCTTAGATCAGCTTTTTTATTTATTTGCACACTAACAGCCAATTGTTCCAACACTGCTTGTTGAGGCTGTTCTTTCCCTCAGTAATTACCTTTGCAACTTTGTTGGAAATCGTTTGATCGTGTATTTGTGAGTCTGCCTCTGGACTCTGTTCTGTTCCATTGATCTGTGTTTACTCTAATCAGTACAACATTATCTTGATTATTGTAGCTTTATGATGAACCTTGAAATCGGGCCAGAGAGAGTCCTTAAACTTGACTTTTTCTTCTTCAAAATGTTTTTGACTATCCTGGTTCCTTTGCCTTTCCATAGAAGTTTGGCAATCAGTTCATCAACAAGAATTTCTTCCATGATTTTGATTGGAATCACATTGCCTCACTAGACCATTTTGGGGGAAAAAGACAATATAGAACCTTCCAATCAATGAGTATGGTGTATATTCCCATTTATTCAGGTTTTCTATGATTTTTTTCCTTGGCATTTTGTGATTTTCAGCATAGAAATCTTGTACATCTTCCATTTAAATCTAAGGATTTTTTTTTTTTTTTGCTGCTATGGCATACGGTAGACTTTTAGGTTAACCAGCTTATTTTTTCTATTTCTATTATAACCATTGTTTCTTGAATTCTTTTTTCTTCACTTGAAGTTGAGTTTTCTGCTTTACTGTTCTGTTTACTTCTATCCTTCACTCTTCTCTCTCTCTAAACTTAACTGGACTCATGTTGTACTCATCTCAGTTCATAAACTTTCCCCTTACAACTTTCATTTTAATGCCTATTTTTTTGAAAGCATGTGACCATTTATTCATGCATAACATCTAAGTTTTTGTTAGTAAAACCAGTGAACATCTTTGTGCATATGACATTAAAAAACAGAGAATATCTTTGTTTAAAATTCTGCTTCTTCTTGAGAAACTTTAGATGGCTAATCAGTTAAAGGGAAAGTTTATAATTAATATAACCAGTCACAGATCTGCAGCAATGTTGAGTTCAAACATGTTGAACTATATTAGAAAGTAAGTTGAAATTAGTGAAACATACTGAGCTACAAGTTTCTCTGTATGTGTGTACAGTTGCACAGTGTAGGCGGTGCAGGGGTAAGAATCTGCCTGCCAGTGCAGGAGACACAAGAGACGTGAGTTTGATCCCTGGGTCAGGAAGATCCCCTGGAGGAGGAAATGGCAACCCACTCCCGTATTCTTGCCTGGAGAATCCCATGGACAGAGGAGTCTGGTGGGATACAGTCCATGGGGTCGCAGAGAATTGGACACGACTGAGCACACATGTGCGCACACACAAACACCGCCCGCCCCCCCAACACATGCAATTTCACTATTTCTAAGTCCCTTTTTGGACTAGATTAGAGAGTCACAGTGTTTCCCCTAGGTTTTCCCGTTTGAGTTTTATTCTTTGGGCATGGATGCTGTGCATACTCCTTTATGACTGTCCTCTCTCTCTCTCTTTTTTATTCTCCTTTCTTGAATATAATGGTATTTGATTTGTTGCCATTACAATTGTTGCTCCAGCAAGCATCTTTGTGCAGATTCTTATGCAAGAATGTGAGGATTCCTCTTCAGTATGTAATTTTTTTGCCGTGTCTCATAGTTTGAAACTTTCTGCTTCATTCTGTTGGGGTTGCCTTGTAAGCAGCATATGGCTTTTTTTTTTTTTCAATCTGAAAATCGGTCTTCCTGGGGGCGATTTCAGTCCCATCACATGTCGCAGCAGATGCTGCGGCTGCCTCTCTCCAGGTCCCCAGCTGAGTTCCCCTGAGGATGGCCCTGCAGGCTGCCGAAGAAACACAGGGTGGTGCCAGTCAGTCAGTTCAGTCGCTCAGTCGTGTCCGACTCTTTGCGACCTCATGAATTGCAGCACACCAGGCCTCCCTGTCCATCACCAACTCCCAGAGTTCACCCAAACTCATGTCATCGAGTCGGTGATGCCATCCAGCAATCTCATCCTCTGTTGTCCCCTTCTCCTCCTGCCCCCAATCCCACCCAGCATCAGGGTCTTTTCCAATGAGTCAACTCTTCGCATCAGGTGGCCAAAGTATTGGAGTTTCAGCTTTAGCATCAGTCCTTCCAATGAACACCCAGGACTGATCTCCTTTAGGATGGACTGGTTGGATCTCCTTGCAGTCCAAGGGACTCTCAAGAGTCTCTCCAACAACACAGTTCAAAAGCATCAGGTCTTCAGCGCTCAGCTTTCTTTATAGTCCAACTCTCACATCCATACACGACCACTATGGAAAAACCACAGCTTTGACGAGACGGACCTTTGTTGACAAAGTGATGTCAGGGCTCTGTGGTCCCTCCTGTTTGCTTGAGGGTTTCTTCAGCTTTCCCTGGGAACTGCCCTGCCATACACAGGCTCAGTGTTGGAATGAGAAACAGAGCTGCAGGGAGGGAAAAGGGTGGATGGGGTCCGGGCTCGATCGGTGACAGAGAGGTTTCAGAGGGCCCCTCTTGTCCAGAGCCCCAGATATCCAAAGCGCTATCACTAAAGAGCAACATTACTGGGTTTCTTACTTACCATTCTCACATGTACTCTTGGGACCATCTTGCCTGAGTCTTTGCCACAGGAGCTGCTTGGGAGGGTCCACACTTTTGAGGCTAAGCCCTAATTTGGTGCTAGTGGTAAGGAATCCACCTGCTGTGCAGGAGATGCAAGAAGAATGGGTTTGATCCCTGGGTCGGGAAGGTCCCCTGGGGGAGGAAATGGCAACCCATGCCAGTATTCATGCCTGGAGAATCTCATGGACAAAGAACTTGGCAGGGCTACAGTCCATGGGGCCACAAAGAGTTGGACACGACTGAGCGCGCATGAACACACATACACACACACACACCCCCAGAGCATCCCATTACAAATATTACTGTCTCATTTCTTCTGTTTATCTTGCTTTTTATATTCTTTCTCTGTTTCTATCTTTTGCTGTATTGACCTGGTTTTCTTTGGTTCCTGTTTTTCTTCTAGTTTGGGAACTATAGATTGCATTTCTATTTCTTCAGTTTAACTTTTTAATATATATATGTCAACCTAAAGCTTTCCAATAAAATTAAATTTATTATTTCTTTTATGCTCCTCAAAGAGAAAAGGACTTTGGTATGTTTTAAACTTCCTTCCTCCCACTTTCTTAAGTATTTCTCCCTTCAATTTCCGGGTTATTGTTATCAGTACTCTATCATTCTGATTTTTAACTGCTTGATAGTTAAGTACATTATTTTATAATGTATTTATGAAATATATAATGCTTGATAGTTAAATGCAATTTGTTTCACCAATTTCTATGCTCATCATTGTTTCTTGAATACCATTAATTCACCCTAGGTTTTTTTCTGCTTAATAGTTTTAGACTGTTATGTAGAAATGGTCAAGGGTTGTAAACAGAGAAAAATGTCTTTCCTTTCACTATATAATGACAGCTTCTCACCTGATATTACTTTCCCCCAAGTTTAGGGGAAGATATTATTGTTTGCTGGCATTGTAATTCATTGCCACTGAAGGAATACTAGCTTTCCAACTAGTTGCTTGTTTCTTTGTAGGTAATCAGTAATTTCAGTCCGGTAGCTTTTAAGATTTTCTTAATATCAATAATGTTTTGCATGTTCACAAGGATGTGTGTAGAGATTCTCCATTTTTTTTTTTTTTTTTTTGTATTTTAACTTCATCTCTGTCTTCTGAAGTGAAGTGAAAGTCACTCAGTCGTGTCCAACTGTTTGTGACCCCAAGGACTATACAGTCCATGGAATTCTCCAGGCCAGAATACTGGAATGGGTAGCCTTTCCCTTTTCCAGGGGATCTTCCCAACCTAGGGATTGAACCCAGGTCTCCCACATTGCAGGCAGATTCTTTACCAGTTGAGCCACAAGGGAAGCCCAAGAATACTGGAGTGGGTAGCCTTCTACATAATGTATAAATTTCAAAAATATTTTCAAATTCTTTAGTTTTAAAAAATTTGGTGTTTGAGTGTTTATTCTTTTTATTGGGTATTTTCTAACTCATAAACTGTTTTGCTTTAATTTCCAGATACTCTTTTTCATTGCTATTATTCTGCTTTTGTTTCAGAATGTCTATCTTTTTCATGAATGCTGTTTTTCACTTTAATGTCTGAGCAGCCTCTTGGACCCACAGGAAGAAAATTAAAGCACATGTAACCTGAAGCAATGGCACCCCACTCCAGTACTCTTGCCTGGAAAATCCCACAGATGGAGGAGCCTGGGGGGCTGCAGTCCATGGGGTCGCTAAGAGTCAGACACGACTGAGCGACTTCACTTTCACTTTTCACTTTCACACATTGGAGAAGGAAATGGCAACCCACTCCAGTGTTCTTGCTTGGAGAATCCCAGGGACGT